>NC_142594.1:36962598-37265629 GCF_965207765.1 Zootoca vivipara
GTATGTGAAATGATATATGATGTGGAGAAACAGGATAGAGAGATGTTTCTCGCGCTCTTGCACAGGCATCCCCAAACTTCGGCCCTCCAGATGTTTTGGACTACAATTCCCATCATCCCTGACCACTGGTCCTGTTAGGTAGGGATCATGGGAGTTGTAGGCCAAAACATCTGGAGGGCCGCAGTTTGGGGATGTCTGCTGCTCTTGCATAATACTTAAAGCCAGAGTCATCCAATGAAACTGAGTGGTGGGAGCTTTAAGGCAGAGAAAAGAAAGTCCTTGTTGACATACCACATGGAGTCCACCTCTCTCACCCTATGTTTAGAGGAATTCCCTCCTAAGATGGTTCTTCCCATTTACAGTTTTTATAAGTAGTTGTTTTGATTTTTTAAAAATAATAATTTGTGGGCCAATATATTGGGGGCACCCATTTTTTAATTTAAAATGTTCTAGCTGATAGAGCCCTAATAGTTGCATAATTGCTTAAGATGAAATCCCAACTCTTTGATTTATTCCTCATAAACATGCTGGCATGTATCATGTGTCATCTTTGGCCATGACCCAGCACAGAGTGAAATGCACTTAATCCCACTGATTTCTTTCAGCAGGTTTAAGTATGCTTAATTTTCTGTTCAATGGTAGTTTGGTATTTAGCATGATGAGTTTTTAATCAAGGCACCCTTGTTTCTCTTTCAGATATTATTCCCCTGGATATTCTGAAGCACTTCTGGAAAGGGTAGAAAATTATCAGCCAGTTCTATAAACCCTTCATCATTTGTGATAGAACATTCCCCACCCACCCCTATTTCCAATATGTGTTTTTGAGTGGCAAATGACTGTATTTCTAGTCTGGGAGATACTAACTTTCTATATTCTTCTGTTCCCAATCAATTATGATAACAGGAAGACATACCCTTTCCATCTTTAATCTACACTTGGTTTTCTGGAAACCTTACCTAAGAATAAAGACTTTTACGCACATGTGTTAAGAGGCCTGCATTTCTCAGAGTTATTGAGGACCTGAAGGGGCCAGCGCTCTTCCCGGATAGACCTGTGGTCTTCAGAGCAATTTGTCCAATCAGGTCCTTAAGACAAAGAATAGAATGAGAGGATTACAGCCTCATCCAATAAGCACTGGACCCAGCAGTGCCTCTGTTCATTTCAGCAGAGAGGTGCAGATTGAGATTACCAAATCCAAGTAGGAATTGTCTTCAAATGAACAAACAAGTGGCAAACTATTTCCTCACCCCACTTCTTCACTGACCCCTGTACCACCTCCACATAAGCTCTCTTTCCATGGCACCTTGAAGAACCAAGGTACAGCTGGTAAATTGATGGGTATTTCCCCCCCCCCCCCGAAGATACAGGTTTTGTCTCTGTTAACATTTAGGAGTGGATTTCAAAAGAACTGTGATTTGGGTAACAAAATGCTTGAAAGGAAAGGTGGTGAGTGATTAAAGGGAAACTGAAAATAAGCATGGCATTGAATTTTACTTGAAATTTTATTAACTCTGGAAAGATAGAATGCTTAAAAAAATATTTAAAAGCTGCACCTTGGCAACTTTCCACATGCTCAAAACGATAGCACTAGATACTAACAAATAAAACTACATACTAAGTCAAACAGAAATGTGTATGACAATTTCCTTCAGCCAACATGCAGTTTTTTTCTTTTGTGTCTGTCTTGTTTGCCTAACATTCATAACAGGTAAAAGTTAAAAGGTGTTTGGAAGAGGGAATGTTACTGCATAAAAGCTACAAAGCTAACATAACAAACACCCTTAAATTATTGTCTGTCTTCTGGGCTAGTGCAGACTACAACAGTTGGGTCAGTTAGCCTCAAGCATTGCTTAAGACTTGTATTACTTCTGAAAGACGTTTGGGCTTCCGTCAATGCTCAGTGATAAGGTGGTGTCATGAGGAAGTGAATCACCCACCACCAACTGCTTTTTTATTATGTTTGTCACTGACCTCACCCTTAAATAGCTCATGACCAATTTTGATTGTCTCCTCCACCAACCTCCTTCTTCCTTTTGGGTTCCAGCAATTGCACTCCATTCTATAAAATCTTGGTAAGCTGGTATGACCTGGAAGGCTGGGCTTTTGGGGAAAAGGTGGGAACTCTTAATTCACTCCAGAAAGTGTTGTTGTTTTTTAATGCCACCTTCTTCAGCATTTTCTTTCTTTGGTCCCCTCCTCAGGATGCCTTTCTTACATAATTTGAAGGAGATAACTAGACCAAACCATACACCACCAGTAGCAATCCTGTGCCTCAGCTAGTTCAGGGTACTTGAGCCTGAGTAAGACTAGCCATCCTGTTGGAGGGGGCCAAAGAAATGAATACGATCAGCACATGAGTTGGTCAACTCTCATCATCCTTGATCATCAGCTGTGCTGGATGGTTCACATTTTAATGTGATTGCCATTGAAATAACTGGTACTTAATGCCTTTTTGTACAACCAGCTGGGCATGAGATAGTGGGGAAAGGCTTGCCTATACAGACACTTACATGCCCATAAAGAACTGGTTGTGTGCATTTGCTGCCACAGGCAGATTTGAAATGTGTCTAGTTGTGATGGCACATGGAAGCCAGCTCTCGCATATTAGATTAGATTGGTTCATTTGTAAAATAACACTATGAAAGTAATACAGAGTAGTATCAATAGAGTTAACTCAGACCTAAATAAACTGCAACATAAACTTAAAATGCTGAATTTCCCTGGCAGTTCACAACAAATCCCTTTAAAAAGGAAAAAATAATAATCCTCTTTTAGCAAATGTTAGAATGAAATAGTAAAGCAGCTCTTGTGTAGGACTATGGATGCACACATCCTGCCTGTCAAATTTATATGCAAATAAGACAGGAATTTAGATCATAATATATCGCTTAACATTCTCATCAAGAAGCTAATGCACCTTTTAAAATAATGCAAAATACTTCCAGCCAATAATTTCTTTAATCAGTACAAAGATTCATGTGTCTAGTATCTGGTGTATGTGTTTTTTTAAAAAAAAGAATTTTAATTGGCTCCAAAGCTTATGGCAGTTGTACAGCTTTTTATTTGGCTTCCACATTTTGAAAGCATTCTCAAAAAAATCCAGCAGGAATCCAAGTGACACTGCCAGTGTTCACTCTATTGTATAAAAATCAATAGTTCCTTGTTTCCCCCCCTTTCGTTTTAAACAATACATAAATAATATTGGCATTGGCAAAAAGAAGCCACATGCTTCAGCCAGCCCTATAATTTGGGTTAGTGTGAATACCAATTAGACTATTACTGTTGCACAGTATTTGGGCATGTTTAACAAAAGATTAAATTAAGGGATATATAAGGAACAGAAAACATGTTTCAGAGAAGAGCGTAAACCTGATTCTTTGTGCTGACTGATGATTCGGAGCCTCCTTGTGTCACCCTAGCCTAGCCTTATTTTAAATTGGCATATCTTGCCAGCTCTTTCTGGTTCTTAGCCAGTTTGGTCAGTAGAAAGGACCAGAGAGTGACATGGCAAAGATTTGTTATAGCCCAGGATGGACATTTATCATCCCTCCACCTGCCTCCCAACATGTTGACCTAACTGACCATGATAGCATCCTCACTGTTGTTTCAACATGCTGAAATCTGGAATTTAGAAAGGTCAAACCCAGTCCCAGTGCCAATGTAACAACAACAACAACAACAAAGAGAGGTAAAGGTAAAGGACCCCTGGCAGTTAAGTCCAGTTGCATACGACTCTGCGGTTGCAGCACTCATCTCGCTTTACAGGCCGAGGGAGCCGGTGTTTGTCCGCAGACACTTTTTCTGGGTCATGTGGCCAGCATGACTAAGCCGCTTCTGGTGCAACAGAATACCGGAACCAGAGCAGCGCACAGAGACACCATTTATCTTCCCGCCTGAGCAGTACTTATTTATCTACTTGCAGTTTTTGGCGTGCTTTCAAACTGCTAGGTTGGCAGGGGCTGGGACCGAGCAACGGGAGCTCACCCCGTCATGGGGATTCGAACTGCCGACCTTCTTTCGGCAAGCCCAAGAGGCTAGACCACAGCACCACCACTATATGTCAATAACTTGTTTCATCAAAGCGGCTTGCTCTATAACATAAAAAAATCACAATGCTTGTTGATTTTCAGCACTGAATTTTTTGTGTGTTTTTGTTTATTGCATGTTTGTTTATTGTTTTTGCATCTTTTTCAGGGAAAAGTATGCAAGGGCAAACTATGACACCTATTAAGCTAAATTTAAACCCTTACATGACTTGGGACCCAAATATCAGTTGGACTGCTGTAATGGACTGGCTGGATGCAGCTGAGTGGTGGGAGGCAGCAGCTGGAGAACCCCCAAGGAAACAAGGCTGAGAGCCAGAGGATTGGTGGTGGGACAATGAGGGAGGGAGCCGACTGGGAGGAGGAGGTGCCAGCAGCTGAAGAGGTAACAAGGTTTAGTGAGCAGGAAGAGGCTGTGGCAGAAAGCAATCCAGAGGTGGAAGCGGAGGCCAGAGAGGAGGTGGGCCAAGGGGCAGAATGGAGGCAGGCTCAAGAATCCAGAGAGTCTCCCCCCTTCTGTTGTGGTGGCCAGGTCCCCTACCCCCAGTCTAGAACACAGAGAAATGAAAAGAGCAGAGCAGAGATTGGCTGTGCACAGACGCAGCTTGGGAAGAGCAGGAGCCTTAGTGAGTGGTGGGAAGGTGCGGACCTTTCAGCCCTCACAACTGCCTTATTGGAGCAAGACCTGCTGGGATCACTAGACCTGCACTGTTCTGTTTTCTTTGAATAAAAAGTTAACTGCAATTACACCATGTTTTTCTATTGCTGACATACGCTTGACTCCTGCTCCTGACAATGCGCCCATCCACAGAGATTGTTCTCAGAAGTCCTTTCTTCAGCTGCCCCTGCTGTCTGCAGTATGGCAGGTGGTGACTGGAGACTGCCCTTCTTCAACAGTTGTTGAATTGCCCTATAACAAACCAGAATGAATGTTCAATAGATAGCCAATGCCATCTAACTTCTCACAAACTTTGTGCAAACAAGTCAGGATGAATTCTGAACAAACTGGAAGCAACCTTTGTTTAAAACTCCATGGAACTGCGGTAGTTGTTGTTTCAGTAAACATATTTCTATAGTGGGGAATTTGTGCATGGGGGTGGCCTGTTTTCACCCTATGGATTTCAGAAAAGCTGTGAAATAATTAGGAATGTGGGGGATAAATATGTAAATTGGACATTGTCTCGTCAGTGAGGCCAAAGACTGCTGGACAGAAAGCAATCTGGTGAATTGCACTGCTAAATAGTACCTACGACCAGACACTTCTAATTAGTTCACAGGTTTTTAAAAGGCAGATTCATTGGTAAGGCAACTTTTGTATGTAATAACATAATGCTGCATAATTGTTTTGCTGGATTATGCTCTCCCCAAAGCCACATCCTAACAAATTTAAATTCCTGTGGACTTGATAGCGTTGAGTCTTTTGTAATTTTGAAAGATGGAATAGCTAAGGATGTTCCTATCCTCACAGCACCTGTGTTGTATTTTTATTTAAACCTTAAAAAAATGTATTGCAAAACAGCTTGAATCAGTTTGAGTTGAGCAGGCTAAAATCCTTCAGCCACTATTGGCTTGCACAGTGATGTTTACGCTAACCACACAAGAGAAAACCTCAAATTCCCCTTCCACATCTCTTTAGCTGTACAAATACAGCTGAGTTGTCAGCAGGAATGTCAACATTCTGGAATACTTACACTGCAATCACCTGTATTATTCATGGACAAGTAAAATGCAGATTGCAACGAATGTCACAACATACTGCTTTTATTATATAGTACTATGTTTGCTGCTTCAGCACAACCATTTAGTACACCATTACTGGATGTCAATAAGTATATTTCCTTCCTTTTTGTTTGATGCTCCTTTCCATTAGACTTGGGGCCACCTACACATTAAGTTAAACACATACTTAGTTTAAAGCATATGTAGACAATTTAATTTTATAAAATGCATCTGCAGAGGCACCCAATCCAGCCAGGACCATGAAGACAAAAGGTGACGCAAACCAATAAAAGTATGCAGATCTACTAAAGAGGAATATATTACAGAGTAACTGGATGAGCTCTTTGCACAACTTTTGAGTAAAGGATATGCAATGCAGTAGTTAAATTGCTCATGAGCGAAATCAACCATTGTTTGCAGCACATCTTTGTTTCTTCAACAGCAGCAATTAAAATATAAAATGGACAATACATCCCTGACTATTTTACAGTAAAAGTTGGTAACCTGACTGTTTAAACATGGTTTGGACATGCTATTTTTTAAATACAAAAGACAAGATTTCTATGCTGAAACAGAACAGAATATAAAAGCTCAGTGGCAAAGTTGTTGCTTCTCCCCACATAAAATATTTTGGACTCTGAGACTGGCCCAAATTGTGTAAGCCCCCAGCTGCTACAATCACAGAATTTATTTAGCTTATTCTTCCCTCACATTGACCCTGTTTTTTATCCCCTGCCGTTAGTAGTTATTCTGGCTTCATTTCTCCCTTTATTTATCATTTTGCTATATCATACTTGATTTTGGTTTAGAAGAATTGCTGTGAGATTCACATTAGGCAAGGATTAAGTAAAGGTGGAGACTGTAATATTGTAAACCGTAGTGCTGTTAGGATAGGACTTTGAGGTCTACAGTCCCACTCAGCCAAAGCAGCAGGAGTGTCTACAAATGCAGAGCGAGCATAGCACACTGAACTAAGAGAAGTACAGTGGTACCTCTAGTTATGAACTTAATTTGTTCCGGAGGTCCGTTCTTAACCTAAAACTGTTCTTAACTAGAGGCGTGCTTTCGCTAATGGGGCCTCTTGCTGCTGCGCCAGCGGCACACGATTTCCGTTCTAATCCTGGGGCAAAGTTCTCAACTTTAGGTAACTCTTCCAGGTTAACGGCGTTTGCAACCTGAAGTGTTTGTAACCTAGGCATTTGTAACCCGAGGTACCACTGTAATACATATTGCCCTCTAGTTCACAGTCTAAGGGCAGATCCACACCATGTAATTAAAGCACATCTGACACACATTTGCAGCACGGGACTTCCTCCAAAGAATACTGGGAACTAAAGCTTCTCCTTACAGAGCTACAATTCCTAGCACCCTTAACAGACTATTGAGGGACCCTCAGACTGGCCATGTCAGGATAAATAAGAAAATCGGGTTAAATGTCATTTGTGAATGCAGCCTTAATTTTTGTCCTTAAATTGCTTGCCTCACCCGAGACAGTAAATATCACAGCAGCTGAACCTAGCATAGTCAAAGCATAGTCATACCTATCATTTTGCATGATAAAGTTGCAGCTTAGCTGAGCGCACTTTGTCCCAAAGGGCAGGATGTTTTTGGTAACATGTGAGAGACATACCTTGAGTAAGCTGTGCTGACCTGTCTGAGAAGTCAAACATAAAACCTGTCATCAACTACACAATGAAAAACAATTAAAAAAGAGAGATCCTTCAAGTCCACTTGAGACTTAAAGGGTGCAGAAGGGAACAAAATAATTACGTTTTTTCAACTGGATGAATCCATTTCAGAGTGAGGGAAAATACAGTGCACTCATATAATACATATCACTAAACCAGGAGCAAATGAAAACATGCTACTAATCGAACATCAAGAACATGGCACTCAAAATACTATAAACCTACAATTTATATTTGATGTGTATTTTCTGATAATATTACACTGAATAAGGTTTATCCATTTTATCATAAATATGTCCTACCCATCATTTACCTGGGAGAAGGACCCCATCTGCACTGTACATTTAAACAGCATTGCACCACATTAATCAACCTCTGCTTTCTCCAAAGAATCCAGGGTGCTGTGGGTTTTTTTTTTAAGGATGCTATTCCCTCCACTGGGGGCGCGGGTGGCGCTGTGGTCTAAACCACTGAGCCTCTTGGGCTTGCTGCTCAGAAAATCAGTGGTTCGAATCCCCGCAACAGGGTGAACTGCCATTGCTCAGTCCCAGCTCCTGCCAACCTAGCAGTTCGAAAGCACGCCAAGCAGTGCAAGAAGATAAATAGGTACGACTCCGGTGGGAATGTAAACGGTGTTTCCATGCGCTGCTCTGGTTTTGGTACCAGAAGTGGCTTAGTCATGCTGGCCACATGACCCAGAAAAACTGTCTGTGGTCAAACGCCGGCTCCCTCAGCCTGTAAAGTGAGATGAGTGCCGCAACCCCAGAGTGGTCTGCGACTGGACTTAACTGTCAGGGGTCCTTTACCTTTTATCTTTATTCCCTCCACAGAGTTACAATTCTCAGAGTGGTTTAACAATTGATCCCTCTTCCCGGGGAATTCTGGGTATTGTAGTTGCGTGAGGGGAACAGGAGTCTCCTAACAACTCTCTTCACACTTCTTTGGGGGAAAGCCATGACTGTGGTATGATACTGTTCTAGATGGATGGCAGAAACTGCCAATTTTGGTTTATTTCTGCTACTCATTCTTTCCATCCTTAAGTTAAATTGGCACATGTTTTGCCTTAAAAAAAAAATCATCACAACAATTTCTCAGCATTTAAGTGCATGTTTCTCCCTTATACGTAATTTTACCCTAGACAAATTTTAAAAGCATATTTGGCAAATGTTTAAGTTTTGCATTTTAATGCACACATTCCCCTAATATGTACATGTTTAACAACTTTTGGGTTGAATAACTGCATCACAAGATTCAGAGAAGTGTGAGTTTCAGAGAACAGCTGCTTTTCAGTTCACATGTTGCTTTGAGAAGTGCAGATTAGAATTTCCCCCACTGTATTCACTATTTATTTAAATGTAAAAGACTTTTTTTTCTTGTTTGCAAAAGATGCCAGAACAACAGGGGGAAGAGATATGCTCTGCTGTGTTGCATGTCAGAGTGAAAGTCTGCATATTTATTTTTCTTGCAACTCTATTCTGGCCACCAGATTGCTTGATGTTTGCTGTACACAAAGAGCAGAACATGTGCTTCTCATCTGTGTGACCATCTTGGGAAAGGCCAATGAAATTATAAATATCTCCCACTGTACTGCTCTCACTTTTCAAAGCAAGGAGAGCCTGCAGAGAGATTGCATTTCAAACTGAAACACACTTTTAAAAGAATCGAGAAAAACACAAGCTGCTCTGCCCTTGCTTGTTTGTTTGCCTGCACTGAGAGAAGTGGAAGGAGCCAGGAAGGAGGCAACACACCGACCTGGATGAACAATAGCTCACAACCTGATTAACTATGCTTCCACAACCCCCAGCATTGTAACATGCTTATCCTCATACTGCCAAGGGACCCCAAACACCATCACACCATTGCCAAAGGCA
Organism: Zootoca vivipara; assembly: GCF_965207765.1. Classification (NCBI taxonomy): domain Eukaryota; kingdom Metazoa; phylum Chordata; class Lepidosauria; order Squamata; family Lacertidae; genus Zootoca; species Zootoca vivipara. The sequence goes on from NC_142594.1 coordinate 36,971,920, forward strand.
CCAGTGGTGGCTGGTGAGACCAGTAGGGCGGAAGGCAAGGAGGCCACTTAGTGGGTGGTGCCAGAGCCAATGACAGGTGCATACAACTACTTACACTTTTGTCCTCCACAACCACTTTGGTTGAGTTGTATAGGGGCTAAGGAAGATGACGCTGACAGCCAGTGCTACCCCCTGGACTGGTTGGAGGTAAGAAGGCAGGTAGGTGTGGACTGCCTGAAGGCAGAATGAGGTTGGGCGTGGGTGCCCCATTTGCCCTAATGAAGCCGCCTTCACTGGCTGCTAACAGCCTGCCCTCCACTGATTTAAAACCCAAGAGAAGGTGTTTGGCTAAAGGAATGCTGGGGAAACACAAATGTCTCATGCAGCAGCCCTGTTCAGGCATTCGCTTCATAAGTTCTCAAGATGTTCAGGATAGTATGCACCAGTAGTGGGAAGAGGGGGGGGGGGAAACCACCAGCGATTCCAGCAATTCCCACCTGCCCCATCTAGGCTACCCTCTCTATCTCCAGTCTCAGGCACTTCCCTCTCCCATTGCTCTCACTACAGCTGCATCCTCCACTTGTATCACTACTGCTTCATTCCCAGCAGCTTGAAAAGGGCTGAAGTCGAGTTGCAGGCCTCAGCTCATTACGTAGGCCCAAAGTGGACAAAGTAGGAGAAGTCTTCCCTCTGGTTCTCCCTGCCACAACAGTGCAGTGTGATGCTGCCACCCAAGCTAGGTTGTAGAAGTGTTACACCTAGCCTAGTCTGCCCAACAACAAGGCAGGCCAGAGGCAGGTATGTTATTGTCAGGATTCTGGCTGGCTCCCCCATTTCTCAGCAGTGTGGTGGCACAAACAGGCTTCTACCCGATGCTGGGAACTGCCCTGAGTATTTGAAATGTTCACTCCTGAACCAGTGTAGCAGATAATGTGCTAATGTTCACTAATTCCTAGACAACCTGCTACAGATGAGAAATTATACTAATTAAGTATTATCTTTTGTTGTTGCCTTTTTCATTTAATAAGATTCTAGGAATATCTATATATTTATAGATATATCTCACTTTTTTTACTGGCTAGCAGGGTAGCCCTATGCCCTACTTTAAGGAGGGGGAGTCCTTAGTATGATGTTCTCCTCCTCTATAGTCTGTAACTATAGGTATTAAGCAAAATAAGATGGGTGGGGTATAAATAATAGATATTATTATTATTATTATTATTATTATTATTATTATTTTATATATGTTATTCCCAGGGATCTCTCATAAAAGGGTGAGGCAATTCAACAGATAAAACTTCATTAATACCCGAATACAGTGGTACCTCGGGTTACAAACACTTCAGGTTACAAATGCTTCAGGTTACAGACTCCGCTAACCCAGAAATAGTACCTCGGGTTAAGAACTTTGCTTCAGGATGAGAACAGAAATTGTGCTCCGATGGCGCGGCGGCAGCAGGAGGCCCCATTAGCTAAAGTGGTGCCTCAGGTTAAGAACAGTTTCAGGTTAAGAACGGACCTCCAGAACAAATTAAGTCCTTAACCAGGGTACCACTGTACTAGTAGCTTCAAATGCTGTGGGAACGCCAACAGTATGAACAAACAAGGGTCACTAAGGGTTCCTTATAATTGCTACCCAAAGGGAAAGAGATTTGCAGAGGTTGTTCCCAAGGCAAGTAGGTTCTTATACCATAATGGGAGTAATTTGAGCAGGAAATTCTGCTGAGTTTGATGAACCAACATAAGACATGACACACAATTGTGTTTTGGAACACAAAATGGAATTGGTTTATGAGTATTTGCATTGCTTCATTAACATGCTTGCCTATTAATGTACTCAACAATATGGCATTAAACCTCCTTTTCAAAAGCATTTATATTTTTAGAACCCTGTTAGCACCACAAAGTGACAGGCTGTGAGTACTATTCTCTTTTTATGTAGACACTTTGGAGATAATAAAGGAAGTTGCAAAAATATTTTGAAAATGTTTAATAGTAACTAAGTTACTATGATAAAACATGGCTTTTGTTTTCTGGAGGAATGAAAGGCTTCTGTTTTCAAAATAATCAGTGTAATACTGAGGTCAAGAAGCTTAGTCTTTTAAAGAAAAATAACATTTAATAATTATGTTTACAATAGGAAAAAAAACTTATTTGCAAAACTTAGTCACCAGTCTTACTGCTGCATTCTGTATACTTGGCAACTACTATTTTAAAACAAGGACAGCCTATAATATTCCATCAGTTAAATAATTGGCTGAAATATTTCAAATCCAGGTTTTGTTTCAACTCCTTCAGCTGACACAATTGTGGAGTTTTACTTGATTAAGTCAGTGGCTTATTAATGGCCAACGTATGGCTTTTGGTTCAAAAACCTACATGGCAGCCTACAGGAAATTAAAATACCTACAATATAAAACAGACAATACGTCAATTTAAAAAACCACACATCAAGCCTACAAAACAGAGGCCAGCTTATTGTATATTATTAATTACTGTTATGTATAAAGGATTTGATTTAACGTTCCTGTGAGCAGAACTCCACTCATGAGATGCCTCTGCACTAGAAAGGATATGTGTGGAGAAAAGACAACTTTGACATATCTCCTGCCCATCCCCACAGCTCATTGCCAGCCATTAAAAGCTGCTTTTGAAAAAAAAGAATCCGAACATTTGTAGTTTAAAAAAGTAATGGCTTTTTATCCTTAAACTACGGGGCATGCACTGACTGTAACCAAATAAGTATAACGGCAGGTGCAAATGGCACTGAGAGTGCAATTGTGTATAGCCACCATTATAGAATCATGAGCATAAATAATCATAAATGAGCAATAAAAGTAATCTCTAGAGGGGCTCTTATTCAGACTGGGTGTTACATTAAAACAGGCACACAAAAAGGGGGCAATGTATGGTAGATTAGCAGCAGTTTGGCCTAGTATAACTTCAGACAGGTAGAAAACATAATTAAAAGAAAAGCTTTTTATCACGGCTCACGTGTTTGTATGGATGGGATGAGACTGAGCAGGTGGAAGCTTATGTTACATGTTTGTACTGGGCTGGAGGGCGGCGGAAATTATGCTTGGGTCCTGCTACTAGCATGCAGAACCTGGAAGGTTACCTAGGGAGGAACGTAGATCTCCGGTGAGAAAAGGTTCCCTGGCCCTACTTTAGACATACGGTGGTACCTTGGTTCTCAAATGCCTTGGTACTCAAATGGCAAAAACTCAAAAGTAAGAGCTCTGGTTTTCGAACGTTTTTCAGAAGCCGAACAGCCAATGTGGCTGTCGGCTATTTTTTCTGGGGCACCTGCACCAATCAAAAGCTGCGCCTTGGTTTTCGAACATTACGGAAGTCAAATGGACTTCTGGAACAGATTAAGTTTGGCGCTTTTGTTTTTGCTATTTTGAGTTTTTGTTTTTGAGGCCTTTTTTGTTAATTTGCTTTTGTGACTGCGTGGAACCCAGTTCAGCTACTGATTGATTGATTGTGTGACTGTGGAAATGGATAAAAGCCCCCCATCCAAACAATGACTACCATCAGTGCATGTAAGATTTTTAAAAAATTTTTTTTTTATCATCTACAATACTGTCTTATTTTATATAGTACAGTACATTGATATTTGCTTTCATTTTATGGATGAATGGTCTCATTAGATACTAAAATTCCTGTTAAATTGCTGTTTTAGGGGTTGTTTTTAAAAGTGTGGAGCAGATTAATCTGTTTTGCATTACTTTCTAAGGGAAAGAGCACCTTGGTATTGGAACGCTTTGGTTTTTGAATGGACTTCCAGAATGGATTCAGTTTGAGAACCAAGGTACCACTGTATACAGGCTAAGCCACCTCTTCCAAATCAGCTGTATTTGTGCCTAACTGTACTTCTCTCTTGCCAGGATTAAGTTCCAGTTTAAGTTTCCCCAAAGGTGCCATATAAAGAGAGCCGGGCGTAACCAGTGCTCCTCGCTTTTCCAGAACACAAGATTGCTCCTCCACATGACAACCACCAACATCTCCAGTTATTATGAGGTATTAAAAACAGTCTCATTTAAAACTGCCCAATATGCAATCCAATGAAGAAGGGACTCATATCTGTAACAGTTGTGTAGTTGATTGGTTCACTCCATTATTATGCCTCTGCATGACTAAAAGAACAGCACTTGCAAAGTTTTTGCCAGGGATGACTTTTATTTATATAAAAACTTGAGCTGCCTTGCGTATCTTGCTCTGGGGTCCTAGCAATAAGGAGGACACACAGCCAGTATTGCTGGATATGCAACGAAAACTCAGAGGTAATGCGAGCTGGCAGCAAAGTAACCCATAGCTACCCGCCAAACGCTGAGCAATATTCTTATTAATCTTTTCATGCTTTGCTGTGGGCCCCTTCAAGGGGTGTCTGGTTTCACAGTGTGGCAGAGCAGTGGGAGCCGATAAGCTGCACACTTTTCTCCCAGAGCCACTGCAGAAAAGAAATGCGAAAGGCCGCTGAATCGTGTTACTGGATGGCTTTGCAGAACGGGACTGAGGAACATTGTTCCTTCGAGCTCCAAGCTCTCTCCATTAGCAGGCTGTATAGAAATAGATATTTGCAAGAGCAGCCAAGCACACTCTTCATTTTTTAAAGGAGAGAAGGCAGGCTTCCAATCGTGCCTGGCTCACTGCTTACTTTAATGCAGCTTTGATCTCTGCTCCTCTGATGTAATCTACTGCAATCAGCAGGGGGAACTTGGATAGTTAGCCATGCTAGAAGCAAATCTACACAGCAAACCTGATTTTTTAAAAATTAATTCCCTTTTCCTAGAGAAGTCAATGGTGTTCTCATAGTGCTAACCTCACTTCCAAATATCTTGTTTATTGAGCATTTATCCTGATTTGTTTGTCCAGAGGTTATACAGCTTCCCATCATCAATGGAATGTTTTACCATACTTTCTATATTCTATATTATAACTACCCTTATGGAAGTTGTTACTATCACGAGTAGTTGCCAAACCATTTTTTAAAAAATGTACTGGGTTTTTAAACATGGATCAAACTGGGCCCGGGCCTGTCCTAGAGGGGCAAATCGAAGAGGAAAAGTGAAAACACCTGTTTCTGTTTTTGAAACCATGACTGAACTGTAGTTTGCTCACAGTGAACAGGTCATGCAAGGGCTTCACCATGGACCAGACAAGAGCCTCATCATTCATTTTGGGATACCTCAAAACTCTGTTTTTGCACACATGCTAACAGCCTCACATTTGCCCATGGGCAAGCAAACTATATTCCAAATGGGGTGAGGGTGGGGAGACACATGTAGCCACACATTTATTAGGTGTGGGCATCATCCTTCAGTGTTCGATTGCCAGCATGGCAGGAGGGATCAGACATGAGGAACCACTAACTGCTGACAAATATAAAGTGATCACCACTGAAGTGTTTGCTTTCTGGGGCTTCCCCCACCCACCCAAAGCACCCTGCCTTTTCGTTAACTTCTGCATCTGACTGGGATTAATGTGAAAAAGCAATACCAACCTGTCAACTGTGAAATACAAGCAAGCCTGAAAATTAAAATATGCAAATCTAAAATGATATGCAAATCTACAGGCTTAGGAACACAAAAGGGCAGAGGAGGCTGCGCGATGGCTGAAAAGCTATGGCAGGAGAGAAAGAGTCGCTCACCACGTTATTCCCGGCAGCGTAGAATCAAGTTACGTTGAACAGATTTCAGAATATATATTCCTACCACACACTATTTGATTTTACTAATGAATTCAGGAATTCAGTCCTAATATGATTCACCCTGGTATTCAGGAGAGGTTTATTAGTTCTTAGAATGCTTTATGCGATGACAGCCATTTGTCATTAAAACTGCCAGCTTTTGTGATAACGGGAATATTGGAATCGTAATGAAAATGCTGGCGTGGTTTGGTGCTTCTGCTACAGGGAAGGCATTTTCCACACAAACACACACACACGATCCCCGTCATCCCATATCGGTCTGTGTGTGATCACACCACACACACACACACACACACACACACACACACCCTGCTCCCCATTCATGCATTTGCAGTGGTACAAAAAAATGGTATACCAGAAAGAATATTAGAAAAAGCGCCTGTCAGGCCCACACACAGGCACGGAGCACATACATGCAATATTTTCTCTCTCTCTCTGGGCATTGCCTCTCCACACTTGTGACAACCCTGAAGGAATGTCAGCGACAGCCAATTAAACAAGCAGCTGTCACCCGAGGTGCAGATCAAGTCTAAGGTTGTGAAAACAGTAATAGGAAAAGAGTGTCCCCAATGAGGGCAAAAGCAGCTTATCATAGTTCAGGCAGTTCCCTTGGAGACTGAAGTGTCTTTCAGTCTTACGCACAGTCTGTCACACAGAAGTATCTGAGCAAAGATGGACTCTCCTTGAAACAAGTGAACGGAAAACAATAATTAAAACCCAGCCTGCCGGATGCTGCTTTCTAAAATCCCAACTGGGATAGAAAAGAAGAGACAAGTTCCTCCTTGAAATTTGAGGAGTGCAATGCATGAATGGGTCCACAATCTTCACCGGAGGTTGATGGCTACCACCCTATAAGCTCAGAAGCCTCGAAACCTTCCAGGAGTTTGTTTAGATTACAACATCCTGACAGGGGAAAATGTATTGTGCAGGGGTTTCGTTAAAAGCCTCAGAGCCCTTCCCTTTGAGGTCACAGCTTTAAATTCAGCCTGGGTCTTAAGGCAAGGTCACATATACATGGCCATATTTTCGAGAGTAATTATAGCACTGTCGATGCTCCACCAGTGTTATTAGCGGCTGTCAAAAAGAGGTCAGGCGTGTTTACAGGAGCAGGAGTTATTAGCAGTAGTAGCTGCTGTGCATGGAAAGTGTCTCTTCCATCCGAGCTCTGGGTAAAGGAACACCATTCTCCAGCCCCACATGCGTAAGGAGGGCTGCCATCTCACTGTGTAAACTTAAAACATTCTGACAGCTTTATCCACAGTATGGTCTGGTGAGGTAGTACTTATGTTTAAGCTGACTAGGGTGCCCAGGTGTCCTGCTTTACGGACGACAGATGTCTAGTTGAAGGGCTGCTAGAAGGCAGACCTCTGCCCGAAAGTGTCCTTCATCTGAAAGACTGTGTGGCTAAATGTTTCCTGTTAAAGAGCCCTAAGAAGGGAGACTGAACGCCCTGAAGTTGCCCATCAGCTGTGAGCACCAGTCACAATCTTCCTCCCCACTATAGTTGTTTCTAAATTTACAGCTATACCTATAAATGCAAATCTGTGCCCCCCTTTTGTCCTTTTTATTATAGGACAATACGCTGTGCAATACGCTGGGATAACTTACACATACAAGCAGGGCTTTTTTCAGCCAGAACTCGCTGGAACTCGGTTCTGGCACCTCCCAGCTGGGCCCCATTTGCCATTATAAGAGAAAACGGGAGGCGTTCATGGCAGCAGTGGAAGAAGCCGCTTGGGTGCCTGGGGTGGCGTGCCCAGGGGCAGGGTGAGCCGCCCATAGGGGCGGGGTGCACTGCAGGGCCTCCAGAGTCTGCCTGCCTCCTCCCACTTAGCCACCCTACAGCTGGGGGCAGGGGGGGCAGCGGGCGGACCGTTTGGGCAGCACGGACAAGCCACCGTGTCTCTCCCAGGAGAGACACATGGCTTGGGCATGTTGCAGGCCCTGCAGTGAGTGCCACCCGGCATTTTGTCACCCCCCCTCACTGGTAACACCCGGGGTGCACCGTACATTCCTTCCTGCACCCCTGGTTCATGGTGAGTTCTGGCACCTCTTTTTCTAGAAAAATAGCACTGCGTACAAGTACAAATCTACTCTGAGTTATCACAGGCTAGGGATTCTGGAATCTGGCCAGCAGAGACACAGTGAGGCAATCTCAAAAGCAGCATATTTGTATTCATATTTTATGAGTGAGAAAGCTAATAAACAAATATTTAAAAAAATACTTTTGTTAAACTACTGGGAGTCAGAAGACCATGCTGATTTACTGCAAGGCACCCAGAGATCTGCCAGCTTTGTTAACGTATGACTACTTCATTCATTTCCTCTGCTTTGCCTTGCAATAACCTGCAAGTCCCAATCAATGCTTGACACAGTGACAATTTACTACTGGTTGTTTTTTTTTGGTATTTTTAAAAGGGGAAAGCTTTTGCGAGTTATTTCACCCCAGCATGTCTCTATGCAACTCAAGGGATCAAGACAAGGCACCCTTCTAATTTAATTAAATATCCAGGAGCTTCTTCCATGATCACTGTGTAAGACTGAAATACTGTACACTACTAACAGAGCAGTCCTCAGTCAGAAACTCACTCATTTTAATTTAGAAGCTCGTATGCCACATTGTGAACACTGGCTAGGCTGAAGTAAGTTGTTTAATTTAAGGATATAGGAATCCTATATCCATTGGTCTGTCTAGTTCTGGCAGTAGCTCCCCAAGGTTTCAGAGGGAAATCATTCCCAGTCCTGCCTGGACATGCCATGGATTGCAACTAAAACCTCTGCATGCAAAAGGGCAAGTTCTGCCACTGAACTATGGCTAGGGATGAGCAAATCTGTCCATTTCAGTTCATCTCAGTTCTCATTTTTCCAATCTTAAATTCAGTGCTCCAGCTTGATACACACACACACACTCCTCATGGAAAGTCATCCTTTTAATGACTTTCCCCTATTTCATATGCAATATCGCCCAATTTACATTTTTACAAAAGCTATTTTCTCTAATATAATCCTTTTTTGGTATGTTATTTTCACTAACATATGTGTTTATATGCACACTCCACCTTAGTAAATGCATATCTGTTACAAATTAACTTGTAAAGTTGGCTTGAAGTGTGAATGTTGAAGGGTGGCTATGCTTTGGTTCCCATAGCTTTTCAGACAGTGTGAATTTGCAAACTAAAATCAGATTTCTAACCCTATCCCTTCCTAATTGTATTAACTGCTGGAAAGCTTACATCACTAATTTATATACAACCACCAGTGTAAACTGGCATTGTACAAAGCCTTGTACGGACAGAAGAACTTCCTTGGGAGGTGGGAATCTCCCCCCCCCCCAAGTATCTTTCAGCTAAGCTGGAAACAGGCCCTTTCATGAGTGCTAGCAGAAGGGCACCTCTGAATTTTATTTGACAAGATTTGTGCATACCTTAATTGAAAGGAACCTCTAAGCTGTTTGCATAAGACAATATAAAATATTCATTAAAATGTGATAAAACGTTTAAAGCAAATTGAAGTAATGCCCCCTTCAAAATATAAATGAAACTAGAAGTTTTAAAACAGATACACATAACAAAACTGCATGTAAAAATTAGGCGTCTGAGTAGGTGTGACTGAACCAAAATGCTGTTAGCAGGCACCAAAAACTACACAGCAAAATGTGTTTGCCTACTATTAATATGCAGGTTTCTGCAGAGAACAGGCACTGCCCACAACGAAAGATCTAACCATATAGTTTTGCAGTGCGGCCCTCACAGACCAAATCAATTCCCCCAAATAAAGAAAGGAATTAGTTTTGTTTAGCTAAACTTTTTTTTTTAAATCAACCTTGGCTGCTAACAGTCAGACCAGGGTTTGTTTGTTTATTTATTTAAACCATTGTTAGCCCCCCTCCCCCAAGTTCTTCCAGAATGGCATAAAACAATAGAAACCACAAAGCTAAAACAAATACAAAGACCAGCAACATCATTTAATTTTTTTGTTTTGTTAAAGAGCAAGCATGAAATAATTACCACATACCAAAGCAAAAATCAGCAGTGAATCCAATAAAAACCACCAACTGATGAGAAGGGGCAGTTGGGGTGGGGGTGGGGGCGCAGGAATCCTCAGAGATACAATTTCCAGAGTGGTTTAACAATCAGTCCCTCTTTCCAGGAAACTCTGGAAATTGTAGCTCTGCAAGGGGAACAGGAATCTTCTAACACTGGGCTAAGCAAACTACACCAGATTCTTTGGCAGATGCTATTATAAGTGGTATAATAGCACCAGAGCGCTCCAATCCACATTAATTGTGGAAGCCTAAATTTCCAGTATGTTATTAAAACTTTCTTGTAAAATACAAGGAAGCTTTCCCACAACATACAGGTAGCTGTTACTCCCTTTAAACGCTTGCTAGTAAAGGGCCCAGTCTAATATATGCACGCCTGGTATTATAATGATTCTGTATATCAGCAGTACAAGCCACCCAAGCATTCAAAAAACCCTTGGCACCTTCTCTACAGCGCTGCAATAGGGTCTACTACAGATCATCATCGGTACACTCAGAGAATACCATCAACTAGATGCAACTCTGGACAGAAACCAACAGAGGGAGCTATGTTCACATCACACAATTAAGTAGGGCTCAAGCAGCCATATTAAAAAACCCAAAGCAGGATGTCACCCACATGGCAAAAAAAACACCCGCCCACTAATACCTCTCATCTTGATGTGTGGCAGTTTGCTTTCTGCTTGATACATGTAACATTAACGAAACAGCGAAGTATTGGGATCACTGCAGAAATGAAGTTTGGCAGTCAACAAATTGGATGGGTGTGTGTTATTATTTACATTTTTCTCACCCGCTCCCTTCATTTGGAAATCAAATCATCTTTTTTTTTTAATTGTGAAAGCTTTATAAACTGTTCATATTCAAGAGGACCGCAGCTCCATCCAGAAAAGGAGAATCGGCCATTTTCTCAGCCCCAGAAGACACCTACCCACAGGGCCTTTGTCTTGCCAGGGTTCGGTCTCAGTTTATTGGTCCCCACATCCAGCCTACCACTGCATCTGGGCGCCAGTTCAAGGCTCTACTCCTGATTCAGATTTTACGGAGAAAAAGAGCTGAGTGCCAACAGCATACTGATGATATCATGCTCCAAAGATCCTAGTGACCACTTCCAATGACTTCATATAGAAGCCATTAAATAGGTTTTTTTTGGGGGGGGAGGGGAAAATTACACAGTCACTCACTCTGGAAGTGGCGCTGCAGGTAGGGCTGAAATACACTGCAGAACAGTGCTCCAAGCCCCAACCACAGAATGGATCCAGTACAGTGGAACCTCGGTTTATGAACACCTCGGTTTACGAATTTTCGGTATATGAATGCCGCAGACCCATCTGGAATGGATTAATTCACTTTCCATTACTTTCAATGGGAAAGTTCGCTTCAGTTTATGAATGCTTCAGTTTATGAACAGACTTCCGGAACCAATTACACCCATGCTTCGGGTTAAGTACGCTTCAGGTTGAGTACTCCGCAGACCCGTCTGGAACGGATTAATCCACTTTCCATTACTTTCAATGGGAAAGTTCGCTTCAGTTTATGAACAGACTTCCGGAACCAATTGTGTTCATAAACCGAGGTACCACTCTATATTGGTTGACGATAACAAAAGCAGAAGTACCGTAACAGGTTCATACTCTCTCCTGTCCTTTTCCTGTTAAAGGCTCTCACCTTGTACAGTGAAATACAGTAATTCCTCGGGTTACGAACGCGATCTGTTCCGGATCGCAGTTCGTAACCCGAATAGTTCGCAAACCGAACGCGATGGGTGCCGCCATTTTGCGCATGCGCAAAGCGCGATAAGCGCAATTTTCGCGCTTTGCGCATGCGCAAATTGCACGATCGCGCGCGCGCGCGGCGAAAACACTTCCGGGTTTGCGCAGTTCGTAACCCGAACTGTTCGCAAACCGAGGTGGTCGTAACCCGAGGTACGACTGTAATACACATTACCATCTAAGAAAGCCCCTCATAAGACCACCAAGTCCAGAGTCTTACATGACCTAACTGTGCCACTGCCCACTGGATTCACTGCAGCTGAATAATTGTAACAGGATTGCACAGATAACAACAATACACTGTGGATACAGAAGGGAAAGGGTCTGGATTCAACCACTGCTATGCTCAGTTGCAAAGGACTTCGGGGAAAGCCTGCCTGACTCTGGTGAGCTACTGTCAGTAGCAGATGATGGGTAGAGAGGTGACACTTACCTGACCTCCCACCAGCAGTGTCACTGTTGCTTAGAGTGGGAAGGGAAGGGTGGCAGGGAGGTTGGTGCCAAGGAGATACACCAGCAGGGGCGTTGTATTGACTGCTGGTGCTTTTGCAAGGCGTCGGCCACCTTGCCTCTCCCAGTAAACAGCAGTAACTTTGGTGCTGGGAGGTCAGGTTAGGCAACTGCACCCCACCAATCTCTACTGGCTACTGCCATTTGCTAGGGGGGGCCATGTGCTGGGCTAGATACAGAATTGTCTGGCAAAGTATTAGAGGCCTCGTTTCATCATAATTGCCTGCATAGTCTTGGAGCAACATAATCACCTAACTACCTGCTTCTTCCAAGGCTCTTTTGACCTTGCTAAAGCCACACACTCTGAAATGTGCTTAAGTCTTCAGCAAACCATTCTAAAGGCATGCCCAAAATTCCCTGGAAATCTATTCTAAAACTACTCTAGGAAAAAATAATACAGAAACAAGCCTACATACTAAGAATTGCCTCTTCCAATATTTACAATTATAATTCAGTATTAGTCATTGCTTAAAATACCTTCAAAAAGATGAGATCTCCAAAAAGTTGCCACCTTTCAAATATATATACAGTTAAAATCCTAGAGGTTTTCTTAAGTTTGCTTTTAAACCTAGTACTGTATGTGCTTAAATGAAATGTATATACAATTATATATATGATATTTACAATTTTATATGTACAGTTCTAACAATTAACACAAAGTCTTATTCACACATATTGCATAATAGATCACAGAGAGAAAAACAGTGTGTGATATATAATTCTTAATCCAATGTGCAAACAGATCAACAGAAAATAATAAGTGTGCAGCACAAGCCTATCTACATCTAGCCAGAGGTCAGCCGCCCCGAGTTTACTGGGATTTACTCCCAGGGAAGTGAATAAAAGGCTGCAGCTCTAAAGACAGAGTAATTCTATTTTCTCAAGCCAGTTTTATTTGGTTTACTATTTGAAACATCTCTCTTATTGTATTATATACAGAGCATTTTCATATATTTTTTATATTCATTTCTCTACAGCTCAGCCTTTTAGTACTTATTCATCCAAGTAAAATATGTATGAGTAATCACTTTCCTTAACTTTCAGCACAGGAACGGAATTCTGCTATGCTGCCAAAAACCCTCAAAAGAATGTGTTGGTAAAAAATACCCTTAAAAAAAAAAGAACTCAGAGAGACAAAACAAAACAAATGCAAAAGCAGAGCTTCTCCCTAAATGAACCTAAATATCCAATAAAACAATGCTTACTCATTTGATATTTGGGCTGCAATCCTATACACACATCTTACTTCTTTCTGAAGAAACCTCCCTAGGTTTGCACTATCAGGTTTTTTACGCTCCTGATCCAGCTCTAATCATGCACAACAGTTCTGTATTGCAGTGGATATTCCCCTCTGCTTCCCCCCAAAACAATTCAGCCCTGTCAATGAGTGAAACTGAGTATTGTGATGTAGATTTACAGAGTGATACAAATCTGCATCAGAAGTGCATGCAGAAGCTGTTTTCATCAATATGAACCTCGTCATGTGTGGCAACCACACACACATCTAATTTGCTGTCCGTGTGTGTACTAGAAAACTCATATCTATTGCTGCTTTCTTGTGTATGTTTACATGCAGGGAAATGGGTGCATGCAATGGACACGTCATGGTTTTCATCTTTATTTTTGCATGGAAAAAAAATCCTTCAAAATCCTCATCCCAATTGAAGCACAATCTAAATTATGTGCTACTTACCCACATTATTCCTTATTTTCCCAGTGTATTTCTCTGTGTAGCACCAGGGATGAATGAATCTGTCGATTTCAGTTGCTCTGAGTTTCTCATTTCTCCAAACTTAAATTCAGTTTTTCACATTTCCCCACCTGCATTTGAACGACAATTTTTGACAATATACCATAGCTGCCAAGTTCTCCCTTTTTTAAAGGGAAATTCCCTTATGCTGAATAGGCTTCCTCGCGAGAAAAGGGAAAACTTGGCAGCTATGCAATATACACATTTTTGTATGCTATTTTGTCTAATATGCAATGCATTTTCCCTTAATATAATGCAATTTTGTATGTCATTAAAACTAATGCATGCTTTGTCATGCTGAGTTTACCATAGTCTATGACTTTTTTTGCGCTTATTACTTGTCTGGAGAACTGCATTGCAAACTTCAGAAAATTGCAAATTTCAAAATGTCCGTTTCAGATTTTTTTGTATTGTTTTGGAAAGTGTGAATTACTGTGGTTTTACCTTTAAATTTGAAATGACTTTCTCCCCCATCCTTACATGATGACAACAACAACCACAGTTACATTATTATTGCATTTTATGTAACTGTGATTTTTGCCACAAAGTCACCCAGATAAATATTGTTCTACAGTGGCTTAGAAACTGAGCAAACAAACAAACAAAATTAAAAATAAAGGTTCCAGATTTTCAAACATCAATTTTTACATTGGAAAAAACAAAACAGTTAAGTGGCTTGGGGGGGAAATATTTCAGTTATAATGCTTTAATGAAGACACGAATGGGATTTGCAACCAACAGAACATGTTTGTATGAAGTCCTTTAAAAATGTTCACCATCGTACAAAGCTGAGGAAAAAGGTAAACAAGGGGAGGGAAGACTTCATATTAGCAGAATGCAGGGAATTTGTTTTCAGGCTTAATAGAGCTGGGACGTAAATTGGCTGCTTCCCTTTCTATGAGAAAGAAGAGAGTATTTGATTAAGTTAAACAGGAGCAGTTTCTTTGTTCCCGAGGCGAGCGAAAGCAGCTTCTTGGCCCAGAAAACTGACAGACCTGGGGGGCAGGGAATCTATTAAAACAGATGACAAAGAAAGAAGGCACTTAAAGTAATCTGTCAAAATTCAGAATGAATCTTGGGAGGTATATAAAAGCTACATTCTTCTCTGATGCATAAGGGAGCCAAATGCCATGGAACGATTTGGGGCAATGCAAAAGAAGTGATTTCAAGATGTTGCATATGATAAAGTTAAATGTCTTAGCCATTCTAGAAATGCAAAGCCTGGAGTTAAATTTACCAGGACCAATTAAAAGCTGACCATTCTTTATAACTGTGGTCAAAAAGCAAAGTCCTTAAACAGCCTGCTCTGGAGCATAGGCAGGGGAAGCAAATAAGACTATTTTGGAAATAGACATGATTTGGAAAGGGTATTTATAATTGCATAGGTATTTTCCATGCCCCAGTAGGATTTTAATAGCCTCCCACAAGTGAAATCTACTAGACAAACTATGCGAGTCCCATTGGTTGTTGTTTTTTTTAAAATAAAAAAGAGCAAAACCAGACAAATAGATGAATATAATTAGGGCTGCCAACCAAACAAATACACTAAATTAAAATAAATATGTCTATTATGTTTTCTAAGATGCTGAAGGAACTGTAAGTTACTTTACAATCTAGTTAACAAAAAGCTATTGCTCATTATTACAAGGAAAACTCAGAATCAGCATTTTCTTTTCTGTTCCACACCATGGTTAACGCATCACAATCAAAATGGCCTCAACAACTGAGCAAGCGCTCCCTTTGCCTTCAAGTCTGACCATGCAATTTTTATTACAAGGGTATAGGTAAAGGTAAAGGGACCCCTGACCATTAGGTCCAGTCGTGACCGACTCTGGGGTTGCGCGCTCATCTCGCATTATTGGCCGAGGGAGCCAGCGTATAGCTTCCAGGTCATGTGGCCAGCATGACAAAGCCGCTTCTGGCAAACCAGAGCAGCACATGGAAACGCCGTTTACCTTCCCGCTGTAGCGGTTCCTATTTATCTACTTGCATTTTGACGTGCTTTCGAACTGCTAGGTTGGCAGGAGCTGGGACCAAGCAACAGGAGCTCACCCCGTCACAGGGATTCGAACCGCCGACCTTCTGATCAGCAAGCCCTAGGCTCAGTGGTTTAACCACAGCGCCACCTGGGTCCCTATACAAGGGTATAGAACCTTGTAATAAAGACCCCAAACCTATCAGCTCCAACTGGCAGGGTCTGCGTTTCTTCTTTAGCACAATCATTCTGAGTTCACTGGTACTGATTTCCAGCTAAGTAGATCTCTTCCCTAGGAATAAGCCCTGGTGCCATTTGTTTGTTTGTTTATATGATTTTATGCAAGCTACAGGATGGATTACAACAAAACAGAAATTTTAAAACAAACAAACATAAAATCCATAAAAATAGCATAATCCTTGGAAAACATTAATAACGACAAATCACCGAATGTCAACACTAATAGCAGCAGCAATTGGGTGCTCTTCTTCCAAACACCCACTGGAAATGATGTGTCTTGATCAACTGCCTAAAACTGTAGAGAGATGGAGCTGGGTGAAGACCCTCAAAGTGTCCCTATTTTCCAGGGATGTCCCTTGTTTAGAGAAGCCGTCCCGGTTTCTGATTTGATCCTGGAATGTCCTTTTCCTTAGGATGTCCCTATTTATATCAGAGAAATGTTGGAGGGTATACTGGGTGTACCTCAGTAGGTAGGGAGTTCTGAAAATGTGAGTCATAACTGAAAAGGTCTGTCTCTGGGTCCCCACCCCACCCATAGGTGCCAACTCCCAGATTGAAAAATCCGAGATCGGCGCAGCGCAGCACCAGAAGTCACACTGCGGCCATTTTGGAACTGGGCAGAGCAGCACTGGAAATTGCTTCTATGCATGCTCTGCCCATTTCCAAAATGGCCGCAGCGCCAGAAATCGCTTCTGCGCATGTCCAGAGACTCCAGACATGCGCAGAAGGAGCCTCCCCGGGCCGGTAAGAATCCGGGGGATTTACGGGGTTTTTTAAAATCCGGGCTGCCAGCGGGAAACGGCTGGAAAAATGGGGGTTTCCCGGGGAATACGGGAGACTTGGCAGCTATGACCCCACCTACTTCATTGTGAGGAGAGACTACCAGCAAGGCCCCATCTGCTGATTTTTGAGCACAGAAGGCAAGGAGGCATTCTTGCAGTCCCAAGCCCTTGAGGGATTTCAATGTCAAAGCACGAACCTTGAATTGGAGCTGGAAAACAATTGGCAACCTATTCCATGGCCTACTTCCCCAAGCAGCATCCTTGCCTCCACATTTTACACCAGCTGCTATTTTCAGAGCATTTTCAAAGGCAGCCGCTCCTAGACCACATTTTGGGCTCGGAGGTTGCCAGAGAATGCATAACCCTAGCCAGGATATCTCTATGCAGAAATGGCTTTAGTGGGTGCATCAGGCAGGCATAGGTGCTCCTAGCCACGGCCGCCACCTGTGGCTTGAGAGCCAAAGGTGGTTCCGGGAGCAACCTCAAACTACACACTGGCTCTTTCAGGGGGAATGCAACCCCATTAAGAACAGGCAACTCTGCCAGCTCCAGAACATAAGACATGCCCACCTACAGCACTTCAATCTTCTCTGGATTAAGTTTCAGTTTGGGACTTAATTCTAAGAAAAGATGCATAGGATTCCACTGCCAGTCGATTAATCTAGCAGTTAAAACTAAGAAGCCCTAAAGTTTACATATGCAAGCAACATCATGGTCAGGACAATGTACTGACATGCTACATGGCAATCAGGTTTTTGCAATGGAGGCATTTTTCCTTTAAAAGGTTATTGTTCAAATAGAAAAGGAAAAGATTCCTATTTGGTATACACAAGCCTTTGAGGATTCCCTAAACTAGCTATTTTGGGGCAAATATCACACACTGCCTACATATATGTGTCAATGTGTGTAAAGCAAATGATCTCAATTGCTTTTCGATTATAATTCATTTGCTTTTCTATTATTACAACCTAGCAGTGGGGTTTGTATGGGGTGGGTTTTAGAAATGCAAAGACATCCTTTTTTTGTACCACAGACTTACCGGTAATACTGAGACAGTTCTCAGGTCTGATTATCCTTCAAAGTCAATATTGATTTTGGCTTCATCTTTGGTCATTATTTACCTTCCAGACCAATAAATCTTTATCTTAACTTCTGTATAATTGATAAAGACTTTTAAGTGACAGAACTTATTAGATAAATTCAGCACACTGAATTGTCTTCTTAAAATATACAAAGTAGCCATCTATAGGTAAAAAAACCAACACTTTAAAAAAGCCTTATATACATATGAACAATGAAATACACATTACACAAACAGCATTTTGGGCGTTCTCTCACCCTGCACTCATGTGAACACTAAGTTAATGTGGGTTAGAAGAGCCATTTTCTTACAATAAATGTGGCCCATCCCATGTAAGTTTAATATTAAAATAGCAATTATAGGAGTTGCAAAAGAACAGTGTTTACTGTGAACTGCTTCACAATCTTTATCACATCTGTTATAACACAGACAGAAGTAGATAATAGCAGTCCCATTTTTACAGACAAGAAAACCAAGACTGAGACGATGCCTGCATGTGAGCATAATGCTAAACCCAGTTATTTGCTTTAAACACCTGTGGTTTGTAGAAAAAGCCAGGTTCATGGATGATCACGCAAACCACATTTTGTTTTACTAACATTGGTTTGTTGTTCCTCACCTGTTCTGTGTATACCTGGCTGCTATACAAAAGTGCTTTGTAGAAGACAGCAAATTGCTGCTTGGTTGTTCTCTTGTCATGTTGCACCAAAGCAGCAGAGTGCTTCAATCCACTTTAATTGCACAAACTTACATTTCTCATATACCCTTGAATCCTTCCTGGAAAATGCCAACACCCTGGAGGCAATCTATAATTTCAGCTTGTGGTAGTTGGCCCCAAATAAACCATAGTTAGTTGCCTTGGGCAGGTTCTGATGTTCAAAGGAAACCAGAGCTAAGCTAAACAAACAATGGTTTAGCTTTACACCAAAAACCTGGCCAATGACTTGCCCAAATCAAGACAACCTACTGAAACCAAAATTTAGCAGGCCCCAGGCCTCGTACCTGCCTATCTCTCTGTTCATTGGGCCATACAGTCTCTGAAAATTAGCGGGAGAATCTCAACTTGATACAGTAAAGTTTTGTGACATTTCACCAGTGTATAAGCATGTGAGAAATGGTCTTGATGGCACAGAGCAAAGTTAATTTCGATCAGCCACTGCCTCTCACGTATAGGAACAATGGAAATTTCCATATCCTATTGTTTGGTTCCAGCAGTGGATAATCAACAATTTACTGACTCAGACTATGGAGAGTCCATTAAGGTTTCATGACTAATAGTCACTGACAGACCTAATAAGAACACGGCGACCTGGAACACCCCATCCCTAAGCACTTACTTGCCAGCAAAAATCTTACATCTGGGCTCTTAATGGAGCAGGGTCATACCAGTAAGTGTTCCTTTATTCAGCACTTTGGGTGAAAGGTGTAAAGGGCAAGGATAAAAAGAAAAATATTAAACAAGTCAATTTCTTACATTCTTGAATGGGAAAATAATATTGAGCTGCAAGAAAAGGAAACATCAAAGGCCCAAACTAGCTTCCTCCGAAATCAATGGGAGTCTGTCTATCGATTACTCTAATGGAAATTAGGATTGGCCCAAAATCATTAGAAACGGCACAAAGGAGGAAATGAGGCAGACAAAACTCATTTCAATGTTAATCAGGTAAGAAGCAAGGATGGTGGGAGCAAAAAAGTAATAAATAAATAAATAAATAAATAAATAAATAAATAAATAAGTGTTATCTGCATATAGGTTAAACTCCACAAACCACACAAAGTCAAAAAGAAGCAAATACGTAAGAACAAAATGTTAATTTTTAAAAAAAGTGTTCCCGAGAGCCTTCTACAGTACTTTTATTTTGCCAAGGTCTCTCTCTCCCTTTGTCATAAAGCTATCAGTTGCAAAAAGCATATTGTGCTTTATTCAACCTCAACAAACAAGATCTTAATAAATTTAATAATCCAGATTATGGTAGGATTAAGAATCTGCTAAAAGCAGAGTCTTAACAGCAATTGTTCAGACTAAATGGTAAAGTGCAATATAGCTACTGATTATTGATCCCAATTTTATAAGCATCCTAACATTAAATGTAAGCAACTCTTAACTCAGTATGATCTGTTCATTGTATTTTTTCAAAATTCACATTCTATTCTTTTTTTTGGTAGATTTTATTCCTATTATAATTAATAGCAAGAGCAAATCTTGCATTCTTCTATATAAAAAACGCATCTTTCAAAAATCAGCAAAACGGTTCCATCCTTTGGCAATGCTACTAGTACTGCAATTTAATAAACAAAAGTATTCCTAATCTTACATTTTCATAACACAAGATCCCAGAACTCAACCAAGCAGTTCCATCTTTCAGCAAAATCAGTTCATTCTCTAAGCTGCTCGCTGTACTTCTGACCAACTCCATCAATTGCTCTCAGATTATTTTGCAAGTAGAATTCAGTCTCATACTGGCAAATTCAAGTTGTGTAATTAAAATGGGTTTGGTTCCCTTGTGCAATAAACATCCTTCCTGCCCCAAATCAGAGTTTTTGAGTTAACAAAAATGGTAGGGGAAATGTACTGGACAGTGTTGGATAATAATTGCTTGATCCATGTTGTACAACCTCCCGCAAAACAAATCAGAAGGAATACTCAATAAACAATCAGCATTATCTAACGCCCTTGCAAAGTCTGTGCAAACAAAACCAGGATAATACTCAATAAACCAGATGTCTGGTAGTTGGTTATGGTTGGAAATGATGATGGAGGAGTTAAGCTAATGGGCACCCAGGGTGCTTCCAGGTGGGGGCTTAATACTGTAAGCAGGTTGTTTGAACAGGTTGTTGGTAGCATTTTTTAAAAATCAAATATAACTGATTTCTCCCAGAAAGAGTAAAACCAGATTAAAATGGGGGGAAATGTGAGCTACCGTAGTAGTTTGATATCACCAGTTGCTTGCAATGTTATTCAGTATCACAAGAATATATGGGTTTGTTTGTTTGAAGAAAATGAAATCAGGAGGAAATTAAACACACTAAGTTCACTGGTGGTTGGCACAGCCATTCTAAGAACCCAAACCAGTAATTGTTTGATAAGCTAATTAATATATGTAGTATGAATTTTTTTAAAAATGGAAACAACTTTGTCCCAAGTCAGTGCACAAATGACCAAGTAAATTATTCAGTTGGGTTTTCTTATTGGGAAGTAGAGAATTATTATTGCATTATAGATATGAAACCATGTATGATGTGTGTACAGTATATGATGTGTGTACAGTATTAGGATAATAAGATTATACATATCTGATTACTATGGTATGTATGGAAATGTAATTGAGTGTTGTTGTTGTTTTCATTCTCACTTTTTCTTTTTCGTCACTCTTTTTATAAATGAAATTATTCCAATAAAATATTAATACAGTAATAAAATGAAACGATTTCCACCGGGGAAGAGAGGAGAGATCCGGTGGCCCTTCAGATGCGGTTGGGGCTTGTAGTCTTATCCTCCCCGACTACAGTACTGCATCTACTGGCAGAGGCTGAGCGGAGCTGAAGTGCAAGGGAGCTTAGTATCTACCGTATTTATTTTGTAATTAAAAAAAACCACCCATGCACAGAGCAGCAAGCGCTGCATGGGACTGCAAGAGCCCTGCTTGCTGGTTGCACAGCGGCGGGCGACCACCTCCTCCGGTCAGCGGGTCTCTTCCACAAGCCGCAGACGAATTAACCCTCGACAAGCCACACACCCCGCCCGGGTCTGCGGAGCAAAATGGTTCTCCCCGTGCGTCTCCGGCTGCAAAGCAGCAGCAGCAGCAGACGAGCGCGAGCCCGCCAGCTCCCGTTGCCATGGGAGCCGCGTGGCGGGAGTCCCTGGAGAGCCACGCTTTCCTGCCTCAGCATTGACGGGCGCCAGGGGGCAAAAGGAGCTGCATAGCCTCGCGCCAGAGGAGGCGGAGGAGGAGCTACCTGCAACGCCGGGCGTCTGTCGTTGCCGGAAGAACGAGGAGGAGGACTCTGGGGGTACCTCGAAGGCCTAACAGTTTTATGGGGCCGCCGGAGAGCTTTCTTGGGCTGCCCGAGGTAGCGGGTGGCCTCTTGCTTCTCCTAACATGGCTGTCCTCTTTGGAACCCGCTTGCATGGATAAAAAGTCACCTGTGCTTTTTGAAAGTAATCTCTCAAATACCAGTGTGGCGTAGCGGTTAGAGCAGTGGTTCCCAACCTTTTTTTGGCCATGCCCCACCTAAGCATCTCTAAAATCCTGATGCCCTCCCTCCCGTGACATATAATTATTATTCAAAAAGTGAACTCCTATTCACGTGGAGAAAGCCTAAAAGGCCATCAAGATTAACTTGGTCCAACTCATTCTCAAATTGCCCTCCTGTAAGGCACGTGCCCCACGTTGGGAACTATGGGGTTCGAGGGTTGGACTAGGTCCTGGGAGACCAGGGTTTGAATCCCCCCCCCCGGCCATGGCGCTCACTGTCACTGCATCTCATCCTAGCCTACCTCTCAGGGTTGTTGTGGGGATTAAATGAGGGCGAGGAGAACAATGTTATCCTCTCCCTGATCTCCTTGGAGAAGCTTCTGTGATTCAGGATGATTGGGAAGCAGCTGCTATCTAGAACAGACACTCTTGGGCCAAGGGGCAGGTGCTCGTTTGAACACAACGTGGTGTTTGGGCCCCAAAAGAAGCTCTGGCATTATTAACCTTGGCCTTTCCCCCCTCCTAAACCTTGCATGGTTTGCTGGGAAGACCTTTCAACAATCAGGAATCATCCTGTGGCTATATAGCCACAAAGGGTAGGTGGGGGAGAGAAACTTCACACATTTTGTTTCTAAGATTCATGCTGGCTGGGGCTTACGGACAGGGAGGGGCAGACTCTGGTAATATGGTGCCTAGGCGAGGACAAAGCTTGCCCTTGCAATACCTCTTATTTTCACATTAATTCATTTGGGTACAGTTTTTTAAATGGATCCTCTCAGTAGGTACCGTATATTCTGGCGTATAAGACGTATATTCCGGCGAATAAGACGACTGGGCATATAAGTCGACCCCCAACTTTTGAGAAGATTTTACTGGGTTAAAAAGTAGTCTTATACGCAGGAATATGCAGTACCTGTATAAATATAGGTGTTATTATTTTGCATCTCCTCAGCTTGGCACATTGTGCAGGGGAATTGCCTGCACCACGCTAAATCTGGCACTGTGGTGGAGGCCACAGTGCAACAACATCTGGAGGGCCACAAGCTCCCCGTCCCCAGTTTAAATGATGACCAGCTGGTAAGCTGTCCCTTGCTTTGAAAAGCTTTAGAAGAAACAGGTGTGCAGTGTAGAAATTGAGCTTACCTTGAGTCAGGATGGCTTGTGCTGATGCACCTCATAAGCCGCCTGGCCAGAAATAGAGTGCAAAATGTACTGTAGGAAGAGAAGCCTTTCTCTTGCTCTTATTTCACTTGTTCTCCTGCATATGTCAATCTAACATTACATCCCATACTGATTCCCTCCCGTGCTTCCACCTTTTCACACATGCAAGTAATTAACTTGATTACTCAGGACTTAAGAACTTACAGCTGACCGTGCACAATTTATGGCTCATTTATGGACACAGCTTGTCACTTGATGCTGCGGTTATCAAGCGATGAACACACAGGTTGCACTAGTATATCTAACAAACCCCAAACACTTTTTAAAATAGATAAATAAATAGTATTCATATTTAATTCAATTAAATGACCTTTAACATATTAGGTGGGTGTTTTTTTTATAGATTCTACCTGGTTGTACCCTTAGGTCAACCTTCCTCAGCCTGGTGCCCTCCAGATGTTTTGCATCACAATTCCAATCAGCCCCCAGTCAGCAAGGCCAATGATAGGAGCTGTAGTGCAGACCATATGGAGGGCACCAGGATATGTTGAGGTAGCCAACATGGTGCTA
Source organism: Zootoca vivipara (assembly GCF_965207765.1). Taxonomy (NCBI): domain Eukaryota; kingdom Metazoa; phylum Chordata; class Lepidosauria; order Squamata; family Lacertidae; genus Zootoca; species Zootoca vivipara. Next base: position 36,995,691 of record NC_142594.1, read on the forward strand.
ACCAGATATTATTAGACTACAACTCCCATCATCCGTGATCATTGTGCCAACTGGCTGGGGATGGTGAGAATTGTAGTCCCATCAACAACAGCCCAGAGTTGAAGACCAAATGTCTAGATGTTGTTGAACTACAATTCCCATCATCCCTGACTATTAGCTATACTAACTGTGGCTGATGGGAGCTGGAATCCAACAGCTTCTGGAGGGCCACAGGTGCCCCACTCCCCCCCCTTTAAAATGGAAATGCCAGGAAGAATAACAAATCTGACTTGCTTTTGGCAGTAGCCCCACCCTCTCTTTTTCATAGGTACACACATATTTTAAGAAGCTGGCATGAAGACAAACTCCCTTCTAGGATACTGCAGTATAAGTTGCTACCTTATTTCACAAATTGTATTTGGAGGTAAAGTTTAAGGTCACTCCAAGGAATAAATCCAGCATCTCCCAGATATTACTTTTCCCCATTGCTAACACTGCTGCTGCTGCTGCAGTCATTCTAGCGAGCAGCTATTGGAATCCCTGGGGAGGAGGGCGCACATCTGCAGCCTACACTTTGCATGGCAGCAGTTGCCTTTCTTAACAGCTGAATATATCATTTTCCTACATATGTATTATACATTATTGAGGTCAGACTCAAATGCTTTATTGGTATAATAATCAGCTGTACCATTTTAAATAGAAAAATGGCAGCCAGCTTTGGAAGGAGTAAGTTAATATATACTGTGTTTTTCCCTGTGTATACGCCCCCATGTATAAGACACCCCCTATTTTTAGGGACTCCCAATTTAAGAAAACGGGGGAGATTTGACCCGTGTATAAGACGACCCACAGTTTTCTACATAATTTTAAAGTAAAAAAAACCCTACACGGAAAAGTACGGTAAGTGGGACCTGCAACAGAATGTTGCAATGTTCACCCCCTTGCCCCACTAACAGAATTTATTCCTGTTCAGGGTGCCAGCCAGCCAGCCAGGACACTCCACTCCAATTCAGTCCAACTTTCTTTTGCAATGCGCACTCCAAATTCTGTGGGTACTAAGGAAGGCAGTTTTGAGGTGTGCTTTTAAACCACTTGTGCAAACTCAAGTCTATTTTAAAGACAAAACTTTTAAGGGTATTGCCAGTTTGGCATTATTTTGCAGAAAGGATTCAAGAGCATACCAGACCTTTTGGTTTGTACAATTAGTGGATTAAAGGGCCATGTCTCCCTAGTGGGAGAAAATCCACTTTTTTTAAAAAAAAGAATCAGACTTCTTGCAGTTTGGAAAGTGATAGGAGAGATATATTAAAAGTGTGGGATGAACAAAAAGATTAGCAGAAACACATATATACACAGATTGCAAGCAAATCAGGATAAACACAGGAAAAAAGCAAGGCATGTGCTCCTTGTCATAGGACCTCCCTGCAAACAGATCAGAACAAACAATCAATAAAGGCTATTAACTGTGTAAATGTCCTGCAAGCAAGTCAGAAGGAATCCTCAGTAAATAGGAGGAGTCCTAAGAAGGGAGTCCAAGTGTGGCCTTGAAGTTTCCCATCAACACCACTAGACAGACTGAGCAGGCACACAGATTCACAGCTGTCCTCACTGTAGGTAAGATGTATTTCTTTTGAAATCATAGCAGTTCTTTCTAAGTTTCCGTGTCTCTGTGTGTGAGGCACATGCACATTGTATGCAAATTATTTCCTCTTTCGTTCTGTCTTGATTGTGCATTTCCTCTCTTTTTAAAGCAACACATAAGTGGTGAATGGTGATCCTATGAGTTTGCTGTAAGAGCTGTAAGCAGTTTGGGTCATAAATAAATTAGACACACAATAAATGTGTTAGTCTTTAAAACGACTGAAGGCTGTTCAACAGGGGAACAGTCTCCCTTGGGAGGTGTTGAACTCTCCTGTGGAGGTTTTTAAGCATAGCTTGGATGGCCATCTGTCATGGATGCTTTAGCTGAGATTCCTGCATTGCCAGGGGTTGGACTAGATGACCCTTGGAGGCCTTCCAAACCTACAATTCTATGATACCATGACTTTTATTAGTTACTGTGTTGCTCCAGCATTGCTTTAAAGCACTGGTAGAAAAATTTTCAATAGATTACATAATAGCCCATTATTCTATGTAAATCATAATTAAAAGAGTGGCAGGAAGTGCCTTGGGACATTTTGATCCTGTTGTCAGCCGCAATCCCTTTTGAGCAGCTTGTGAAAAGAGGCACAAGCTCTTAGAACAGAAACCACCAAAAGGAGTTTATGCAAGGAATTGACCTAATTGCAATAAAAATCATAATGGGAAGCTCTGCACAATTGTTTGCAGAATCAGATTCACATTTAGCTTAGTTATGTTGACCATTAAAATTGCCAATTTGCTCACAATCTAGTGTAAATTTGACCGCGGCACTGGAACATTTGTTCAAGAGATTAAATGCTTACCTTGTCTTATACAATTCTATGAAAGGCAAAATACGTTGATGAAATTAGCTATACACAAAGAAAGCTGCCACTGGCAGTTTCTGTTTCTTTATGGATTACACACAAGGAACTTTGGGGGAAGTGTCCAGTTCTAGTATAATTTTTCACTTTCAGAAGGGAATTGGCAGTGAATAAATTGTTTTAATTCTGTCACGTGTGATTTTCCTCCACAGAGGAAATTATACTAGCAGCTGAAAGAATAAACCGTTAAAATATAAACACAGCACCATTAGTGTGTGTATCCCATAATATACCATTTTACTTGAAGCACTGATCATATGCTAGTCTATTTTAATTTCCTCCCCTCCAGATTTGCCATAGAAGTGCTAGATAACTTTATGGCTTGGTAAACCAAGTTATTGTTACACACCACTTCAATCTCTGATTAAGTGTCCTGGGGAGTTGGCAGCGCATACCCAGGGTTTGTGTTTCCTTCGGATATTAGGTGCAGCAGAGACTGTAGTGCCTTTATGGAATATCATTTATTTACACATATAGTGGAACCTCGGTTTACCACTACCTCCGTTTACGAACACTTCGGCGAACGAACGCCATGGACCCGGAAGTGTTTACATCCGGGTTCTGCGGCATCGGATGCGTAGAAGCGATCTGCGCAGCACACACAGAAGCGCTCTATCGGCACTTCGCGCACGTGCAGAAGCGTGCCTTCGGCGAGCAAACGCCTCGGCGGAACGGATTGCAGCTGCAAACCGAGGTACCACTGTATATACAACCTGAGTCTACAGTAGAAGGATTTCCAGCATTCACTTCTCAAGATGATTCTTTGCTCCTCTCTTAGGAGCAGTTAGGATTACATCTACAAACAGAACCAGCCATACTGTCTGTCCCTTTGTTACAGCTTGCCCTAGCCAGCCTGCCAAGAGTTCTGTCGGCCCCACTTCTCCCTTGCTTTTCAGTCTTCTTGCAAAACTCAACAATTTCCCTTCATCCTCTGTTGTCCAAACTGAAACCCTAAACCAGGCATCCCCAAACTCCAGATGTTTTGGAACAACAACTCCCATCATTCCTAGCTAACAGGACCAGTGGTTGGATAATGGGAATTGTAGTCCTCAAACATCTGGAGGGCCAAGTTTGGGGATGCCTGCCCTTAAACCCTTTCTTTTCATCGCCCACTAACACACGCAGATGGAGTAGGAGCCACTCTGTCAGGGAGCTAGTTCATGACACCCTCCCTGTCTGGCAGTTTTATCCTCTGGTGGTTTCACTGGCCCTCGAATGATTTCACTGGCCTTCTTTGTCCCCTGTTAATGACTATGCCAAGTTGGCCTGGGTTGTTAGCATAATCTAAATCCAGGGGTTTCCAGCATTTGGCACAGTTTACTCAAAGTTGGTTAATTCTAACTTTTACTAAATCCTGGAACATAGCTGTCAACTTTCAGATTTGAAAATAAGGGATCAGCAGCCTCACCTGTCCCGGGGACAGTCTACGACAGGCATAGGCAACCTTGGCTCTCCTGATGTTTTGGAACTGCAACTCCCATGATCCCTGACCACTGGCCCTGTTAGCTAGGGATCATGGGAATTGTAGTTCCAAAACATCTGAAGAGCCAAGGTTGCCTATGCCGGGTCTACGGTATATCTAACAATCCAGGACAGCAGCAGGAAACGGCGCTGGAATAAGGGAATTTCCAGCAAAAAAAGGGAAGGTTGACAGCTATGTCCAGGAATTATGGGGAGTCTGCCCCCACACCCAAACTCATAGCAGTAGGATGATGAAGACAGCATTTTTAGAAGCAAATTCTTACAGAAGAATGCACTTGTATATGATCATTATTATAGCTTGGGCTCCTTTGGAAGGAAGGGTGGGATAGACATTTAATGAATATATATATGCTGCCATCACTTGACAATCAGTTTGTAGATGACTAGACTGGGGCTCTTTGCCTTAACACACGTGTGGGGGAACCTTTGGCCATCCAGATGTTGCTGATCTATAACTCCCAACATCCCTTTTGCGTGCTTGCTGGGGATGATGGGAGTTGTAGCTCAGCAACGTCTGGAGGGCCAAAGGTTCCCCACAGCTGCCCTAATATGTTGTTTTTCCAAATGCCCAAGAAATATATTGTGTGCAATGCCAAATAAATATATTGAATGTAGGAGCATTCAGGCAAACAAGTGGTTGGATGTGGTAGAGTCCAGTCACAGGTTTACAGATTGGGTGAGAAGTACAGTGTGACCCAAAGTGCAATTCTCAACATAAGAAAAAATGGAAAATTGAGAAAGAAAGGACAAAATGAGGAAGGGCAATCTGGATTTTCTGGCAAGTTTGTGCCTTTAAAAAAGGTTTTATGGTTTACATTTTTGTAAATATTCTGATTTATTGCAACATGAGATCAGTTTTGATGCTGACAAGAAGGACAGGGAAATGATGGAGGCTGCTGTGAGAAAAAATAGAACTGGGGCCTGCAACAAAACCCCCACCCTGTAAGAGAAATGAACCTGTTCATGGCTCCTGACAGCATGGAACAGCAGGCTTGTAGTAGGAGGGCAGGTGAAAGAAGAGGACGGTTTTAAAATGACATGGGAATCAGCTCATGGGATAAATATCCCAGTTAATAAATGGAACTCTGTATGGGCTAAACCTCCATGCAAATTTATCTTGGCAATAATCAGATAACCTTTTAATCTCATATATGTAGCACTAAAAACCTGCAATATTATATCAGATTAGTAATAGCATCTTGCTCCTGTGCTGGAGAGGCAGCAAAATAAGGGGCACTTTATTGTGTATTTTGGGACATGGGTGGAGCTGTGGATTAAACCACACAGAGCCTAGGTCAGTGGTTTGAATCCCTGCGACAGGGTGAGCTCCCGTTGATCGGTCCCTGCTCCTGCCAACCTAGCAGTTCGAAAGCACGTCAAAGTGCAAGTAGATAAATAGCAGAAAGGTACCTACAGCAGGAAGGTAAACGGCGTTTCCGTGTGCTGTTCTGGTTTGACAGAAGCGGCTTTGTCATGCTGGCCACTTGACCTGGAAGCTGTATGCCGGCTCCCTCGGCCAATAACGCGAGATGAGCGCCGCAACCCCAGTCGGTCACAACTGGACCTAATGGTCAGGGGTCCCTTTACTTTTTTTATTGTGTATTTTAGGAGTGGGGGAACTGGATCCAGCCAGTGGGTGGATCCTTCCCCCCCGCCTCAGGCTACATTTGACAAGTGTGTGGGGATGACTACTTGTTGATCGCCTGATATAATAATGTTGCGTGACCAGTTTCATCCTGTGCAGTTGGGGGTGCTTTGAAACCTTCATAGTCAGCTGAAAATTGGCAATTGTTGTACAGCTGATGGTTGGGCCTTCAAAGCACCATGTACCACCCTCTACAAGCACTACCGATCAGCTGATTGGTGACTCCTGCAAATGCCTTTTTGGTGTGGCTGTGACTTGTTATTGCCTCTTGCCTGATGTCATATTATTACATCAAGTTGAGGGCCAGTGTGTGTGGTTTGGCCAAAACAGCCTCTTTGGCCAAATGGAGGCCTGGTGGATTTAATTAAGCCATGGGCTGGAGGTTCTTGAGAGTTGTTGTGCTTGGTTCCTGTAGGAATCTGGTTGGCCACTGTGAGAATAGGATGCTGGACTAAACGGACAACTGACCTGATCCATCAGGCTCATCTTATGTTGCCAACTACTAGTATACAAAGCTGCCAAGTTATCCCTTTTTTTAAGGGAAATTCCATTATGCTGAATAGGCTTCCTCGCGAGAAAAGGGAAAACTTGGCAGCTATGCTAGTATATGTGGTAGAAATTTCTCTCAGTGAAAACCTTTGGGTTCCAGTTGTTTGGTCTGATATCAGACATAACCCATCACTCCAGAATTTTAATTTGTTCGTTGTCTTTATTTCCAGATAATCAAAACCAAACTTTTTCTTAAAACATTTAATAATCTTCATGCTTGCAGCAGCACAAAAGTCGGCTCCAGGGTTAGTGGTTGGATCAACAATAGTAACTGAAACAGAGACAATTTCCTGGATACAGAGTTTCCATTCATCACAAATATGAATGGTGGATCAACATAGCTGTCAAGTTCTCACTTTTTAAAAGGGAAATTCCCTTATGCTGAATAGGCTTCCTTGCGAGAAAAGGGAAAACTTGACAGCTATGTGGATCAACCAGACATCAGCCATTGACTTCACACACTTCCTTATGGTACATGCACAGGGCTGACTGTATTGGTGACAAACTGCTGTTCCTTTATGAATCTATGTTTTTATATGCAAAACTTATTTTTTTAAAAAGGTGTGTGGGCCCGGGAGGAAGGGGGGGGGAGAGAAGGTTCCTATACCTTTAATAGTTGCATAGTTCCCGCCCATGTGCCTTGTTTTGCACCTGTGGAAAATCCCTCTTATGCAGAACTGCTAAGACGCAGGAGCCCTGCCTTCTTGTGCATCTGGCCAACCTACCTTGTAGTAGTGCTCAGGTCCTTGGGGAGGTAAGTGTGAGAGTGTGTGTTTCAGAAGTGGGGAGAAGGAAAAGGGGGTTGCTTGTCCAATACTTGTCTTCTCTGGCTGTATAATACATATGTACAGTACTATCCTATGCATTTTTACTCATGTCCCATTGTGTTCGCTGGAGCTTATTGCCCAATAAGCATATTTAGAATTGTTACCTTTTGAATGGAAGGCTGCCTGCGCAGGATTTTTGTTGGGGGGGAGCAGGCTTTTTTAAGGGGGTAGGCTTTTGTTGGGGGGGGCAGAACCTCAGAGTTGTCTTGAATTTTATTGATTTTATTGTCCCCTCTGGCTCCGCCCATGTGCCTGAGTATATTATAATTAAGTAGAGAATGGGGGCATGCAGTTCTGGAAATTATAAAGGCATACTGTATCCTCCTCCTAATTTCTCTCTTGCTCTAGGATATTTATTATAAGACATCAGGGTCTTAAGTAGGTTAGTTCCCTTTCATTCTCTGCCCTCCACTTTTCTTTTAAGCCTTTTGACACCCAAACAGTCAATGTCTCAAATAGGCACAAAGTTTGATTAGTAAATTCGCCCTCTGCCTGACTTCTGGTTCCTTAGACCTTGCCCCTCCCTACTCCACTCTGTAGGCTCATCTGCCATTAACATATTGTCACCAGCTGGCTTTAAAAGATGATTGGACAAATTTATGGAGGCTATCAGTGCCTGCTAGTTATGGTGGTTATGTTCTGCCTTTGCAGCTGCAGACAGTAATACTTCTGAAGAGCAGTTGCTGGGATCCTCTGGAGGTTGGAAGAGAGCTCTTGTTCTGGCTTGCAGGCTTCCCTGGTGGCTACTATGAGAACAGGATGCTGGACTAGTTACAGTATGTGCATATTATACAAGTTTGCAGGTTCCTTTTAGGCAATTTTGTTTTTCATCTTATTCACAAACTTAAGCACTTCTGTGAGTATGCAGAAGTCACTACCTTGTTTTGGAGTGTTTCCAATTTTGTTCCAATTTGATAGGCACTCAACCACATACCGGTATTAAAATCTCGTGTGGTTTTTAATTTAATAACAAAAATGGCACTGAAAATTCAACTGAAATGAAGTCCCATGATTTTCTATTTTGATAGAACTCTCATTCACACAATGTTCTATTGTTTTAATTCAAAGTATTATTTGCATAATCTCAGCTTGTAAAGACTGGAGCAGCAAAAGAAGCTTCAGCATCGGGAGATATTTTGTAACCAGAAGTAGCCTCAAAAGCAGGCATCCCCAAACTGCGGCCCTCCAGATGGTTTTGGCCTACAACTCCCATGATCCCTAGCTAACAAGACCAGTGGTCAGGGAAGATGGGAATTGTAGTCCAAAACATCTGGAGGGCCGAAGTTTGGGGAGCCCTGTTCTAAAGTCTCATGAAAATCAATGCAATTACAATGGGATATTATTTGATCACTTTGTAAGTACAATGCTGCCATCAGGAAGATGAGTTATTGTTTGTCCCTGTGGCCTGCCATATCCAAATCTGTTCCTTGATTTTCTGTTTCATAGAGGATGTACAAATGATTGCATCATGTTGATTAAATGCCAGATTAATCTGTGTTTCATATATTTAATATAGCTGAAAAGGCATGAAACTGATAAATTACAGGATATATTTGTGTCCTTTGGACAACATATTTTAAATCAGGGATTGGATTTGTCAGCTGCAGAGTTTTGCAGCGGGAATGTTTATCCGGATCTAGATCTGAAGGAATAGGCTTTTGTCCAGCTTCCCTGTTGTTAAGCATTTCTGTTGATGATATTTCATTGGTTTGAGTGATTGGGGGCAGGTTGTTGTAGTTTGCCCAAATCTGTGGATGAAGTGTTGAACAAAAAAAAAGCAGCAAAAAACAAAGCGTATCTCGATGGAGAACTGAGGTTGAACTCCCACAACTTCCGGTGTTTAGCCAATTGAAGGAGGAAAAAATCTCATTGCAGCCCAGTCCTGGCAAACAGCTCATCATGTTTTATACCAGGGGTCAGCAAACTTTTTCAGCAGGGGGCCGGTCCACTGTCCCTCAGACCTTGTGGGGGGCTGGACTATATTTTGAAAAAAATATATGAATGAATTCCTATGCCCCACAAATAACCCAGAGATGCATTTTAAATAAAAGGACACATTCTACTCATGTAAAAACACCAGGCAGGCCCCACAAATAACCCAGAGATGCATTTTAAATAAAAGAACACATTCTACTCATGTAAAAACATGCTGATTCCTGGACCGTCCACGGGCCGGATTTAGAAGGCGATTGGGCCGCATCCGGCCCCCGGGCCTTAGTTTGGGGACCCTGTTTTATATTTTCTAGGATAGAGAATTGTTCTCCATGGAGTCTAGTTTTCTATGTGCACTTAATTCCGCCCCCCTGCCCATGGGCATAGGATGGTGGGGGCGGTGCACCCTGAGCGACGTGATCCCAGGGGTGCCATCACCGCTGCCCGCCCTGCCCCAAAACGTGTGCCCCGCCACTTCGCAAGGCGCACCCCACCCCAAAACACACGCCACATCACCGCGCACGGCGCGCCCCGCCCCAGAACGCGCGCACATCACTGGGGGCAGCGTGTCTGCTCTCTGCCACCAGTGGCGGAGCATGAAGCTCCGCCGCTGCCCTCGCCCCCCAGTATGGCAACTCCACCCCGTCTAATCTAAATTGTATGTCTGAGTGACTGTCTGTGGGCCATACCATTTGAGATAGTAGAGGGAATGTTGTCTGAACACGCCCTATACTTTCTTTTTTAAAAAAAAAATGAAAATAAAATCTCCCACATAGAAAACTAAATGCCAGGGAGAAGGTATGACATACTGATTTTCTATGTATTGTATAGAACTCTTCTTTTCCTTTCAAGGGTGGGGACTTATTTAAACGTGCAGTCTTCCACTTGCAGTACTAAGTAAAGTTAACTTGTATTATTTGCAGTATCTGCATTACCAAGTGATGATAACCCATATTTCTGTTTGCCTGAACCAATCCCAGAGGCTCTTTCAGGTGCCACTTCCATTTTGGTACCTATAGCTATAGAGAAGAGGCCAAGTTCCCCAAAGGGTTACATTTGCTCTCTGCACTGTCACATAATCAGCAGAGCAGAATGCTGGACAAGGTTTTATAAGGAGCTGGGTCCAGCATTCATGAGGGATGGGGAATAAATTTGATTCAGTTTGCCTTTAAAATCAAACCTACCTAATTTGCACCTTCCAAAACAATATACAATGCAAAAACACAGCCATCCTTTGAAATTTGTGCTTGAATTTTGCAATGCAGTTCTCTGGCAACGTATGTGTACAAAAATTCTTTTTTTTAAAAAATAATTTTTTATTGATTTTAAAACAAACAAAACAGACAGTATAAAAACTCTTTCCCTCCATTCTCCCCCCACCCACAAGTCCACTTCTGCCACCAGTGGTACCCGCGTGTGGAGAGAGTCAAAGGGGTCCACTTTAAAGCTGGGTTTAACCTCCCCCCTCCCCCCTCATCCCTCCCCTGCCACTGAAAGGACAGGGACGGAGGAGCACAGAGGCTTGGTTTTCTCCCAGCTGCTCCTTTAGGACAACCTAAAAACAAGCAATAAAGCAAAAAAACAAAAATAGAACAAAAAGAAAAAAGAAAAATCCAATTCTTATTTTCTAAACATTGTCTTTGTGACTTCCTCGATTCTCTTCTTCCTGGTTTTCTTAATTTTTCTATAGATTAATAGCGGTTTTTCTATTCTAATTCAAAATCTTATTCTTATTTTTTTTCACTTAATCCTCCTCCTTCTTCCTCCACGAGTCCTCCATGAGTCCCCCCCTGCCACTGGATGAACCCGCAAGGTGCAGCATTCCGAAGGATTCCATTTTTGCGTCTGGGTTTCCTTCCACCCCTTCCTCCCCCCTCAGCACACCCCCTGCCACCAGGTGTTACTGAGCACAGAGAGGAATAAAGGTGGCTCTCTGCCCAAACACCTATCTAAACACAACATATTTAATACAAATCTAAAATTTCCTTCCTCAATCATTATTTTTCCCCCTCCAGAAAATTCAATTTTTAAATATACTCCTTTCCCTAATCAAAATCATAACTTAATACTTTAGAACACTTTCCTTCCCCTCCCTCAATGCCATTCCCCTGATTGGATCAACATTTCCTTTATCAGGCCAAGATTTCAGAAACCGTTATTCAACCACTAAATATCTCTTAACTAAAATTTTAACCCACACCACATCTTTCCCATTTCCAAATCCAGGCCTCTGTCTCCCCGTCCTTTTGCATTCCCCCTCCCTCTGCCAAACAACTCAAAGTTTCTGTCCCTCCAGGCTCCTCCTTGTCTGGAATCTTCCTTTCACTTGGTAGATCAATCGTCCCATCTTCTGTCTTTTCAGCTCCTTGTTGTACATCATCCAAGTCATATTTTTTGTAATCCAAATCAATTTCGACATTGTCTTTTTTATCTTTTTCCTTAGTCGTAATCTCACATTTAGAATTATCTTCTAAATCCTGATCTTGAATCCCAATTTCTGGACATGGTGAACTGGGATGTAACAGTCTCTTGTTGATGTCTTCCAGCACTTGCAAATAGTTCAGCACCGCCTCCTGGAAGGCTGGTGAATATTTTGTTGTTTTCATTTTTTCTCTTGACCACAAGCAGACATGAGATTAGGAGACAAAAGGCATTGGAAATTTCCTTTCTGTCTAACGCTCGCCTCCATCTTGGCTGTTTCTTCTCATTGACTTTAATTTTCCCATACACCAATCATAATTCGAAATAACTTAACTTGACTTCTTCTTGAAACAAATTGTGTCCGTTAACAGTAATTTTGTAAATCCTTCTAGTCTTTCGACAGCTTTGACAGCTTCTGACAGCTGTCAGTGCACTTTTCACCTTTATATTCTTGCTGAGCCTCAAGGGGTGCCGGCTCCGAGGGCTGAAAAGGGTTAGCAAAGTCTTACTTTCTCTCGGGTTCCACACTCAAACAGTTCCTTTCGACTTTGGAATTATTAATTGCGCTTCCTAATTACCCATTAGGAAGAGATCGACTTCCGTTTTTTTGTATATCTTCCCAGTTTTCCAATAAAAAGTTCCGAATTTACTTTAGAGTTCCAATAGAGATTCCACTTACTTTGTTGCAATCTTAATTTTCCTTGAAAGAATCCGCCGCAACCAGGCAGGAGACTCGGGGCTTCGCTTCTTCGGAGGTGACGACGTCGACCAAAATGGCTCCCGCGACTCAAACTCCGCTGGCTCTCGGAGACTCTACTGTGTCTCCGGGCAGCAGAGGAATCGCCCGAAAACGGAGCCCGTTGGTCTCTAAGCCCTCGGGACGCTCTTCCCGAGGTTCTTGCGGGGAATCCGCGCGCCCCACGGAATTCCCCCCCCCTCCACGATGCCAGGGACCGCGCAGCTCGCGGCCCCTGCGTCTCCTTGCCGGCGCGACGGACCGGAAGCTCCACAAAAATTCTAATACTAGGGTTAAACTGTACATGTAATGTGTATGTATTGGGGTTTATCTACACTTCCTTTTGCCCTGCCGCTTTTCCCCAGGAGAACCCACGGTTTAGCGCTGAATCGGAACAAATGGCAATGGATTTTCCTTGGTTTGCCGTTTGTTCTGATTTAGCACTAAAGAGTGGGGTTTCCAGTGGTGGGGCAAAGGCAAAACTGCTTGGATCCCAGGCACAGGTCAAGCAGAAGTGTGGACGAGCCCTTAGTGAAAACAGCATACAAAAATGCATTCGATTTGGGGAAATTGCTTTGCAAATATATGTAAATTAGGGGAAAGTCAAACTAAAATGCCGATGAATTTTTTTATAAAAAATTGCCAAACTGATGTGGAAATGTGGAGAACTGAACTTTATAGATTGGAAAAATGAGAAACTGAGAGTAACGGAAATTGTGAGAATGTTCCCAGTCCCGAGTTTATTTTCCAACTGCACATATACTGCTTATTTTCTCCAGAGGGAAGCATGAGCCTTAAAAAAAAAAGGTTTTATTTACATGTAAAAAAGCACAAACCTCAGAACAAATACCTATACAGAAATAATAAAGGGAGATCAGACACCTGTACTTCTGGGGTGTATTAAATCTGAGCACTCTTAATAGGCCCTAAGAATATTTGGCCTCTAGCCAAGCACTAATTTGCAAAGAGGCAGAGGTTACTGCTATTTTTGGGTTGTTTTTTTTTTTGCTCTGGTGTGCATTTCTTGACAGGCAGGGTCCAGCTGCTGCCTCATCTGCAGCTCTTCTGCTCGTGCCAGCCAAGCTAGAAGACTGGCAAAACCCTGATCTGCATTATGCCAGCCTGGAGCTAGCATAGTAATGGGGCACAGTGCCATCAGTCGGTGGCACTGGGGGGCGGCTTGGGATCCAGTGGATCCCAGCCTGGCTCAGCCCCCTGAAGACCCAATTTCCACACTTTCTGCAGGCTGCTGGTGAGAATCCTGTTGGTCAGTAGAACAGGGAGCTGCACTGTGGAGGAGTGATGCCAGGACCACTTTTTGGGTGGATCTGAGTGGAGCTGTTTTGGGTTGGGCAAAGAGGAACCTCGCTCCAGCCCCATTCAACTCAGTGGATTTGCGTGGGTGGGTGGATTGTAGCCTCTTTGTTCGGAGTGGTAGAAGGAGATTCCTTTAAAACAGCAGAAAGAAGAGAAGCTAGGCATTGACATTTATGGTTCCCCAAACCTGCCTCAACTGACAGTCGTGTCTTTTGCCATGACACAGGCTAGAGATCTCGCTATATGCAATTAGATAAGGCAAATCTAAAGCCAGGCACATTTGGACTGGGTGAGATGGCTTTTGTTTAGTTTGTGACAGCATTTTCCTGGACAATGAACTGTAAGTGATAAATGCAAATGTGTCCTTTCTCTCTGGGATGGGAAGTGATCTTTATCGGACCAGAGGAAGAGAAGCGCTCATTTCCCTGGTGCTATTTGTTGCATGCTCAATTGCATATTTTAGGTCCCATGACAAAGAAATGGAGGCAATGCCATATTCACAAATATACCTCACACAACACGAAAGCTCATACCAATGACAAACTTAGTTGGTCTCTAAGGTGCTACTGGAAGGAATTTTTTTATTTTGTTCCCCAATTAAAGTTAGTAAAGAAAAGCTAGCCTCAGCAGCATAACACACTGTTTACTGGTCTAATTATTCTAAGTATTTTATAAAACAGGAAAGCAAAAGGGTACATTCCAGAAAAAAACTGAAGCCCACAGTAATTTAACCATTGATTTCAATGAAATTTGGACGACACCAAAAGATTTGTCTTTTCTATCTGCCCTCTTCTTGGCTTTGTGCAGAGAGCCCCGAATATGTCCTTTGTTGTTTAGTCGTTTAGTCGTGTCCGACTCTTCGTGACCCCATGGACCATAGCACGCCTTTAAAAAGCAGTAACTTTTCTTTAAATATGTCCTTTAAAAAGCAGTAACTTTTCTCCTTTAATATCTGTATACCATAGTTTACAGTGGTCCAGATCTATCCCACAGGTGTGTGTGGACAACCTTTATTGGATATTATAATGGGAAAGTGAGCCCTGAAACAAAATTCTGATTACTAACTTCTGTACCTAAGCAAGGTGTAGCTGTCTTGGGATTGCACCACTTCAGGTGAAGAATGCATGATTGAATGGTTCCCAGTGTAAAAAATGAAAAGGTAGAAAAGTAGCAGGGAGAAGACCAGACAAGGATTGCCTGCCAGGCTAACTTACAACATGGGGAAGTATTGGGTAATGAACTCCCGGCCTGCCTTCTGAAGTGGTACAGATTCTGGGGGCCAAGAATGATCAGCAGTGCAGACATGGTCTACAAATCATGGTCTTCATCCATCGTGCAATTCCGCAAGCAATGAGGTTATTTGTGTGTTGCAGGGATTTTGCTTAAACTTTGCAGTATATACTGTTAGAGGTGGTACGTTGGAATAATTTTGCTGCTAACATTTGCAGCAAAACCTGAAGCAAGTTTGATAAAACTGGAGCAAAAAATATGCTGAGATGTTTGCAGTGGACCACATAGCTCCTTTGGGTTCCAGTTTTTATAAAGAAAACCAGATGGCAACAGGAGAAAAAAAGCAGATGATTTAACAGTCATTTGCAGGATACCTTAGAGATCAAATAATTTGTTCCAAGTGCTTTAGCAGTAAAGGAAGAAGAACAAAAGATCATTAATTGTAGGTTTCACTTGTCTGCAAAAGGCCATAGATCAGCATGTGGGAAACCACTGTATTTAAAGTTAGTTTTAGAAAATTGTTGTATGTCAATTGCAGTTTTGTAATTAGGTCCTTGTAGATGGTTTGCGGTTTTCAGTCTCATTCCCATAAAAGTCCTTTGCAGCCTAGGACGAGAAGAGCGTAGCAGTATTTTCCCTGCAGGCTAACTGACTGGTGTCTTTGTAGACATTGGAACTTTGCTGGTTTACAGGACCTGAGGTGGGGTGGGGAATACAAAAAGGAAGTTATAATATGTTACAAAATTGGTGGAGACTGGGCAGATAATACTGTGATGCATTTGAGGACCATGCGCAGGATAGACTTGCCTACAGGGCAACAGAAGAGCAGAGCAATGGCAATAGGTATGTGTATGAGAGAGAAAGAGAGGAGAATGGATGTAGGCAGTCTTGGCATCATCAGTGTTGATGAAAGGAAGTTGCTAAGGAGGACAATATTTGTTTGATTTATTCCTGCCCTGGGCAACCAGCAGTAATAGATTCTCCCTGCAAAGCAGGGGTGAGGAACTTTTTCCAGGTTGAGGGCCATACTGTCCAGTGGCTACATGTGAGTGACAGGCAGAGCCAGAGGCAAAAATGAGTGGAACAATGGATGTGACCATTTTACCATGGTAAACACCGCAGCCGAGCAGAAGTCATAGGTTTCTATAAACACACATTTCTCCATATTATAACAGTTTAATGATAATAGCCGGGCCAGGTAAAATCATTTGAGGAGGGCGCAGAGGAAGGCCAGCATCCTGAGGGCCAAAGAGCGACACACACACACACACACACACACACACACACACTCAGCCCTTGAGCTTGAGATTACCTGTCTCTATATCCAGCAGTCCCCTTGTGGATAGTGTCCCATCAACCCCTCCAAGATTTAGGGTGCATGCCACGATGAGGACCTGGATAGAAAGGTGGGGGGGGGGGTAGAAAAACACCCCCCTTTTCTTTGGCTTGTGATGTCCTGCAGCATACCTATGCTGCTACAGCTTTCCCCAGCCTGGTGCAATCCTGTACTAGCAAGGGCTGATGGGAGTTGTAGTCCCAAACATCTGGAGGGCACCAGGCTGGTGAAGGATGTGTTACTGCAAGTCCTGACAGGAGAGGAGACAGTGTCCTTAATTCAGAGCTCACCTCATCCTTTTAGCTGGCAAATCTTGTGGACTGGCTACCCACAAGAAAACTAGGGGGGGAAAGAGGGGAGGGTTACATACATGCTTACAAGAACTTGTAAGATGAAATGCTATATGGAACTCCTTGAAAAAAAAATCAATACAAATATAGTGCTTTAGAAGCAAGATATGAGGAGATAAACCTGGATGCTGTTTTGATGACACCGGGATAAACTCCATCAGCAATATGGAATC
This sequence comes from Zootoca vivipara, assembly GCF_965207765.1. Taxonomy (NCBI): domain Eukaryota; kingdom Metazoa; phylum Chordata; class Lepidosauria; order Squamata; family Lacertidae; genus Zootoca; species Zootoca vivipara. The sequence continues at coordinate 37,012,172 of NC_142594.1, forward strand.
TCACAGAAAAGTAAGCTGAAAAGCTGTGTGATCCATACTGATGATCCTTCTATTAAAAAGGTTGCATTCAACATTTCTCCCTAAAGGCTGATCAGCATTGAGCCCTCTCGCTCTGTTGGGAGACAAAATAAGGACTTTAAAATAAACCACACACACTGAAACTGCGCAGAGAGTATTGTGCAGGACTGTCAGCTGTGTTATACCAAGAGAGTCAGGAAGGACTTTTAAGTACAAAGGGGTCCTAACCTCGGGTTTTCTTAACTTGTGTTTTTTGTACTAGGTCTCTGAATATACTGAAGACACTTACTCCAGAATTAATTTGTATTGAATGCGGTGAAATTTGCTTGACACCGGGTTCCCCCCAGGCATCCTTCTGGAACATTTAATTGATTCAGTTGGATTATTGCCAGATCTCTCAAATTTGTGGCGTGAAGACTGAAAATCATGGCTGTAAACCAGGAGCCACAAGCCAAACCACTTGCATTTAAAATTAGTCTCAAATCATTTATCAGATGGAAGTATAGGGGTCTAAGCATTTGCGGCAAGTTGGTCAGGCATGCGAAATCTTGATAGCGGTCCCTAGTATCCCAAGCAGTCACCTGCCTTTGCATCTGGCCTCGGAAAGCTCCTGTGTAGAATTTACTGCTGCCCTGGATCAATCAAGGTAGTTAAGTGAAGGTGGGTTAAAAACAGTACCAGTCCAAGGCCACATTCACACTATACATTTAAAGTACCATGATACCGCTACTTGGAAAAAGATGCTCCACTGGGATTTGACATTCTTAACCTCTACTTTCACCTGCCTCAGATGAGCCTCCATATTATTTTTGTTTGTTTGGAGGGGGTGGCAGCAAGGGAACGGGCAGGGGCAAAGGTGAGTGTTTCGTGTGCATTCATACGGAATGTGTGCAAATCCCTCAAGCATTTGTGAGTGTTCACAGGGTGAGCAAAGGGATGCTCATCTCTCCTGACTGACAAGCAACAGGCCCTTGTTGTTGTTGTTTTTAAAAAAAGGATTATAAAATTAAATGTTACCGTATTAATATTTAATGCAATAATTGAGGCCTTCTGTTTTTATGTTTTGGCTCTTCTGCAAGGATTCCTTCCCACCCTTTGCCTGCTCATCACAAGCATTCTGGCTATGGGCCTATGTAGAAAATGGTGGGAACAATTCTAAAATGTCTTTTGAAAGCACTGGGTGATGGATAATTTATTACAAGTTTAGTGGCAGTGTTGAGTCGCCGGACTGGCAGTATAACAACCCCCCCAAATAAAGAAGTTACCATGCATATTGATTGAAGAAGCGCTTCCCAGGGTGCCTCTTACAGTTTGAATTGTTGATCCCTCTGAACTCCTCTCATGTTTGGCTTACAAAGATGCTAAAACAATAGGCGTGGGCTGCATGATGGGGGCAAGGCTTTTGAATACAGTGACATATACCACTTCACACATTAGTGTACCATCTCCCAACACGGGCTGAAGGTCATAAGGAGCCATACTGCCTGCCAAGGAGATGAGACGGAAAGAGGGATTCTGAGCAACGTACCATAGAAGATTGGCACTAATTACTGGTTTGAAGTGCAAACGGAATGCAAGGGAGCAGAAAGATGGCCCCATGTGGCAGAACAAACTCTGACAGTCTTGACACTGCTGCTAGAGCTGACTGAAACACAATAGCTGGTAGCCATCTCCTACCAAAGCTCAATCTGTGCTGTCATACTGGGGACATCGCACTGCTGGATGGTGGCATTGCCGCCATTGCCATGAGCCAGCTATTTCCTTCCTGATTAGCTTCCTGCTGTAAAATGAACCGTTTTAAATCTGAGTCTGAGACTCACTCAAAAGATGGCACCTATTAACTGCCTCTCTCTTAACTGCTGAGTAGATTGTTTTTATCTATTGCAAGAAAGTGTCAGCAAAGATTGCTTTTTTGGAGGATCTCTAATGAATGGGTATGTTTGTCTTGAACACACACACACACACACACACACACACTATCTATCTATCATCTATCTATCTATCTATCTATCTATCTATCTATCTATCTATCTATCTATCTATCTATCTATCTTCTTGTTTTCTAAGCCACCAGCTTGTTTAGAGCAAGAAAACCATCTCTATTGCTTTCATCAACTTTGTTACATAGTTAATGACTGGGTCCCGGTCCCCCCCCCCACAATTTGTCATTGGCATCCATCTGTCTTGGGAGACGATGGAAGAGTGTGCGTTTGGAGATGAGAGTCAAACTGTTGGAAGGTTGCAGCACCTGCTGTGGCTGTAGAGACTGATATGGAGAGACATGTTTTGTTGCAGCTGGGGCAGATGAGGGTGTCCAGTTGTGCTGATGCAGCTGCACCATGTGTTTCTTCCTTCTGCACTCCTCCCAGCAGTCATTCCACCCCTGGACACTGCTGTGGGTACATCACCTGAGTGATTGTCCCCAGGCTCTGAGGTCATCTGAATGGGATTCCCACACAGCGGGGTTGATGTTGGCAGCCTTCATGTCACATTTGCAGACATCTCTGTAACATAGAGTTGGTTTGCCAACAGACCTGGTGCCTGTAGCCATCTCCCCATAGAGCACATCCTTGCGGATCCTGCCACCTTCCATTCTGTGTACATGACCAAGCCAGCATAAGCATCACTGAGACAGAAGTGCAATCATGCTGGGAATGTGGACTTGGGAGAACACATCTTTGTTTGAGACCTTGTCCTGCTATGTGATGCCCAAAATCGTCCTGACGCATTCAGGCATTGCTCCTGGCAGGTTTAAGTTGCCCACGACTCACTTCCATAAAGCAGCGTGCTCAACACACGAACCTGGTAGACCTTAATCTTGGTATTGGACATTAGAATCACATTCTCCCATACGCTTTCAGAGAAGTGAGCAATTGCTGTAGCTGCCTTGCCAATACACTTGGCCTAGCTCAGCATCAATGTAAAGGTTGTTGGTTATGCTGGAATCCAGGCAGTCGAAACCATCTACCACCTCAAGCATGTGGTCACCAATGTTGATGTGTAGAGTGCGGGGGATGTTCTGACCCAGGATGTTGGTATTTGTCAAGCTGATGGTAAGGCCAAAACCACTCCAGATGTACATTCCCCCTATACAGTGGTACCTTGGTTCTCAAACGCCTTGGTACTCAAACAACTTGGAACCCAAACACTGCAGTGTGTTCCAGTTTGAGAACTTTTTTTGGAAGCCAAACGTGCTCCGTTTTGAGTGTTATGCTTCCGATTTGAGTGCTAAAACTTCTGTTTTGGGTGCCACGCTTCCCTTTTGAGTGTTACGCTGAGCTCTGTTTGTTTTTGCAGCTCTTTTTTGTGTGTTACTATGTGGGACCTAGTTCAGCTACTGATTGACTGTGTGACTGCAGTGCATTATTTATTGCTTTCATTTTATGGATCAATGGTCTCGTTAGATAGTAAAATTCATGTTAAATGGCTGTTTTAGGGGTTGTTTTTAAAAGTCGGGAACGGATTAATACGTTTTGCATTACTCTCGATGGGAAAGCATGCCTTGGTTTTGGAACGCTTTGGTTTTGGAACGGACTTCCGGAACGGATTAAGTTTGAGAACTAAGGTTCCACTGTACTGAATTATTTTGCATTAATTGCAGCAGATGAAGTTGACCTGTCAAAAGACCTGTCCTCCTGGCTGTGTGCTTCAGTTTGTATGGTGGGAGAAGAAAGAGTTATTAACAGAACCCTTTTAACTGACTTAACAGCTCTTGGAGCAGGCCAGCCATTTGTTGTGATAGCTGTTGTTTTGGAAATGAACGAAGCTAAGCATCCTGGCTGCTCTCCTTTTAAAGCATATCAATGACTGGAAAAGCCTCCAGGCCTCTCTGGCTCTGCGTGCACCAGTTCAGATATATGGCTCGAGTGAACAATGGATCAAAGGCTTGGACTGCACAAAAGAGAGTGATCCAAGTTTTCAAGCCCAGACCCACCAAGAGGATAGGATATTTCACTTTTGTGAGCTTTTGCAGCAAAAGCAAATCTTTCTTGTCAAGTTATGCAAGCTCCCCTTAGGGGCTCCACCCTAAATTGCCACAATAAAAGTGAAGGTTAAAGATTCGTATCAGAGTAAACTTGTGCAGAGGATGTACAGATTACAAAACAGGAACAGCAAAAAAGAAGCTGTCTCCTACTAAGCCAGGCCATTGCTCACAAGGACACAGGGTAGATCAGGACAATGGCCCAACTAGTCCAGCATCCTCTTCACAATGGCCAACCAGATGCCCTAATGGGAAACCAGCAAGCAGGGTTAAAGCACAATCACACTTTCCAGCAACTGGTATTCAGAAGCATTACTGCCTCCAATTTTCTAGGCAGGGCATAGCCATTGTGGCTGGCAGCCTGGCTCAGTATTAGTTTACCTAGATCAGTATTATTTACTCTAGGCTTTCCGGTGCCCTTCACCAGGTGCTGGCGTACAACCCAGCCATGCTGGGTTACTTTTCAGCCTCTAAAGCAGAGGTTTTCCCCATTACCTACTCATTGACCCTTATAAGGGGAGGCGCCAGGGATTGAACCCCAGGACCATCGGCTTATAAGGCGTGTGTTCTACCACTGAGTCATAGCCCATCCGTCAGGTCTCATTTTGGTAAGAAGCACAAGAACATTAAGTCAGTTGAAATCGCTTCCTTTGCAGCTCAGTGTCAGCATTGTTTGGGGAGGAAGGGCAGTCTTGAGGTTTCGCGTCCAGCATCAGAGCTCTGTTTCACTTTCTCTCCCACCCCCAGATCTTTTTCGCCTTTCCTAGAGCATCTGTGGCTATGGCAGTCAGTCAGGTTTAGCAAGTTACCACAGTACTGAGGGTTGTAACATGCTAAGGTTTACTTTAAAAGTGCTCTGTAAACCTCTTTCAGAAGTGGGTGGGTGAATAAGCAAGTAATGGAACAGTAAAGGTAAAGGGACCCCTGTCTGTTAGGTCCAGCCGCGGACGACTCTGGGGTTGTGGTGCTCATCTCGCTTTACTGGCTGAGGGAACCGGCGTACAGCTTCCGGGTCATGTGGCCAGCATGACAAAGCCGCTTCTGGGGAACCAGAGCAGCGCACGGAAACACCATTTACCTTCCCACCGGTATTTATCTACTTGCACTTTGATGTGGTTTCGAACTGCTAGGTTGGCAGGAGCAGGGACCAAGCAACGGGAGCTCACCCCATCACAGGGATTCGAACCGCCGACCTTCTGATCAGCAAGCCCTAGGCTCTGTGGTTTAACCCACAGTGCCACCCAGCAGTAGAAGAGATTAAATATTTGTTCTCAATGGGATATCTTCCCAACACTGTAAAAAATAACACTAATGGGATTGGAGGGGGGGGGGACTCAGAAGAACTTTGAGGAAAAATGATGCATTAAAATTAAAGTAAAAAAGCAAAAAGTAAATAAAATAAAATACAGCAGTATATTCCCTTTCCTTAAGAGCTGCTTAATATCAATCAAATAACTGAGTCAATTTGGGATATTTAGTTCAGCATTGTCATCACAGATTGGCAGCTGCTCTCCAAGGTTCCACAGCTCTTTCCTAGTTATGTCTGGTTATGCCAAAGGATCTAGCCTGGGGCCTTTCCCCAATTCGTCGTCCTCAGTCCTTTTCTTTTTTTGGTAGAAGCTCCCACGAAGCTAGCTTAGCTTATCAGACCACTGCTCCCTCTAGCCTACAAAAAGTCATCCTTGGCTGGCAGGGCAAAAGCTATTTCCCAGCCCTGCTGTTACCAGGGCCACTTGAAGCTGCAACTGTAAAGTATTGAACACAGGACCCTTCTACATGTACAGAAGGCATTGTGTCCTTGGGCCACGACCTTCCCCCTAAAATAGCTGTGACCTAAATTTGTCCATTAGGACAATGCAAGGTGAGAACATCTATTCATGGAATAATTTCGGCCCGGTATCTGTGGCGTAAGAGAGACATAAGCTTTGCCTGCAAACGGGAAAGAGGCATCTCCAAGGAATACATAGGCAGGCGGGAGTAGCTGTCTGTCTGCAATTTGTTGCAGTCCTGACAGGGTCTGTTTTATGTCTTATCATTTGGGTGGCAGAAGCAAATGTGTTACCAAACCAACTCTGCATTTCATCAACTTCAGTATCCTGTTTTTGACAACGGTAGCTTACCCCCAAGAAGCTGATGTCTAACCCTTTTTCAATTCTTCCAGGGTTTTTTTTTTTAAATGCTTTAACCTGCTGCTTTTAACTGCTGATCCTACTTGTTCTGAGTTATGTCTGATTTTGTAAGGATCTGTGCTAATTTTGATTAGTGTTTCTTTTTGATGAGAGCTTCTTTGGAAACCATTTGATTGAAAGGCGCAGTATCTACCTGCATGAAACCAAAACAAACCTTTATTTCACAGCACTGTTGAAGTCCAGCTGACAAGATCTAGTGTACTCCTCCAGATATTTTACTTTACAAGGGTGGGGGAAATACTTGTAGTAGTGCTTCTATGCTAATCTAATAACAACACAAACAACGTAACAGGCTGTACGTAACCATATGTATTCTTTTTAAATGTAATTCAACATATATCAAAATATATGGTTCTATAGACCAACTTATCATATAAACGAAACATATATTTTGATATGATATGTTGAATCGCACTGAAAAAGAATTCATATATTTACATACAGCCTGTTATGTTGTTTGTGTTGTTATCAGTTTTGCATTTACGTGACAAAGGGTTTGGTAGTGTTTTGAATTGTCAATGCTAATCTAAGCTGCGACCATACTTGGAACATATTGCCTGTGGTTCTGGCCATCGCAACTCAAAAGGGTTCTGTAGAGCTGGGGACAGAGCAGCTCCCCTTAAGGAAAGGTTGCTGTCTTTGGGACTTTTTAGTATAGAGATATGGCAAGTAAGAGATGGCATGATATAGTTATAAAGTTATGCATGGCGTAGAGAAAGTGGATAGGGGGAAGTTCCTCCCCCCACCGTCTCTTGTAACACTAGAAGTTGTGGACAATCCAATGAAGCTGAATGCTGTAGATTCATGGCAGATAAAATAAAGGTACTGTACTTATGCATTTGGGATAGCTCAGTCAGTAGAGCCCGAGACTCTTAACCTCAGGGTCATGGGTTCAAGTCCCACGTTGGGCAAAAGATTCCCACATTGCAGCGGGGGTTGGATTAGATGGTCCTTTCCAAATATACAGTTCTATGAAGTGTGTAGTTAAAGTATGGAACTCACTTCCATACTTGGTGATGGCCACCAACTTCAGTGTCCTTAAAAGAGAATTAGACAAATTCACAGAGGACGAGCCCACCAACAGCTGCTAGCCACGGTGGCATCATGCAGGGAATCACAGGTGGACCAAGTGCTGCTGTGCTCATGTCCAGCTTGGAGGCTTCACACAGGCACCTGGTTGGCCACTGTTAACAACAGGATGCCGGACTGGCTAGGACACTGGCCCGACTGCACAGCCGCCTCTTATGTTCTTATGGGCAGGCTAGTATGGGAAAATGTGTGCGGTAAGGCATTGTGCTTAGCTTTTCTAAACATATAAACATTTACAGGCTGCGGCGCTCAAGTGCCAACTGCTCATTTAGATCATTGCATGATTTGCCATGACTTCTTGCCGCAGCATCCCACTACTTTTGCAAAAAAAAAAAAAGTTGTGAGTTTTAAAATAAGATTTCCTTCTCTTGAGTGTCGTGCTCCATCTGTTGGATACTGAAGAAGCATGTCTCTGCAGTTTTAGCTGTTTATGTTTGTTATACTTGGCAGCTTCTATGTGATTCCCACTGGGTTTCCCACTCAGGCAAACTTACAGGGGCCGGGCCTACTTAGCTCCAGAAGCAGAATGGCATCAATGGAGCACCACCACCACCAAGGTTTAATGTCAGTATAGCCAGAAAGTTATGCCCCCACTCTCTGCAAAGCAGCAATACAATGCATCCAGCTTCTATGAACACAAAGCTCTTCTATAGCTGGCCTAATGGGTGGAGGTCTTCTCTTAAGCTTCTCTTTAGGAACTTGCAGTGGGGATCAAGTTTGTCTCCCGCCTTATGTCATCCCACAGAAGTGTTACAAAACAAATATAGGTGTCAAGGTCAAATTTAATAAAAAGCAGCCTTCTGATTTTGAGAGTAAGTTAACATGTTTGCCAATTAAAACCACCCAAAATTAAATTGCAGAAATGACTGAACACATGGTAGAGACGAAAGAAAAGAGGACAAGGGGTTTTCCTAGCAAATCACGAGTACTTTATCTTATAAAGCCTTACTCATGTCTGGAATGTGCTTTTAGAACTAGGTGGTACAAAGTGAGTTGTCCTTACCCTCTCTGAGCAGTTTAACAGTAATGAGTGATGAAGACTGTTACAGGGGGGGAAAGATGTACTGTAATTAACGTTTTTTAAAAAAGCATATTAATTTGCCACAATGGAATATATACTCTTTTATTGTAACATGTACCTCCTATTAGTTCCCTTCTATTAGTTCCTTTACATTCTCACCGTACCTTAGAAACCACTGTTTATCGTATGAAATAAAACATTCATGTTGTGCCAGAGAATGTGTGCATGTATGAAGGAAGAAATACAGTGGTAGCTCTACTTACGAATTTAATGCGTTCCGAACGAAAAAAATTGTAAGTCGAATCCCATAGGAATGCATTGGGAGAAAAAATTCGTAAGTCGAAGCAACCCTATCTAAAAATTTGTAAGTAGAAAAAATCCAATCTAAACTGCATCCAAGATGGTGGACAGAGCTCCGTTCGTAAGTAGAAACATTCGTAAGTAGAGTTACCACTGTAAATCAAGCTAAGCCACAGTTATCAATTTAAATACAGTGGTACCTCGGTTTATGAACACAATTGGTTCCGGAAGTCTGCTCATAAACTGAAGCGTTCATAAACTGAAGTGAACTTTCCCATTGAAAGTAATGGAAAGTGAATTAATCCGTTCCAGATGGGTCCGTGTCGTTCGTAAACCGAAAATTCATAAACCGAGGTGTTCCTAAACCAAGGTTCCACTGTACATAAAATGCAAGGTAGTTTGCGTACTAGCACAAAACTTTTAGCATCATTTGAAGGGGCATGGCAGAAGCATTCAGGATAGTATTGGATCCTGGAGATGGGCTACAGGAACTGGGCAGACATGATGGGGTGGGTATGAGTAAAACCTGACCTATACTTCTCATAGACATGCTTCTGCCTGCTAGGAGTGAGACTTGGGTCTGCTCTGACTTCTAATCAGCCTGTTACCTTGTCAGATAACTAAGGTGGCAGAATTGTGGACCACCACATTCCCTTAGGAAGGGAGTTAAGCTCCCATTGCCCATGAAGACCTCAAGTGCCAGGGTAGATCAACCCTAAGCTTTATTTGGGCTCCTCAGTCCCTTACCAGCATTTTGAATAAAACTTGCAGACAGGTCAACATATTTGATAACATGGCATTCTACCATATGGATGTAACTAATCACATACGGAGTATAACTCTCGCATTTGTTTCTGTCCAAAACAGGCATAAAAAGGACTGGGCCATCCTTAGGAGTTGCATGCAGCCCTGTGTATCTTCTCAGGTTATCCTGAAATCCTGAACACCTTTGCCGCAGGAAGAACTCTAGGTTTGGTAAGTCTTGCAATAAGTTTTTCATGTCTGTCTATAACGGTGTGTTAAGGCTACTGAAATTGTTAAGCTAGGTCTGGAGGACAGAGTGTGCTACTGCAGCAAACACTAGTCTGCATCTTTAAGACTACCAAGAGAGTGAATAGCAAAGTACAGTCATACCTCGAGTTACAACCGCTTCAGGTTGCGTCTTTTCGGGTTGTGCTCCGTGCTGAACCCTTAAGTACTGGAATGGGTTACTTCCGGGTTTTGGAGCGCATGTGCAAAAGCGCTAAATCGTGCTTTGTGCAGAAGCGCCAAATTGTGACCCGCGTGTGCGCAGAAGCGGGTTGCGAATGTGCCTCCCACATGGATCACGTTCACAACCCGAGCGTCCACTGTATAGTATTTGCAAAAATACCGTGTGAGCAGAGACAAACATGGGAACCAGTGTAAATGCATAGGGCAAAAAAACAGACGAGCTGAAGCTGTAGAGACCAAAGTAAATTTATGTGCTGTGTTTGCACAAAGAAGTACGTAGAGAGAGGTTGGGGTGTGGTGGTGGAAGACAGGTTTTATATTCAACTTTCACTCTTCTTAGCATTTTCCTCCATCCTATGCCCAGATGCTATAAGGGCAAAATATTTATCTTTGAGCATGGGAGCAGATAACATCTTGCCCAAGTAGAGACTGAACAAGGAGTAGAGGAACATCAAGAAGGGAAATTGGTTGCGCATTTTATGTAAATAATTATGGACTAACCAGACAGCACTAAGATTGCAACCTAGTTTCAGAAAGTACATTACTTCTGGCAGAATGAATGGCAAAGTTACAATCCTGCTTGTTACAGCAATGGATTGAAAATAAAGGAGTGCATTTTGGGCCATAACTGCCATCCGCCCCATTCAAGTAGGTCCAATGGTCAGGGATAATGGGAGTTATAACCAGTGTTTTTTTTTGTAGAAAAAGGATGCCGATACTCACCATGAAGTTGTTACAGTAAGTGCCACACTTTTAACATTTGGGGGGGAAAGTGCTGGTACAGTCATACCTTGGTTGTCGAACGCCTTGGTACTTGTATGTTTTGGCTCCCGAACAATCGAAACCCAGAAGGGATTGTTCCGGTTTCAAAAGTTTTTTGGGAAGCCAAACGTCCGATGCGGCTTCCACTATTGTTTCTGGCACGCCTGCGCAATTGGAAGCTGTGCCTTGGTTTCCGAATGTTTTGGAAGTTGAACGGACTTCCGGAACGCATTCTGTTCGAAAACCAAGGTACAACTGTACCGTGTACCTTTAAGTACCCCCAGAAAAAGCACTGGTTATAACCCAAAACATCTGGAGAACATCTGGATGGAGAAGGCTAGTCTTTGGAGAATCCAGCTGTGCCACAGATGAGGTTAAGCAAATACTGGTGCAACCTATCAATGAAACTAGGAACAATTATTATAGAAAGAGGCACTTGGTAGAGCAAGAACATGTTTTGAGAGTGTCAGGGTAACAACGTCTAAAGAAATCAGTGTATAGATCTAGAAATGGTGGAGTCAGGCCAAGATACAACCTTTACCCATAAACAGACATTGACCTAGAACTGATTTATCAGTTAGATGGAATGAACAATGTACTCATTTACAGAATAGTTGGCAAATGAATGACTCCAGTAAATAAACTTTAATACGGTCAAAGACTAGCAAAAGAATGACTCCAGAGGAATGGCTCCAAACTTGATCTGTATTTAAAATTGGAGAAAATTAAGCAAGAGAGTAGCCTAGGCAGAAGTGGGCAAGTTGTAGAAAATGGCAGAAAGACAAAGCAAGGAAGTGGCAAGAGATGAGACCAATATGCTCATGTTTGGGCCAGCAAGGGGGGGGGGAAATACAAAGCTTTGTGAATATGAATTAGTTTAAAAAAAAGGAAATACATTGGCCTGGTTCACACATCATGGTAAGCCAAACTATGACTAACTGGGAGCACACAAAGATGCTGCGCCTCAGAGAGGAGCTGACACCCACTTTGCTCCTTTCTCAGTCCTTTCGGCACAGTGTGGCACAGAAGCAAATAAATACTTTTGGCTTAGTGTGACATTCAGAGGCTCCAGACCACATTGAATGATCTCTAACCATAGACAACCTGTTACTATAGGCCATCGTTAAGGAAGAGTTATCTTGACCATGATTCTAGGTTCAGACAACAAATTAAGATCCCATCTCTAAGATATACTTAAGACCAGGCACCCCCAAACTCAGCCCTCCAGCTGTTTTGGAACTACATCCCTGACCACTGGTTCTGCTGGCTAGGGATAATGGGAGTTGTAGTCCCAAAACAGCTGGAAGGCTGAGTTTGGGGGTGCCTGCTTAAGACAGTATGATACCACTTTAAACGGCTGTGGCTCCCCCCCCAAAGAATCCTGGGAAGTGTAGTTTGTTGTGGGTGCAGAGAGTTGTTAGGAGACCCCCCCTAGTCCGCTCATCGAGCTGCAGTTCTCAGTCATTTAACAGTCAATCCCCCCTTCCCAGTAAACTCAGAATTTAATTGCATAGTGAGGATGGGGCCTAAGCCAAATCTTAGTTTAGTTGTTACCCCAAGCAAAACGGACTGAGAAGCAGCAAAAGGGGTGCAAGGTCCCCTCCGGAAGCCAGCATATTTGCACATGCCTGACAAATCATAGTTTGGTTTAGTGTGGTGTGCAAACAAGGATGCTACACAATGTTTACCACGTTTGGAAGCAACTAAGTAACACTTGTGTTGCTTGTGGCACCCGGGAGAAAAGCAACATGCTGTTAAGACTAGTGAGGTACCTCTACTGCCCTAGCTGCACACTCAGGCACAGGATACAAGACAGCAAATTGCAATGCAAGTCATTAGAGAAGATCTGCTGGGAAACCTGCTAGTACAGGGTTAGGGTGGTGAGAATTATGTGTAATAGCACAACAAGGGAAGAGACACATCTAGCGGCACAGTAGAAATTAGTTAAGTTTATTTATAATCCTGAAAAGTCACTGGTGGTAGCATTTGTTGTGACAGTCCACCCAAGTATACAGTATATATAATACATCCAATCGTACCAATAGAGATTCAGGTGAGAAAAGAGATGGCCATTTATTTGGTGAAGCATTTTCCCTAGGCTTTTCAGCTAGGTGGAGCTCTATAAACTTACAACGGTGCACCGTCCATTTGGGGGTACGTTTGCAATGACTGGGAATTTCAGAGGCTATTATGTCACAAAACAGAAAATGGAACCTCCCAAAAGATTTGTTCAAAGTAATGTCTCTCAAGGGTAGTAGGGCGTGTGTGGAAAGTGCATGACCTACCCCTTGTCAACGACTTGACAACCATTCCTTGCATCAACCTGAAAAGTGTTTTTGTAATCTATCCCAAACTGGAGAGAATGCAGTTATGAGTATCATGCGCCTCAGTAAGACAGAAGCTACAGCTATTCCAAGCTGTTGGACAAACTATGGTTACTAAAGAAATTTACCACCCAGATTTGCAACAGCTGACTTTTAAAGAGGGGGTACAGTCATCTGCATTGAGCAACAGTGTCGTGGGGCAGAAGAGCTGAAAATAATTCCAACATAGGTCACATTTGGCAACCAATGCGCCCCTTTGGTATCAGATAGTACACAGGGTAGATGAGTCTAAAAAGCCCAGGACACAAAGTTTGCTGTATATATTTTGCACTAGGCGGCTTATGGGCATTATTTTCAGCTCTCCTACCCCACTATAATAGTAACAAGTTGGTCATTAACATTATAAATATATCAAAGGGGAAGGAGAACTCAGGTGGTGAGAAACTCTTGTGGCCTTTTGCCTCACAGTCACTAATAGCTTGGCTGGGAAGTATGTCCAAACAGCAGGAGGGAAAGGAGACAACAGCACTGATGAGATGCAACATAGGAAGCTGTCTTATATTGAGCCAGGCCACTGGTCCATCTAGCTCAGTACTGTCTACACTGACTGGTAGACACTCTCCAGGGTTTCAGACATCTTTCCCAGAGATGGTAGGGATGGGACTGAGGACCTTTTGTGTGCAGAGTGGGTGTTCCAACACTTAGTTATGGACCCCCCCCCAAGGGAGAGTTGCAAGAGACTCACTGCCAATAAGGATCAGCAATTTGGGTTAACTTATTGTGGATGGAGGGTCTTAAATTGTCAAGTGTAAATCTCAACATCCATCTGTTTTCACATAGAAACAGGGCCTTTTAAAGCGTCCAAGAATGTTGTGGGTTAAAAGCAAGGGTGAAGGTGATTGCTTTTAATAACTGAGAATCCCATCACTCTTTAAGTTTCATTATCTTTGGTGGGGAAATAAAACCGAACTAGATACGTTTTTTAAAAAGGTAACACAGCCTGGGATAGTTCAGTTGGTAGAGCAATGAGACTCTTAATCTCAGGGTTTGGGGGGGGTCAAATCCTATGTTGGGCAAAAGATTCCTGCATTTCAGGGGGTTGGTCTTGCAGTCCCTTCTAATTCTATGATCACAGCTCTGTTGAAATATTGTACAGTGTAATAAGGATATATTGCCTTTGGCTGCATGAGAGCAAGATCAGCTTATCTTTTATCAGAGTTGTCTGAAGCCAATTATACATATTTATGCTCAGCTGCAACCTTAACAGAACTGGCATTAAGTAAGTGAAAAAGGCAACCTGGCATTTACGTTGCAGAGTGGGAGAGAGAGTGTGGTTTATTTTTTGAGTTGCCCATGAATGTCTGTTTCAACATATAATTTTTTAAAGGCACAATTTTAGCACAGTGTATTAAGTAGAGAATAGTAGTTTTAAGCATATCTAATTCTGTCGTCCTCAAAGTTTGGAACCTCCCCCGGGTGATCTGAGGTTTTTCAAAACAGGTTATAGGCGACAACATAATTTTAGGCAAATCAGTTAACACAGCATCGTTTGGAGCAACAGAGCTAATTAGGTAATAAAAATGCCATATAAAATAACCTCAAAACAACCTGTCACCATTGATTGCAAAAATATTTTCTATCATGGAGGTGAATTGAATATCTACTTGGGTACATTACTGCATATTATACTTCAAGAAATTACCTCATCCGTACTGCAAAATAACTTTACATGTAAACTTTAGATTCACATACTGTGACATACTCAAAGCATCCCTGTTTTCCTATTAATGTAAACAGTAAAATTTAGGGCTTAAAAAAAAGAATATTTTAATAAAATATTAAAAACAGCACAATGTAAGCATTTAAATGTTTCGGTTTTGATCAGTTACAGTGAACAGACTTTCCTATTCCTTTGTTCATGTGGTGGAAAATGCTATTATTGCCCAAAATGATTAATTTCTTCCAAAAAAAGCATCATTGATTTCCTTTGTAGTACACTCAGCTCCTATATGGTAAACATACAGTGTAAAATCTTCATGTAACATGACAATTAAACAGTCTTAATGTTCCTGCTCCACCTCCCTCAAAATATGTCTACCCTTGGCAAAGAACAGCATGATTATGACATTAGATTTTGGTAAAACAAGAGCCAAACCTCTGAACTGCTGGAAGACTTATTTCCTGTTGCAATGGGCCAATTTAATTAAATGAAAAAGGTGCCAACAGGAAAGCTTCCGGCATACGGAGCTTATGATGTTTCTATTTTCAAAGAGTGCCAACAAGCAGGGTAGTTAAGTGTAACATTTGCAGAAAGATCATAGTCGTCATCATCACCACCAAATACTGTCTTGCACCTCTCAGCTCAAAACATAAACCGATCCACAGTTTAGTTTCGACACCAATATTGTAGAACTTAACATGCATATAATGCCTTCCTCCCCACCCACCTTTAACCATTCATTCCATCTCAGCTAGTATTCACGGAGTGTTGTTGCAATGCACACCGAGTAAGAAGCTGATCTATTTTAGTTATTATTAGTTAATTTATATTTGTTTCTGCACACACTCACACGCACGCACACACGCATCAGAAATAGCTAGAACTATGCTGGGCATAAATCAGGCAGCTGTTAAAGCGAGTATTTCACCCCGGTCAGTCATCTTTGCCAGCAGATGTAAACAAGGGGGCTGCCTTCTGCAAGATAGCACTTTGAGAGTTCCTTTTAAAAGAAGCTTTTTTTATCCCTTACACACTTGTAGACATTGCTGCTGTTCCCAGATCTTGTATCTGTCCAATGGAACATTAGGTTACGTCAAGATGTTGGCAATAAAGTCCAAGAACCGCTTTGAATACTGTTCGGGATTCACCGTTGAAATCTCTGCACCAGCCTGAAAAAAGCAAGACGCAACTTAAGAGAACAATTGGCTTGTTGTGGCAGGAGATGCGTTAATGGTGTCCATGTCACAAAACACACACTATGGTAACCATGGTATTGAGGAGGAGGACAGCATAAGTAAAAATCCAGACATTGCCCTAAAACAAAGCACACTGTGGGAGTGCCAGTTGCCTTGCATGTGATGACTCGAAGTTGTGCTACCCAATCATCCAGGCCCCTCCTAGCTCTCTGACTCTTTCCAGCTTGATTCATAATTATCTTTGTCCAGAGCTTCGTTTTCAGGTTTCTCTTCTGCCATCCCTTCTTCCTCCCACCCTCCCTTCCATATCAGCATCCTTGTCTGCCCCTCCCAATATTTTCTTCAAAGTGGCGCCCCTTAGCAGCAGTGTATGCTTGTGTGATCTCCCCAATCAGTACCAGCAAGTCGTGACTGACTTCTCATTGTAAGCATAAGGCGGCGGGGGGGCGATGGTGGCAGTGGGCGGCTGTATCTCTAATTTCGTGTTATCTGAGAAATGCCGCAGGTGTGACTGGCTCCTCCAGCATGAACTCAAAATTCGAAATGCGGTCACCTGTCTAAAAACGCTGGTGATCTCTAATGTTGAACTAAGGCTTGGCGATATCTTGGTATATGATCCAAAACTGGTTTTGAAGCCCATATCATGGTATTGGCTTTATAATTTTTGACCCGGCAATATATCACAAATCATGATGTGTGTGTGTGCACGCTACGCAAAAATCACAATGTGGGGAAAACCATGAAGCCAGCCAATGCCTCTACATAGCTCCATCCTTATTTCAGACATTGTGATATAGCAGTACACTGGTGCCTCGCTAGACGAATGCCCTGTAAGACAAATTTTTCGCTTAACGAAGAGATTTTTCGAGCGGAGGTTGCCTCGCAAGACGAATTCGTTTTGCGAAAACTTCGTCTAGCGAATTGTGGTTTCCCATAGGAATGCATTGAAATTCAATTAATGCATTCCTATGGGCAAAAAAACCAAATAAATAAAAATTCAATGCATTCCTATGGGATTCGCTAGACGAATTTTTCGCAAAACGAATTGACTCACAGAATGAATTAAATTCATCTAGCGAGGCACCACTGTATATATATCACAATGTTTAGCTGGTGATATATCGCGAAGTTGAAAACCAGGTATCGCCAAGCCCTTATGTGAACATAACTGACAAAGTTGGAATATATACATCAATGAAACTTACGCCGTGTTTGACGGTTTTTGCAGCATGGGCAGCTTTCTTTTTTGCATCGTAATGAGTAAGAATATCAATGATTGCCATAAAGTATACCTCCTTCCTGGGTGCATCTGTGAAAGAAATTCATAGTACTGAAAATAATACACATATTTGTAGCCAAGAGATTAAACAACTCTGCAGAAGCAAGTTGGAAGTTATTCTGGTGGTAGACCTTTGCCCCTCTAATAGTGTCTTAAAAACCGTATGTCAAAGGACTTATGTGAGTCCTAGAAATCTTTTCACTCTTTGATAATTGATAAAGGGGTAAGATAGATAGATAACACTTTACAGTGGAGAGAGAGAGAGAGAGAGGAAAGTGTGGGTGCACTTTGCTGCAATTGCAAGCAAGCACAATTAAAGTGACTGCAGAATTAAAACTTCCACACCATAACTTACAAGTTTTTTGATGAACGAGTGAATTTGTAAACTGTAAGGACCTTAAAACTTTGCTTAAATATTTTAGATTTGCTTTTGAAGGTTTTTTAAAACACATTTATAAATCACTTCATAGCCTGAGGTCATCAAAGTGACCTACAAGAATATTTTAAAAATGAGATAAAATCCTCATTTTTTAATCTTCCAAGTATATAGACTACAAGAAAAAAAATTGTAGTACCATGATGAGTTTTTGCCACCACTTAAAACCTCATCTTTTCACCCAGTCGTTTGGCTGAATTCTCACTCCCACACTTTTGCAATTTTATTTGTAGTAAGTGCTGTGGGTTGTTTGGTGGGGATTTTAAGTGTGTAGTAAGACTTCAACTTGTTTAAAATGTTTTAACTGTTGTTCTATATCAGCTTTGGTAGTTATATTGCCCACAGCACAATGTAAAAATCTAAACAGAGAACCTCTGGAACATGCCAAAACAATCACCTGTTTCTTTTGTCAAGCAAGGTGTATTTGGCAGTGTAAAGAACTGTCCAATGTCTGTGCAGTCAGTAGACTTTCCAATGAAAGCAAAAAGGAGTTATCCAAGACACCAGCTCAGAATCTCTTATCTTTCTGTAGCATTTAGCAATATAGCTGGCTAATGCAGTATTGTAGTCATTTACAGTGGTACCTCGGTTTAAGTACACAATTGGTTCCGGAAGTCTGTACTTAACCTGAAGCGAACTTTCCCATTGAAAGTAATGGAAAGTGGATTAATCCGTTCCAGACGGGTCCGCAGAGTACTCAAACCGAAGCATACTTAAACCGAGGTATGACTGTATAAGTGAACTGCTTTTACTGTACAGTATTCAGACAGTACCTAATAATGACATGTTAAAATCAGAGCCATGCATTGCAGATCCCTTAACACACACCCCCCCCAAGTTTTTAAAATCCCACTATAGACGAGCAATTGATAATTGGGCATCATGCTTTTTTGCCTTGGTGGAGTTTTCTTTCCTTCTGGAGCAGGTGTAGGCAACCTTGGCTCTCCAGATGTTTTGGAACTACAACTCTCATGATCCCTAGCTAACAGGGCCAGTGGTCATGGATCATGTGAGTTGTAGTTCCAAAACATCTGGAGAGCCAAGGTTGCCTATGCCTGTTCTAGAGACTGATGCAAGAATTGAAACATCTCCCATGTCTAAATATACTTACTTTCATGGCATTTTATTCCATAAACATCAATGGTTGGATCGAATTCTCCTGGAGCTAAAGGCTGCAAGCTGTTGAGTGTATTTCCTGGGCTATCTGGAGGCGTTCCAACAGGATGAGCCCCATCGCTTTCTCCTTCCTCTTCATCGTTCTCTTCATATTCAACCTCCTCCTGTTCTGCTCTCTCAACATCATGAATTCCAACCAGCAAGCTGTAGTCCATGAGTTTCAACTGAGCAAGGAACTTTGAAGGCAACAATAAAAGGAGGCCAGTTACCAAGGGGTAGAAAATCCCAAGATCCAGTTGGGGTGGGGGTGGGAAAAAGTAACTTTTCTGCACAGCAAATGTTATTTTCTACTGCAACAGGCTTACTCAAATGAAAGCCAAAGAAGTATGCTTCAATGGAAAACAAGTGGGATTCTTCAAGTCTGGTATATTTTATGCATGGCATGAAAGGAGAAACACGACAGTTTCCCTAGCTATAATTTGGATTTGGGGTTTTATTTTTTGCTTTGAAAAGTTGATCAGAACATTGCTTAAGAGACCTTTCTACCTCTTACATATCGCTAGAACTAGGAAGTCAGCCAATGAAATTGACTAGCAGCAGATTCCGGACAGATGAAAGGAAATACTTCTTCACACAATTTAGTGACAGAATGAATGTGTGGATGGTCACTAGCTCAGGTAAAATCCATCAATTGATGGCTAAATGGAACCCCCCTATCCAGAAGCAGTCACAGCAGTGGAGAAGACTGTTTCCTCCATGCTTTCTGTAGGCTTTTCAGCAGGCTATTGGTTTGTCTCTATGGGATACTGAATGCTCTGGCTGACAGGACTTCAATATTATCTAGTGGGAAACTTATTGTAATCACCACATCTGAAACTTTCAGAATTCACTAACCATTGTTTAAAAGCAAAATAGTATGGAACTATTGTATTTGTACCTAAATGTCGGTGAGACACATGGCTTCATTTCCCACCAGCTCCAATGACCCCACTGTTTGCATATGTACACAAGGAAGAGGAATACCATATAGTGACCACAGCTTCTGTACAGGAGTCTGCAAAACTGCATCCTAGTGTGCCCAAGGCTCTTAACACATGATCTGTACCCTGCAACTAGATCATGCACTCAAAGCCTATATATTCCGCTCCAAGAGTACATTCTACCTAGACCATGTGCATGAACAGGGACTGGGTGGGGGCAAAATTGAACTGGTGAAGCAAGGCAGAAGAGCCAACTTTATGCTGCTTTAAGAAATGCTTTGTTACATGAAAACTTTCAATAAAAGAATGCAAGCTGCAAGGAAAACAGATTTGGCCGGTCAGCGTGGAGAGTACACTCCCAAGTCTATGTAATGTTCATCATGCGCGTTGCTTGAATTAATTAAAAAAACAAACCCAAAACTAATAGGTAAGATGAGGGGGTGCCAGAAGGGGGCTTTTAACCCTTTGCTCCTGCCACTGTCCTGATTTGAATCACCCCCCCCCTTTCAATTTGCCATGTTGCAACTAGTTTGATCCTGAAGATCGGTCTTAAAGACAAGACTGCAGCAGTGCAATAATTTGACATTAGATGGTTTAATAATTTTATATACATTAGATGGCTGCCATGAAGGCTTGTTGAGCATCTTAGCCCCATCCCAGCTGCATGCAACTGAAAAGCCACACTGAATAATCAAGCAAACTCAGAAGCTGAGTGCAGAGTTTCCAGAAGAACTGGACTCTTAAGGAAGCAAAGCCATGATCCAGAGAGTCCCTGCTATGAACATAAATCAAAGAATAAAACTGATTTGAAACTGAATTACATTCAACTAAATATATTGGGGTAAATTTAAGTATTTTTGTGAGCATAGCTACAGCTCTTAGTATGCCCTCCCCCCAAAAAATAAAAATGTGAAAGATAAAACCAAGATTCAATTCTAGTTTTCCATTATCTCCGTGGCATCCCAAACCACTACACAATAATTGCCTACATACAAAATTTAATGATCCTTCAATATGAATTCTAATCAATGCCATAGAAGCCACTCCAAACACAATTACATGACTGACCTTCCAAGAATCTGTCATACTTAAAATAGCAGAAAATGCAATTTTACCCATATTTCAGAGGCACATCAAGTGTTTATGGAGCATTTTAACAGTTCAAGATGCAGTGCCATGAATATTAAAAGCAACAGAAGCAACACTTGTGCTTTCCCCCCTGATGCTAGTTTACACCACCAGCTTAAGGGAAGTAGTAGCCTGCCCCAGCCTCAGCATTCCTCCTGTAAATAGACCACGGCTCCAACCCCCCTTTATCTCCTCATTTCAGGGGTTTCCAACCTTAACATCGGTCTTGAAAGACCTGCATTGGCTCCCAGTACGTTTCCGAGCACAATTCAAAGTGTTGGTGCTGACCTTTAAAGCCCTAAATGGCCTCAGTCCAGTGTACCTGAAGGAGCATCTCCACCCCCATCGTTCTGCCCGGACACTGAGGTCCAGTGCCGAGGGACTTCTGGCAGTTCCCTTGCTGTGAGAAGCCAAGTTGCGGGGAACCAGGCAGAGGGCCTTCTCGGTAGTGGCACCCGCCCTGTGGAATGCCCTCCCACCAGATGTCAAAGAGAAAAACAACTACCAGACTTTTAGAGGACATCTGAAGGCAGCCCTGTTTATTGTGTTTTAATATTTCTGTTGGAAGCCGCCCAGAGTGGCTGGGGAAACCCAGCCAGATGGGCGGGGTATAAATAATAATAATAATAATAATAATAATAATAGACCCAGTGGATGTATTTTGAACTTCGAGACAGTGCCATGAGCACCAGTCATGAAATGGCACTGCAGAGTCATGGCACACCATAAAATGACTGCTGTGGGGCTTTCGTGCAATGGTTGCCACATCTAAGAGAGCAGAAAAAGAGACTGAATCATAAAATGGTGCAGGCATGCCACCCCATCAAAGGGGGGTGGGGAAGGCACCTGTATCAGGAATTTTCACTGATAGCTTTTGTGGGTACCATGAGCATTAGATGGGTGCCCTCCATAACATATTGTTCTCATGAAAAAAACAACAGCAAAATCCCAGTTACAAATTGGGAGGACAAATAATTTACAGGTCACTGTAACATTTATTTGCAACATGTTGCATTATTAAATTGGTGGGGTAAAGCTGCCTAGGAGGTCTCACTACAAGAGGCACCATGGCATTTGCTAAGTGCGGTCGAGCTTCAGAGCTGACCAGGCAACCACCCTTACCTCAACATCCTTTTTAAGCTTTTCAAGGAACATCTTTTTGTTCGTTTCATCAATATAAATCTTCTGGCCATCGTTGATGAAGTCGTTGTCTTTGAATGTCGGCAGTTCTTTGGCCTGAAACGGACAAGAGAAAGCTAGCTCATAAAAGCAGTTTCGAAACAATGAGCCCAGTGAAGCAGGAGGTGAAAACAAGGAATTTCCTGATCAAAAGCGCAAGGGAATAGTTCAGAGGTATCCAAAATGTGAATAGCCACAAGGGGGCACAAATGAGCTACGGCTCCAGTGCACACAAGTAATGATTCTAAATGTAAGGATGTTCCCATTTAATTGAGGCCTCGTTTGCTTTTATGACTGATTTGATTAAGTTAAGGCGTTTTAGAGTATTTACAGTAAAAAAGGAAACGTGTTGCTCATCTGCAAGACCAGGCTTCACCTTGTCAAGAGTCATTGCAGACACATCTGTTTTGTCAGAAGTCTAGCACAAGAATAGGTGCTGGGCTCAGCTGCACTACCCATCAAAACGCCCCACAAATGCTGCACACCCAAAAGGCCCAATTCTGATACTCTGCTCCCCAATTAACTATGGTATAGGGCAGTGCTGGATTTACATATAAGCTAAACAAGCTATAGCTTAGGGTCCCACTCTCTTGGGAGCCTCCAAAAAATTTACAGGGAAAAAAATCTGGATATACATTTCCAAAATAAAAGATAAAAAACAAATAAAATAAAACCTACAGTGTTTTGTGTTGTGTAGGCTTCTATGATGTAGGTAATGGGCCCCGCCTGCTATATAAAGGGCCCCATTACCTTCAGTAACTTAGGGCCTCATCAAACCTAAATCCGGCCCTGGTATCGGGAGATCAGGAGCAGGTGTCATGAATCATGTGCTTCCTCACCACTGTCACCACACACAGCACTGGGAGAAGCCACATTTCCACCCCTGATCTCAGAAGCCCGAAGACATGGGTAGGCAAACTAAGGCGTGGAGGCTGGATCCAGCCCAATCACCTTCTAAATCCGGCCCACGGACAGTCCGGGAATCAGCATGTTTTTACATGAGTAGAATGTGTACTTTTATTTAAAATGCATCTCTGGGTTATTTGTGGGGCATAGGAATTCGTTCATTCCCCCCCCCAATATAGTCCAGCCACCCCACAAGGTCTGAGGGACACTGGACCAGCCCCCTGCTAGAAAAGTTTGCTGACCCCTGCCCTGAGAGGTATCCGGCTAAAGCATGTTGGATTGAATAGCTGTGCTATGCCCAAGGTTATTAAAAAAGTTAAGGGCATGGTAGGTAGCTTTCCAACTTGTTCTCTAAGTATGCCAATGTAAGACATACATACAAGTTTATGTGAAGCTTCAGTGGCCTGGTTCACTGCTTTGCTCCTCCTGGGCCTTTTTTTATTTATTCCCATGCTGTGCTGAGCTAAGCCCAGATTTGGCTTAGTGTTTCAGCCAAAAATGGCTTTGTGGTGAAGCTCTCCTCACTGAACCACAAGCTGTAGCCAATGTTTATGTGAACCAGGTCACTGTAACAAAGACAAAGCATTTTTGCGCAAGGTATTTTTAGCTAAAACTTCTAGAAGGGTGACTGGGTAGAGTGCAGCACACGCTTATTTCTTCCCACTTCTGTACAGGAATATGTGTAAATTGGTCCTTAGCACAAAGGCAGAGGCAGCAGTAAAGGAAGGTGAAGATGCATTGTCAAAGGAGAAGAGAAAATGGCAGCACAAGAAGGTAAGGTGAGCATTTCAGGCCTGGTGGTGCAAGTCTACACACACTGCCAGAAACCCTAATCCAGGCTTTGGGGCACCAACTGACTCGGGACATAAAATTCCCCATTAGTACCTATGCACTGGTGCAGAAAATACATCAGTGGCAGAGGGGGATGACATGCAAATACCCAACCACCATTTTTCTTTGAGGCCAAACTCTGAATTATGCCCAGAAGCAAACTGGTAACCAATCAGATCTGCTTCTCCAAGCAGTAGCCTAGAAATGACTACTGAGATCCTTTTAACTCAACAGTACTGTATGCTTTTTTAAATGCTTGTAATTCAGAATGTGTGTATGCTGTCTGATTTCCTATGCTTCTCATTGTATAAATAAATGTTTGTAATTATTTTGAAACAAGCATCTGTTATTTACAGGCAGAGTGATAGCAGAATCATGGTGCATGATTATCACTGTTTCTTTAAAGCTGAAGTTAGGCAACTTAAGGAAAGATAACCTTTGCCATACCTTTTCCTTGTCGCTGGCTTCTCTTGCAACTGTAGACCCCTGAAACAGAAATACTGTATTTAAATAGCTACTGGGGATAAAACTGAAGGGCATAGGTGTTCTTTTATGCAGAATTCCCCCAGTAGATTCACTGTAAGGTTTTTCACCGTAGCCCTGATGCAAAGGTACACACACTCAGATTACAGTAAATGCAACATTCAAAAGCAATTAAAACATTCTGGCATAGCAGTAGGTTAAGCAGAGGCCCCTACCCCTGATGTGTTTCCATCTGGAAATGTCTGCAATTTTAAAAACGGATACAGTGACTGAAACTTTGAGGACAACATGCCCAATTGCAACACTATGAAAAAAAAAACCAGGCAGTTGACCATCTTTGATTTGAGCTGTTTGACAGGGGAATGGTCTCCCTTGGGAGGTTGTGGACTCTCATTCACTGGAGGTTTTTAAGCAGTCATGGATGCTGTAGTTGAGATTCCTGCACTGCAGGAGGTTGCAATAGATGACCCTTGAAGCCCCTTCCAACTCTGCAATTCTATGAATCTATGATTGGACTTGTCAATTGACGGGCACATCAGCCCTGCCAAATACCAACTTTTGCTGCTAGTGAGACAAGTTTAAAATTTTGAATTGGTGTACAATGTACATATAATTGAATTTGTAGGAACCGAGGAGGCCTGACATTTGGGCATATTATTGTTAGCTGCACGCCACTCTTGGCAGGTAGCAGAACTGACAGGCAGTAATTTTGTTGTCTCCAGAAAACCATTTATACTAACGTAAGGGAGAAGGCATTGGGTACGCTACAGCCAAAAGGGGGTGAAAGAATTATGTTGTCATTCAAAATAAGCTAGGCCAGCAAACACGTCTATTTAAGCCAATAGAATGTAGATTGTTTGCATTCTGGGTTTTGAGCTCTCAAGGCCACCCTACAGTTACATTTCAGTATGTAAGCAAATGCAAAGGTGCAAATCATATGGGAAGGTATACACCAGTTTCTTTTGCTAAAAGAGCATGCACCAGCTGGCTTAAAATAAAGTGCACTGGAGGTCAGTCAGTCTTCCTGAGAGGCCAGTTTCCAATTGAAACATATCTTTTTTTCAGCTCACCACGTTCCTTGCTAAGGAAACAAGACAGGATATGAATAAGCTAATCTGAGCCAGTTTGACAGCTTTAAACACACCAACAGTTGCAATCCTATATTTGTCCACTCAGAAACCTCATTAAGTACATTGGGGCTTACTCCCTTGCTAAGTGGGACTGCAGCCTAATATATTTGGTCATGGTAACAGAAAATAGAAGTTGCTTACTAGGGTTTTTGAATCTACAAATATTAGCTCAACTTTTAACACATTCTTCCTAACTCCATTAAAATGGTTCTATTAATTTTTATTTTAAATCTGCTTTGTAGCAGCCAACAGAATGCATTAAGGACATGAGAGCTGCTTCAGCTATTTATTTTTTTACCCCTTAAATGGTTTTCACTGCAACCATTAGCACTTATCCACTTTTAGCGAGCATACTTCTGCTAAGCCACTTCCTTTACAGCACACAATACAACTCAACATTATCTTACTTCCATAAAAGGTTTGGGCATTAGATAAGCCGCAAACTATTTCAGTAATAATGGCTTAACGAAAGAGTTTCCTAGACGCTTTCTGGTGTACTGCTACCGATAGCCTCTAAGAACCCACAGAATTCTGTACCATTTAGCGGGGAGGGGACTATCAAGGCAGCTACTGCAATATTCATAACAGAAGCTGCTCAGTGCTCACCTTTAAATCGTATTTTCTATAAACAGATAAACGGTGGCTGAATACATTCCTTGTAACAATCATATATACTTCGACTCCATCAACAGTAAGCCGGTACATTCCCAAAAACTGAGGAAGTAGTGTGTTGCCATGACACTCAACTATAAACTAGAAAAAAAATTAATATTAGAACTTGACACATACTGGATATCTGTTGCAGAGATACACAGAAATAACAAATAAAGATTCAGATATATGGATTTAATGAGAAAAGTTATACCACAATGCAAACAATTAGAAAAATAATAATTCTAGAATGCCCACATTCCTTAACTGTTGGTGGGTCACGCTATAGGGTAACTGCAGAATTTGAAAAGGTTCTTCCACACAGATATGAAAAGTGAACACACTTTTTTTTTCCATTTGGTTAGGAATCTCTTCAAGGTGTTTCACTAATCCTCGTCTCTCACAAACAGTCAGAATTCACAAAACCTAGCAATTCCCTTCTCTACTAGTTCTCACCTCAAATCTGCACCTCATGATTACACAGTTCACTTCCAGCAGGTAGAAACTATGTACTTTCACTTCTAAGATCTCAGCATTCCCTCACAAAAAAGGATGTCCGCCTTGGAGCCTGCCACCTGCAGATATATGGGAGCTATCAAAATAGATATCATGCCCCGTTCAACTAGCAGATATAAACACAGTATGCATCAAAAATACTTTTTGGGTTGTGTTCTTTGGGGGGGGGGAAGGACGTGTTTTCGTTAGATTAATCCAAGTATTCTTTAAAACTTCTGTTATTTCAGTTAATGGAAGGAAGAATTTATGAGTAACCAGAAAAGGGCCTAGATCCACAACACCATATTCTATGTTCAGCAGGTTCATAGGGGCTTATCATCTCCTCCTCCTAGTAGTATCACCCTAACCTTCCTGAAAGTCAGTGAGCAGCACCCCAAGTGATATATCCTTTTTCTGTAGGCATTCCTCTCTGGATTTCAGTCCATGCCTATGACCCAGCAGTTACTTCCATTTATACTAAATAGAAGTTACCTACCTAACTGTTGTTTCCAGAGACCTACTGTTAACATCAACCATAGTTTAGATGCAAATGGAATGCTAGACTGTAGCTAATGGAAAACAGAAGCAAAAACTTCTAACATATCCTTGTGGCTACACTGGTGGACAAGGGACAGGGAAGCTAATGAGCCTGAAGCTCCCTGAGAATCATTCTCATCACACTAAACTATGGTTTAGTGCAAAGTCCGAACTCTCCCAAGCAGAAGACACCTAGAATTGTATTACTATTGAGAATACAATAACATGGATATTGGAGGATTGATGGTATTGACTTTACTTGCATAGTACAATGCCATAAAGGATTTTTTTCAAAAATAAAAAGTACTCCTCCCCCCCCCAGCAGAGTAAGTCAAATTCTTAAGTGCAAAAGTTAACAATTTACACATTTTTTTTGCAGTTCTGTAAATACCTAGTTTAGTGACTTTAACATTAAATGGAAATGTATTTAGAAAAATACAATGAACAAAGTTAACCATATCTGGAGACAGTTCTTAGCTGTAATCAAACAGCTTTTCAGGTTGCTAGCAACATCTATAATAGTATACAGACAGACTGGGGGTTAATCTCATGGGACATATAAAACACTACATTTGTGACATAAATATGAAGTGAAATAAGCCTTTTCTTCATATCCAAAGATAGCAACTATTTTGAATTTCACTCAACATGACTTTTCTTCCAAGAAAAAAAACACACACACATAGCATTAAAATGTATTTGTTTCATTTCCCCTATCTTAAAAACAAGAATGTTCTACAATATAGATGTTTCTTTTTCAAACCATATTTGCTGTACTGTGCTACTTCGGCAGGCCTATATATTCTATGTTCCCAGACTGATGAAGGAGATGGCTTTCCATCCAACTATGATTTTAGTTTCTATTTATCAAATTAAGTTCACACAAGGAATGCCCTCTTAATAAGTTTGAGAATTAAACAGAGGTGGGCTTAGGGAGTATAACTTGACTCTGGTTACTGTATAGGGAAAAGAACTCGAACAAACCCTTTGCTATCTTTTTAAACCACGAGTAACACTAAAGCTCATGCTTTAAAATAGCTGTACGACCCGTAACAGCAATACTTTGTGTCAAATATTAAACCCAGCTTTATTACGGAACTTACAGTTACTTTTGTCTTCTGGGTTTCTGGGGTTTTCCCTGTCGTTATTCTGTCTCTCACAGCTACAATAAACCTACCATTAAAATTATGGACTGGACGGGCAAATTTAGCAGGGGATCAAATACTTTCCCCTTTCACTGTACCTGAAAGTAAACATACCGTTATATTACTATTTCATGAATCATAAGTATATTTGTCCAATTTTTAAAAGTAAGTGTCCCTTGTCTCCTTGGACCAGTGATAATACCCCACTACCAAACATGCAAAGGCTAGAAGGTAAATAAAGATTAAAATAAATGATGGCAGTTGGACTGGAAAGCGGTGAATAAAACAGGTATTCTAATTTAAGGTTTATATATGCTGGCATGCTGGCAGGATAAGAAAACAGCAGGCGCACAGCTGGAGGAGATAAGGAGGAAGGAAACCCCTGTGGGTCATCTAATCCTTGACAGGCACCCTGCTCCCTCAGGGAAAGAAGTGATAAATGGCAGGCTCTTCACAACTCACATACCTCAAGGAAGCTGCCTTATACCAAGTCAGACCACTGGTCCACCTAGCTCAGTTCTACACTGACTGGCAGCAGCTCTCTGGGGTTTTACAGTACAGTCAAACCTCGGTTGTCGAACGTAATCCATTCCAGAAGCTCACCTGGCTTCTAAAATGTTCAACAACAGAGCCACGGCTTCTTGTTGGCTGCAGGAACTTCCTGCACTCAAACGGAAGCCGCGTCGGAACGTTCAGCTTCCGAAAAACATTCGAAAACCGTAACACTTACTTCTGGGTTTTCAGGGTTCAGGAGCCGAAACATTCCAAAACGGAGGCATTTGGTTTGACTGTATCAGGTTTTTTCATATATACTACCATAGTTAGAGCTCTAGCCTTTTTCCCCGATACGTTATGGAGAGAAATGGGAATTGTCTGTGACAATTAATAAAACTATGTTGATTACCTCAAAGTTTAATGTAAACACAGAAAAAAGGTGTAGTGAGGGGCAAATAAGTTTTCCATCCAAAAGCCTAATAAATTAATCTAAAGCTTCCTACCTTTTCCCCCTTTAAAACCTATTTATTCCTGCTATTTCTGTTGGAAAGTAGGCAAACAAAATTAATTGTTCGGAAAGAGGGCTACAGGATTTTCATTGGTGCCCATTAACTGGCAGTTTCAGTTTTGCCTACACATTAAGTACAAATCTAGTCACAATCAAGTCTTCGTTTGATACATTCCAAGTATTCAGGGTTCTTTATTTTTTTTAAAAAAAAAACTGTCTAAAGCTTTCACTACTTAAAAACAAATCTATAAATAAAAGACAAATTGAGCCCTATGGGAAGCAAAGGAAAGGAAAAACATTAATTTTCCTAAACACATTCAGAGAGTGTACTGTAGCATTTTAAACAAAGGCCTCACATACTGCTTATTCTTAGACACCAGCAGACAAAGACTTCTGCATAGTGTACTGACAATGTGTAATTCCGTCTCTGTTTAACACAGTATATTCCAGAATTCATATACTTAAAATTTATCCTGATTATTAAAACTAAATCCAACAACTCTTATTAGTCACTAATTCTTTTCTCTGTGTGTGTGTGTCCTAAGATGTGCCACTTGTCCTTTGAAAGTTGGCATTACAAACCTGAGCCACTTCTGTCTACATTCACCAAATTAATTCCATTGTGTGTAGTCTTTGCCCAACTCATTGTGCACAGTCTTTTGGTTCTATGGTTTTATCAGGCTTCTGCACAGTTTAAGTCCCCCTCACCAACTATTTGATCCCAAAACTATTTCGCCAGTCATGCCACTCCCCTGATGAAAATATTAATATAGCTGTGTTACAGACACAAAAAGCAATGAATTATCACGGCAGCAATTATCTGCACTCTTGTGTTGCATTTACAATAAATCTTGAAAGAGGATCTCCAGTGTCTCTCTCTCACACACACACACACATAGGAAGAGAAATGCAATTGCACTCTTTCCACTCAAATTGCTAATAAGCACAATGTGATTTGGAGAATGCCTTTTAAAAGAAGACATCTATGCTAAGTGAGGGGGGGGAATATAGCATACATTATCAGTTGCCCCATTTGTGTAGTTAGGCACCCACTACATGCTAGGCATATACCAAGTAGAAAGCTTTTAAATTCATGATTTGTAAGACATGCACAGTGTCAAGCTAATGATACTTTCTGAAGATGCTTAGCAGTGTAACGACTAAGCATTTAAGGAGTACATACACCTTCCAAATGTAAACACGGACCTGCATGATTGCACATACAATTACACGAAATAACTCATTGCTAAAATGACTGCTAACAGATTTACTCAGGAAGGGTGATTTCAGACAGGTTGTTGTCTTACTGCCACCATCAGACGTCCAAGCCATTGGGTCAATTATCTTATACATTGAGATATTATGCTGTGTGGTGCTTCTTCTCGGTCGCATACTTGGGACTTTTTAGCCCTACTTAACTATGGCCCCAAAACCCAATTCCTTGAGGTTCCTTAAGGCTGGAACACAGAACAGTTCAGAAGGGTCTCTTCTCTTGCCACACCTTTCTTAACTGTAGCATAATAATTTAAGCACTGTCCGGTACAGTGGTACCTCAGTTTGTGACCACAATCCGTTCTGCGGAGGCGGTCGCTCGCCAAAGCGGTCACTCACTGAAGCCATGCCTCTGTGCGTGCGCAAAGCGCCGATAGAGCGCTTCTGCTCACACACATGCTGCGCAGATTGCTTCTGCGCATGCACGAGCTGCGCAGATCGCGTCTGTGCATCCGACGCTGCGGAACCCGGATGTAAACACTTCCGGGTCCGCAGTGGTCACTCACCGAGGTAGGCGTAAACCGAGGTTTGACTGTAGTAGGAAACCAGAAACAAAACACACCAAGTAGGGTTTCCTTTAAAATAAAAAGTTCTGTTTATCTGGTGCGTGTTCCTACTATATGAAGTATATGCTCCTACAAAATATGATGACCAGGAAAAAGCAGCATGTTCCACAAGCTTGCTGACAAAGTTGGGGGGGGGGAGGGAAAAGTTATCTATCCTTTCTCCCTGTCCTTGTACATCCTCCAAAGACGTAATTTCAAAGACTGGGCACTTCCTTTAACTTACTGGCACTGCATTTTCAGAGTAGGGATGGGGAACCTAGGACTATCTAGGTCAGTGATGGGCAACCTTTTGAGATTGGTGTGTCAAAATTCACCAAAAAAACGAGGATAACTCGGGTTGTGTGTCACTTCAAGAGAAAAACCCATAATTTCACGATATTTATAGTTTAGATAACAAAAATGTACAATTGTAATATATAACTGTATTTAATAATCCAAAAACTATTTATTTAACATATATACATATATACATACATACATACATACATATATAATATTTTAAATGGGGGAAAAGAAGGCAAAACCCAGAGGACTTTCCCATTGGAACTCTGGGCTCAGGCCTATTGTTTCCCCTTTTAAAAAAAGGGGGAAAGGGGGAGGGAAAAAAATTAAAAAATTAAATTTTTTAAAAAATGGGGGAAAAAATAAGGCAAAATCCAGAGGTCTGACCGTGCTTGTTTTAGCAAAAGTGAGGATGAGGGGTGAAAAGTGGGGTAGGTGGCAATGATAGGGAAGAGATGGGTAAATGGGTAAAGTTGATAGTGTGTAACGAAGGGGGGGTCCTCTGTATTAAGAGTGGGGGATGGGGTGATATTACTATAAAGGTGTTGATATGGGGGGAGGGAAAAAAGAGCAAAGGGGATTTTAAAAGGGGATTTAAAACAAATAAAAGGGTAAGGATAAAAACGGGTTAAAATAACAATAATAATAGTAGAACAGGTAACAAAAAACAAACAAAAGTAAATTAAAATAAAATAGAAAAGGATGCATGAATTTTTTTTGTTCTCCCTTTATAAAAGTAATATGAAACTAAAAATAAAAATGAAAAATATAAAAAATAAGAGACAAAAGCAAAAATGAGATTTAAAAAGCAAAGTTATGGGGAAGAGGTGGCTGCAATGGCAGCGCCCCTCTTAAAAAGAAAAATGTTTGAAAAAAGGGGGAAATTGGGGCGAGGGAGACCTCTTTTGTTTTTTTTTTAAATAAAAGATAAAATATATACATATAAAGAAAATAAAAAATGTTATAATTTTTTTTTTTTAAATTAATTCTCCCCCTTCTTCTTCTTCGTAAAAAAAGGGGGGTGTTTTGTTTTGGTGGTGGTGAGGGGAAGGGGCAAAAAGCAGTCTCTATCTTTTGCAATCTCCCTTGTCGCGCGGCCTTACCTGTTTCTGGCGTGGCCTTCTCTTGCTTCCTCTGGGGCCCGATCTCGGCGCACTAGCTGCCGGAGGGGTAGGCCCGGGTCGGGCTCAGCCGCGTGTCCTCACGCGGCCTCCTTTGTCCACCCGGAGCTTCATGGGGGGGTGGCTGCGGGCCGCTGAAGGAGAATAGGGGTGCCCGGCGTGCTCACAGAGGGACCCGCAGCCCCCCCCCCGTGAAGCTCCCGAGGCCTAGGGAGCCAGCAAAGAAGAGGGGGAAGGAGAAAGGGGGAAGGAGAAAAAAGAGGAGAGAGAGAGAGAGAGAAAGGAGAGGAAAGAAGAACCCCAGCCTTACTGTTGTCGACGCCCCCACCGATGGAGAAGAGAAGAGGTAAAACACTGGGTGGACAAACGAGGCCGCGTGAGGACATGCGGCTGAGCCCCCGTTTTTTTCCCTCCACCTCCGCGCTGGCTCTGAGGTCTTCCCGGCCCTGGAGCTCCAGATGGCCAGGTGCCCTCGGGTCTGGCCCGGTCAAGGTCACGGGGAGGGGGGGCCTCGCTCCGGGCACCCCTGGTCTTGGTTTTGGTTGGGGTTGCGGCGGCGGCGGTTCCAGCGGCCCGGGGGCCAGCCAGGTAGCCTTGTAAGTTCTGGCTGGCCTGAGGAGCTGCCCGCTGCCGTGGCGTCCGCCATGCCACCTCGACCGGAAGTCCTGACAGTGCTTGTTTTGTTGCTGGCGAACCTACTGACATTGTGGGAGCGCTGAGTCCCGCCGTGTGTCACTGAAAATGGCTATGCGTGTCAGTGCTGACACGCATGTCATAGGTTTGCCATCTGGGATCTAGGTGTTATTGGACTCCAACTCCCATCAGTCCCAGCAAGCAATGCTGTGGGTGACGGGAATTGTAGTCCAACAAATGGAGAACCATGGACTCCATATCCTTGACTTAATAGTGACCAGACTGTTTTCTGAGCTATGGACTCCTCCCCCAGCACAACTTGGCTGTTCCAATGTATCTTCAGTAATGTATGTTTGAAGGCGTGTTTCCATGTCTTAGGGAACTATGGGTGTGTGTCCTTATCTATGTGTGTATGTCCCCCACAAAAAAAGATTTATCCTTCCTACAAATCAATTACATTGATTTCACTTATCTAGGAGACCCTATCCCTGTAAAATTCCAGAGGTAGTGGCCCATTATGTTCAAGCTCCAGAGCATGAACAACAGAATGCAAAGTTCCAAGCCAACAAGAAAAAAATAAAATCCCTGACTCTCCATAGTGAAATGAAGAACATTTTACCATCAGTTTCTTCCTCTCATATATAGGGCACAATTCTGGCACCATAAGGGACCTTCTTCAGAGTACACCTCACTGTGACAATGCAGAAGTCCCTATGTGATCTATGAGCAATGGTTCATTCTATAGTTTCTAGCAGACTGTTTATGAAGAAAGTGAACATTATTACCAGGAGTGTGTAAAAACATTCCTTACACTCTGAGTGAGGTTCTGTAGTCTGGAGCACAATAACTTAATGCTGCGGAGCGTGAGAAAGGTTTGCAAACTTCAGAGATGGCAGGAGGCTCCATATTGGGGATGCCCTGACAAGTACAACCCTGTTATTGTGTATTGTGGAAAGAATAAAAAAAATTGAGGCATTTTGCCAGTTTGGTGGGTGGGTTGTAAAGGAGCTGGAGCTAACAAAGACAATAAGTTTTTCCCTTGAAAAATCATCAGTAACCACAACTCATTCCACAGAAGTGAAATCCATCATTATCATCTGATGTATGAGTAGCCCCTGGGAACCTTCTTGAAATAAAAAGAAGCCAACTCTTATCCGTATCAGGTATTTATAATTTAAACCTTCATATTTTTACATTGATCTCCTTTGCACAGAGATGTCTATCAAGAGTTCTACAGTTGTCACTGCTTCTGTGAAACTCTTACTTGGCAACAGCAATCGTTTCCGACTTTGTTCTTTGGTTTGCCGGTGCTTTGATCATTTCAATATATTCCAGGATAATTCCTCCAGAGCATTTCAGCATACATTTTGACAAAAAGACATGCATTTTCCTTTGAGATTAAAGGGCCTATATATTTTTAAAGTTGCACTGCTTCACACAGTGTAAATAAAAGCTATTCTACAAAAAGAGATGCAAGTCTGAATGATTCTTCATTAATACTCTGCCCTAAAAATATTCAAGGTGAGAACTATACATTTAACAACAAGGCTTTGACAAGTAAAAGTTCAAATACAGATGTGCTAGACAAAAATTCTTCTCTAATCCCAGCTAGCCTGAACAGAATGGGTTTCCATTGTTTTAAAGGGTGGTCAACTTATGCCAAATGTCTGGTAAAAGAGAGTTTCTGTGCTGTGAAGCCAATTCAGAGAGTTATCTCCTACTCAGTTTGAGCTTGGCGTATAGAGGGCCTCATTAAATTATTTCTAGATCAGCCCCAAGAAGATACTTTTGGCAAGAAGACAGTGATCTGTCAGGTGTGAAGAAGCAAATCATTTTGTGATGTTACAGGTTGTAGCCAGGGGGGTACAGAAATCTCAATAAACTTGGCTCTACCACAACACTAATTGCAAAAGTCTGCTAGCTGTTCTGCTGCCCACAGCTCAGCCATTGCAGACAGAGCAAGATCAGAAGCTGTAACCCAGCACTTCTGGAAGCCAACTTGGCTGATGGGATGAACAGGAACTGAGCAACAACCCCATCCACACCCCTGCACAAGTAAGGCTTGAGTGGGGAGTTGCTTGCCGCCCAATCCTAGTCACCATTGCAACCCCTGTTGAAGGGTATAGTGTCAACACCTTAAACCAGAGATGGGGGAACTCTTTTCAACCCAAGGTCCACATTACATTCTGGGCAACCTCTCCAAGGGCCACATGGAAATACTGGCCACAGACCAAAGTGGGTAGAGTTACAATATTTCACCTCTATACAAATAGGCCTGTTTCTACACACACCCTGTCTCCATCCTCCATCCAGCCAAGCGAGGCATTAGCAGAGTTCAAGGACGCATTCTAGTCAAATAAACAGAAAACCTCAGGGTGCAAGGAAAGGCCTGGAGAGAATTCCAAAGACAGAGAATATAAGAACATCAAAAGATCCCTTCTGGATCAGGCCAGGGTCTCATCTAGTCCAGCATCCCGTTCTCACACTGGCTCACCAGGTGCCTATGGGAAAAACCTCAAGGAGGACCTGAGCACAAGAGCCCTTTCCTGCAACTGGTATTCAGAAGGATTGCTACCTCTGACCACAGCCGGGAGGGTTGCATTCTAACCCTGCCTTAAAGAAGATTAAAGTCCATTTGTACATTACGTTAACGAAGCAGAGGCCATACAGTCTTGTGTTTTCTGACTGCATCTACAAAGCTGTTTCTATATATAAAGGTAAAGGGACCCCTGACCATTAGGTCCAGTCGTGACCGACTCTGGGGTTGCGCGCTCATCTCGCATTATTGGCCGAGGGAGCCGACATACAGCTTCTAGGTCATGTGGCCAGCATGACAAAGCCGCTTCTGGCGAACCAGAGCAGCACACGGAAACACCGTTTACCTTCCCGCTGTATTTATCTACTTGTACTTTGACGTGCTTTCGAACTGCTAGGTTGGCAGGAGCTGGGACCGAGCAACGGGAGCTCACCCCGTCGCAGGGATTCGAACCGCCGACCTTCTGATCAGCAAGCCCTAGGGCCTAGGCTCTGTGGTTTAACCCACAGCGCCACCTGCGTCCCATGTTTCTATATATACATGCTAGTAAAGTACTTCTACTGTAGCTACAATGGTGACATAAACCATTGTAAAACATTTCACAACCCCTCAATATTTCATAAGATCATCAGTTTAAAAGCTTGATATGTATGGAAGGCATATATGTACTTTAAAAAGATTCAAATTCTCATTTTTAGCAACTACAGTTTAGGTCCAACAGCAGAAAAGGGTTTTCACAACACCCAGGTCAAAAGACAAAACTCGCCAAATCTTACCAGGAAGAAACAAGAGAAAAACAGACTCCCCTATATTTTTAAAGAAGATGTACATGCTAAGAATGCAGCCCACCTACGTCAAAACATACAGTGAGTAGCAGTTTGCTCCGTGAAAAGTGAACTGGGTCACTTGTAAGCAAGATTAACCAGCAAAACCTGTTTGTAGAAAAACAGTTGCATGCCCCTCCTCTGGAATTCTAGTATTCAATGAATAAAGAATAGTCACACAATAACGGTAAATTTAGACACACACCCCGCCCCAAAGTCCTGCCATGTTTCCTATGCATGCTGACTTGGGGGCAGGGGGAAGTGGTGGAAGGGAAACACAAGCATGAAGCTGAAAAAGGAATGTGGGGCAACTCCACCTTAAAATTCAACTGAAATCAGCACCACTTACATTTGGTCAGGAATCCTATATAATAATGTCCAAGATGTCCCTGCGTCCAAGCTGTCCCGTGTGTCCCTGGGGTACTGCGCATGTGCCCCAGGGATACAGGGATTGGACAGCAGAGACTGCGCGCGCGCACTCTCCCCCCCCCTCTGCCTCCTCCAACCGCCGCTCCCGCCGGACACTGCCTCACTGCAGGGCACGTCAGGGAAGCGAGGGTGGAGGCCGGCGAAGGCCTCCTCACAACCCTCCCTGGCCCGTGAGAGGAGCGGCGGTTGGAGGTGGGGGGGGGAGAGAGTGCACGCGTCCTTCCTGTCGGCGGCTGGGGGAGAGGAAGGAAGGAGGAGAAAGCGCTCCTCCGTTCCTGTCCCCCTGCCGCCGACAGCAAGGACAGGTCCCAGGGTTCGGAGAAGCGCTGCGCAAGCGCTTCTCCGAACCCTGGGAGGTCTCCTTGCTGTCGGCGGCTGCGGGAGAGGAACGGAGGAGGAGAAAGCAGCGCTTTCTCCTCCTCCGTTCCTGTCCCCCTGCCGCCGACAGCAATGACAGGTCCCAGGGTTCGGAGAAGCGCTGCGCAAGCGCTTCTCCGAACCCTGGGAGGTCTCCTTGCTGTCGGCGGCTGCGGGAGAGGAACGGAGGAGGAGAAAGCAGCGCTTTCTCCTCCTCCGTTCCTGTCCCCCTGCCGCCGACAGCAATGACAGGTCCCAGGGTTCGGAGAAGCGCTGCGCAAGCGCTTCTCCGAACCCTGGGAGGTCTCCTTGCTGTCGGCGGCTGCGGGAGAGGAACGGAGGAGGAGAAAGCAGCGCTTTCTCCTCCTCCGTTCCTGTCCCCCTGCCGCCGACAGCAATGACAGGTCCCAGGGTTCGGAGAAGCGCTGCGCAAGCGCTTCTCCGAACCCTGGGAGGTCTCCTTGCTGTCGGCGGCTGCGGGAGAGGAACGGAGGAGGAGAAAGCAGCGCTTTCTCCTCCTCCGTTCCTGTCCCCCTGCCGCCAACAGCAATGACAGGTCCCAGGGTTCGGAGAAGCGCTGCGCAAGCGCTTCTCCGAACCCCAGAATTTTCTAGAGCCCGTTATTGAACGGGCTGAAATACACTAGTGAAGTATAACAAGCTAAAAAAGAAGCTGTCCTACAGAAAAAAAGGATGCAATGGAAAGAAAATGCTGCAAAGTTATTAACAGATGTGCATAGTAGAAGAAAAAGAGAAGAGAGTCAACTGAAGTTGGCTGCAGCAGCAGATGGATTAGAACTATATTTTATTTTTAGTCTGCAGATATAAACCACAGGTTTTTTTAAAATAAAAGAAATACACTGCAATTAAGTTTAAAATGTGGATTGTTTAACATAAATAGGCTTTTAATGCAGCTATCAGGGCTCCTGGGACAATTAAATCTACAAGGCAAGCATAGTGCCCTTTAGCATATTTATTGGTAAACTTGTATATGCCTGAAACGGAACTAAAAACAGAATGCATTCAGTATGTTCAAGTGTTTCCTATTCCTCAGTTGGGCAATGCTTACTGAAGCAGAGATTTGACGGAAAGAAAGAAGAAAGACATGATAAACACTGTTTATGCTTTCCTGCCCTCCCCAAAACACGCCTCCTCCAAAAGAAGGGACAATCACCACTTTTAGAGGCAATTCAAAAAAATGAAACGGAGGGAAGCATCTTTCTGGCCCTGTTTCTTAGCCGTTGGGATGAAGAGATTGACATTTGCTCTGTCTTGCCTTTCAGAAGGCGTGGGTTTACTTGTTTTAGGAGAACAAGTCCAGGTCAGGCAATTATGTGTTTGGGATGAATCAACTGCATCTCAGTTATGGACTGGTATCTGTCCTCAGGCTCCCTTGGATTGGCTACCCGAACTGATAAGAAGAGTAACCTTAAGAATTGGCACTTTTGCTGTTCCTCCTCCTTCACCATTCCTATTTTCTTTTGTGTCGTGTATTTTAGATTGCAAGCCTGAAGGCAAAACCCAGCGTGTTTTTTATTGATCTGTAAGCTTTAACCCAGGTGGCGCTGTGGTTAAACCACTGAGCCTAGGGCTTGCTGATCAGAAGGTCGGCGGTTCGAATCCCTGTGACGGGGTGAGCTCCCGTTGCTTGGTCCCAGCTCCTGCCAACCTAGCAGTTCGAAAGCATGTCAAAATGCAAGTAGATAAATAGGAACCGCTACAGCGGGAAGGTAAACGGCGTTTCCATGTGCAGCTCTGGTTTGCCAGAAGCGGCTTTGTCATGCTGGCCACATGACCTGGAAGCTATACGCCGGCTCCCTCGGCCAATAATGCGAGATGAGCGCGCAACCCTAGAGTCGGTCACGACTGGACCTAATGGTCAGGGGTCCCTTTACCTTTACCTTTTAAGCTGCTCTATGAGCCTTTTCTTCAGAAGAGGGTAAAAATTGCCTTACATAGTGCTTCAAAAACAGGCATTCCTTGTGTGTACCACATTCTGTAGATATTTCGGATTGCAATAAAATCACTGCTTCCTGTATGGCTAATTCATTGTGTGTGACCCTAATAATTGACATATAGTTGCTTTTTGGAATAGAATGGAATACAAGAGTCATGCTCTCTTATCTAAAGCCGTGACGTTTAATCCCAGATGTAGCTGTGATCACTAAGGACTCATTTACATGGAACTGCAGAGTCAAATATGTGTCTGCTTTATCCTATGTACACATTTCGGGGAACCAGCCACACTTCTAGCTGCCTGACATGTTTCTGCAAGATATGGTGCTAAATTAGTGTGCCATAGATACATATACAAAATGGTCAATGATTCCTATCATTTTGCCTCTACTATAGCAGAAATAGGTATATTTCATACATCAACAACTGAGTCACAAATAGTTGTTTCAAGTTAATATCAGACACTATTTCTGTAATTGTCAACTTTTAATTGTTCTGATTGTAATGTGATACACATATATTCATTTTAACTAAAATAGTAATGTTGAATTTGATATTTTCTAGGGTACGTGGTAGGTCTAACATTAGCCTGCACTGCTTAACCAAATTCATATGGGTAAGGAGTTGACATCAGCCATATTGACAGCAACTCATGGTATTAGGGTGAAAGCTAAAGTGTATCTTGTAGGCACAGAAAAAAATTGGACAGAGGAGGTTGAAAGACAAAATACTCAAGCAAATAAATTTTGATGCTATTATTAGGGGAATCTTCCCAACTATAGCAAGCCAGCTACCACTACTGATTTTATTAAAGCCATTTTATACCCAGCCCCATCACTTGGTTCCAAGGTAGGCTAAATTAACATTTAAAACAATTTTAAAACAACCCAAACAAAATAAGAGCAGATTGTAATATAAATGAAATACTCCAACATACCCATTACAACAGCTGGTTAAGGTAAAGGTAAAGGGGCCCCTGACCATCAGGTCCAGTCGTGTCCGACTCTGGGGTTGTGGCGCTCATCTCGCTCTATAGGCCGAGGGAGCCGGCATTTGTCCGCAGACAGCTTCCGGGTCATGTGGCCAGCATGACAAAGCTGCTTCTGGCAAACCAGAGCAGCGCACGGAAACGGCGTTTACCTTGCCGCCGGAGCGGTCCCTATTTATCTACTTGCACCTTGATGTGCTTTCAAACTGCTAGGTGGGCAGGAGCTGGGACCGAGCAACAGGAGCTCACCCCGTTGCAGGGATTCGAACCGCCGACCTTCTGATCAGCAAGCCCTAGACTCTGTGGTTTAACCCACAGCGCCACCTGGGTCCCTACAGCAGCTGGTTAACACCCCATAAATGACTGGGTAAACAGACAAGTGTTAAACTGGCACCAAAATGTTGGCACTATCAATGTTGGTGCCAGCTGTACTTCCGAGGGGAAGAATTCCATAATTGAGGCATCGCCACCAAAATCTTGGTACCACCACTTAAAGTTTTCCTCTGGTGGTGAAAAACTAGATGGGACTCTTTTTCCGGGTCATGTGGCCAGCCAGACTAAGCTGCTTCTGGCCAAACCAGAGCAGTGCACAGAAATGCCGTTTACCTTCCTGCCAGAGCGGTACCTATTTATCTACTTGCACTTTGATGTGCTTTCGAACTGCTAGTCCCTGCCACTAATAATGTTTAAAAATTATGTACCAAAGTGTTGATTCAACTGAAAATACAGTGGCAGGCCAACTCTAGTTTAAAGCTACTGTTTCCTGCATTATATAAACTTCAATGTGTTTCTCCTCACAAGCCCACCCTCTTAAAACACGCAATTAATTTACCTGGTGATATTTCTTCAGTATATTG
Organism: Zootoca vivipara; assembly: GCF_965207765.1. Lineage (NCBI taxonomy): Eukaryota > Metazoa > Chordata > Lepidosauria > Squamata > Lacertidae > Zootoca > Zootoca vivipara. The sequence continues at coordinate 37,053,104 of NC_142594.1, forward strand.
TGCATTTCTGCTACATCTTCACTTGTTATGGTTTTGATGACGTATCTTTTGTCGTAAGAGGTGTGAAATCGGGCACCACTCCGAGCTTGGGAATCATTAGCAAGGGGACAACTTCTTGTCAGAGAGTTCTGTCACGTTGAAAAAGGGGGGGGGAGAGAATCAGAACAAGATGTTAATTAAAACATAACATATCTATCTGGATCATACCATTGTCAAAACATGGGCACCTGGGGAAAAGGTTAAGGTGGGGAATCAATTTAGCAGTACTGTAATATCTTTAAAGCATAACTATTATGGTACAAAAAAACCCTTGGGAAGGTGGTTTACTAGCAGCAGTTTTAAATCAGGGCTGCACTGAATATTCAGAAAGGACTTTGCTGGCAGGGGGCGGGGGAGAGAAATGTTTCCATAAAAGACCTCCAGAAGTTTACTTTTGTGCCAGTTTGTCAGCAAAAAATTAGCAAAGCAACTGGTGCTCCAGAACGATACTGGGATGGTGGGGAGGGGAAGAAGGCTCTAATGGGTGGCATCAAGGGTATATACCAGCTACACAAACACTTTCTCTGTTTTTGTGCCACTCCAGAAAAGTTGCCAAAGGGGGCTTTATTTTGCAGTGCAGAGAGTGTTGACAAAATGCATTTTTTGCCTCAACTCCAGTTTAAATTCACTAGTTAATGCCATGACCTACATGCCAAGAGTTAAGTGATCTGAAGTGCCTTTTGTTCTGCATTGCCGCATCCAAACAAGATTTGTTTCTCGAATTTTCTTCCAAGACAACACTATGTAATCAATCCCAGCGGTGAGAATGAAAAAAAGTTTAAGCGTTTCTGAAATTTACCCACTGCCACCTGCCTGCTACATGACCGGCAATGAACAGATATCTACCCCTCTCGTCATATATAGTGCAAGCTGAAATTTAATATATGCTTTTTAAAAAGCACAAAAGCAAGCATTGGATAAACAAACGCGCTGGTTTTCCTGCAAGACAGTCATTTTCAATACAATACAATACAGGTTCGAGCTTTGCAATTTAATACTGTGCTAGTCAAATGGTGCTAGCCTCAGCAAGTATCTCATCTTGGTATATTTTAAGAGCAAGAATTACAACAGCAGCACAGCACATGCATTTTATTTTCTCGATACATCACTTTGTCCAAAGCAGCGTCATTCTGAAAGAATGAGGACGTGTTGAAAAAGGAGGTTTATTCCATCACAACATGGTGCCAAGAGTGTAGGCTCAGAGTTTTTCTAAAAAACCGAATCTTTATTTACATGTAGATCCCTTCAGTGGTGCTGTTATCATTAAATATGCAATAATCTGCATTCCAGGAAGGAGTCGGAATGGCTTAAGTAAGCAACATGAAACAATAAAAAATAATTGATAGGCACAGCAAAAAAGGCTATCAGTATCAACTAATAATTTACTATAGAAGCCGCTAACAAACACTCTTATATATTTTATTAGGTAGCAAGAGCCACAAGCCTGAAAATTGTTCTGGCGCCCACCCCAAAAACAATCACAACCACCAGTAAGAACCGTGTGTGTGTGTGTGTGTGTGTACTCGAGGATAGTAGTCATCTAAGATCAATGTGGCTAGCTGGCAAAATTATCTACTATTTATATTCAGTATCACCATCCTGTGTACATATGACACCTGAGGAAGCCTAGGACCCCAGCTGATGGGTCACTTACTGTCCCCACCTCCACTCCCTGGAAGACAGTACATAAATGGTTCATGCTTCTGCCTTAGCTTTTGCCTTGAGAAGCTCCAGGGGGGAAAAACCCACCACACCACCGGCCTTTAGTACATTTCCGAGCACAATTCAAAGTGTTGTTGCTCACCTTTCAAGCCCTAAACGGTCTCGATTCAGTATACCTGAAGGAGTGTCTTCCAACCCCACCATTCAGCCAGGGCACTGAGGTCCAGCTCCAACTGCAAGGAGTGAGGTTACAGGGAACCAGGCAGAGGGCCTTCTTGGTAGCGGCGTCTGCCCTCTGGAACGCCCTCCCATCAGATGTCAAGGAAATAAACAACTATCTGACTTTTAGAAGACATCTGAAGGCAGTCCTGTTAAGGGAAGCTTTTAATGTTTGATATTTTATCGTGTTTTTAATATTCTGCTGGGAGCCGCCAAGAGTGGCCGGGGAAACCCGTCCAGATGTGCGGGGTATAATAAAAAATTAGTATTATTGTGCTTTCATCTGCCAATAGGACAACTAATTCTAGGATCTACAGCAAGTGTTGGATTGAGTTAGAATATATGGTTCAATTCATTTCAGGGGTTATTTCTCACTTGCTTTACCCTTGGACAACAAATAATAAAATATCCTGGATTGAAAGCTTCTGGTTGATTAACTTGGATCCAGATCAGGATCTGTCTCACCCATGTGCCTAACCAGCTTGGGTCCATGTTACAGGTTTGGAAGGAGAGAACAAGAACAGAACAACTGAGACCTGTGGGGTTTGAGAAGCTCCACTTCCCTACTTTCAGGAAATCCTGCAGCTCTTTGGCTTCAAAGTCAGGGAGATCAGAAGTGGGGATGACAGCTGATGATTAAAGACATGCAGGCCCCATGGAAGCACTTTCCAATTAGGCCAGTGGTTCCCAACAGGTGGTCCGGGGACCCCCAGGGGTCCGCGAGCTATGCCAGAGGGGTCCTCAAGATCCTAATAGAATAAAAAATATATTAAATATATTTCGTATGATAACAGATTTTTTGTTTTGGCCGCTTCCTGCATAAGCAGAGTCTAGCGCAAAACTAGAATTAGATAGAGGCAGTAGTTCTGCTGTATGCCGCAAGGACTACAAGAAACTTGGAGATAAGGTAATGAAAAAGATCCTTCCATTTGCAACCACATATCGGTGTGAGCAAGCATTTTCTTCCATGTGTTTCATGAAAAACAAATACAGTGGAACCTCGGTTTATGAACACCTCGGTTTACGAATTTTCGGTTTACGAACGCAGCGGACCCATCTGGAACGGATTAATTCACTTTCCATTACTTTCAATGGGAAACTTCGCTTCAGTTTATGAACGCTTCAGTTTATGAACAGACTTCCAGAACCAATTACACCCATGCTTCGGGTTAAGTACGCTTCAGGTTGAGTACTCCGTGGACCCGTCTGGAACAGATTAATCCGCTTTCCATTACTTTCAATGGGAAAGTTTGCTTCAGTTTATGAACACTTCAGTTTAAGTACTCCGCGGACCGTCTGGAACAGATTAATCCATTTTCCATTACTTTCAATGGGAAAGTTCGCTTCAGTTTATGAACGCTTCGGTTTATGAACAGACATCCGGAACCAATTGTGTTCATAAACTGAGGTACAACTGTATAGAAATCGGCTCGACATGCTGTCGGATTTCAGAGTGAAAGTTTCAAGTTTGGAACCCAATATTTCAGAAATAATGGACTCAAAGGACAGATTTAACTCATCTCATTAAGAACTGAAAATTAAAACTAACTGTATACTGATGGAGTACTCTGTTGTAACTGTAAAAACGTATAAATATAAAATATAAAATATAAAAAGACTCTTAATTTGGCTCTCACTTTTTAATTTTAGGATTAGGAATTAATGGGGGTCCTTGTCACAATAGCGGCTCAATGAGGGGTCCTCGAGAAAATTTTGTTGGGAACCCCTGAATTAGGCAATTTCTAGATCAATAAACTAGGAATCAATCTCTAAAGATCAATGCCTATAATACAGAACCATTTAATAACATATTCCAAAAAGCACAGAACAGCAAATCACAAGAGTATATAATGTTACCAATTCCACAAATAGTCATGATGTATTAACTACAGGAATCCTGGAAATCCAGTTCTTTTTTTAAAAAAAAAACACCCACCCCAAAACCCCCCTGTATTATGTTCTTTTCCGCCATGCTGATTTCAATATGTCATTCGGGATTGCTTTAGTCCTCAAATTATAGCTAATTGAAATTATTCCCTACAGAAAAATCAAAAGAAGATGAAGTGTCTCATTGAAACTCTTAAACCAGGGGTCAGAAGGGGGCCGGTCCACTGTCCCTCAGACCTTGTGGGGGGCCAGACTATATTTTTTGGGGGTGGGGGAATGAACCAATTCATATGCCCCACAAATAACCCAGAGATGCATTTTAAAGAAAAGGACACATTCTACTCATGTAAAAGCACACTGATTCTGGACCGTCCATGGGCCTTAATTTGCTTACCCATGTCTTAAACTGACCATATGGTACATTCAGTTAAACAGGCCCAGCATGTGAACTGTCATGAGCATATTCCAATGAGTTTTCTATTAAATATACTTATGATCTTGCCAAGTTTGGCCAACACATCTAATAAGTTCTTTTTCCTAATTCATGTTGAAACTAATATTCTGGTGTACATCAAACCACTACAAAAATCCATTTGTGCCTTCTATATATGAAGGTTTTGACATCTAGATCAAAATGTCATCTTTCATAACACCACCTTGGAAACAAAAATTATTCTACAAATTTGAAGGCTTGAGCATATCCAATTGAAGGCTTGGTACAGGCACAGGAAAAAGCATCTAGACAAGATACAGCATATTGTGTAAAGCATCTAGACAAGATACAGCATATTGTGGCAGCAACTTGGTGGCCAAACACCTTAAAAAAGAGAGAGAACTAGACACCTTGCTTAATCCATCAGTTTCACTTAAACAACCTGAAACCCCCCCCCCAAAAAAAGAAAACCAAAGTTGACACTTCAACTTTTCTAGGCAGTTAAGGCCACTTAACTTTTCTTATAAAAGTCTCAATAAGTTGGTTCATTAGCAGTAAAGTCGATCGCGACAGCAATTCTGCACAACCTATAAATGTACAGTAATGCAATTTTAAAAGAAATTGGTCCCTAGGCATTTTCACTAGAAAAACAAGGCATTTCAAAATCTGGGGGGAGGGGGACATATCTTATGCCACATGAGATCTATAAGGATAACATTTATCCTGACTTTGCATTGCATAGTATCTCAGAATCCATTTCCACAAGTTCTACGGTAGAAAATGCCTTCCCCTGCTGCCCAAGCACATCTTAGCCAGAACAAAGAAACCCTAGGTGGGCATTTTGTTCCATTGCAGGACGTTTTATCTGAAGTCAAATTGGAAGCCATGCTCTGAAAATTCTGGGGTCTCAGCTTTTCAAAGGAAAGGCCTTCACTATCTGCCAAGACAGTTGGGCCTACAAGCAACCATATCCTGACACATCTGTTCTAAGGCCAGGCTGGGCAGAGCAATCGAGATATTGTCTAGAACAGGGGAATTTCTTCTCAGATTAACTTTTAAAGGGGGTGGGGAGAGAAGGGAGAGGGTAGTTTCCAGAACAGGTCACTGGTCTTAGATATGATGCAAAATTGGGGGGGGGAGAACAATGGCCAAAACTGGTTAAGAAAAAAAGTATGTAAGGTATTGAAGGCAAGCTTTGTTGGGGGGACTTAGAATAGTGGGACCATGTGTTGAGATTTCTGCATCACAGGGGGCTGGACTAGATGACCCCCTGGATCCCTTCCAACTCAACAATTCTATGATTCCTAAGAGAACATCATCATCATCACCTGCAAATGCATTACCAGCCCAGTTCAACCCACACAAAGTTCAGACCTGGCTCTCCTCTTTTGCAGGTTTTCACTACTTCACTACTTCTCTCTCTCTCTCTCTCTCTCTCTCTCTCTCTCTCTCTCTGTGTGTGTGTGTGTGTGTGTGTGTGTGTCAGAAGCAGAAGAGGGAACAGGATTTAGTGAGAAGGAAGAGACTGTGGCAGTGAGCAGTGCAGAATCAGGGACAGAAGCAGAAGCTGGAGAGGGGGGCAAGAGGCAGGGATGAAACAGACTGCTGAAGAAACCAAGAAGTCTCCACCTCCTGCTGCAACCAGCTCCCCTCCCACCTGGTCTCCCAGGGCCCAAAGAGGTATGAAAAGGGTGCAGCAAAGGTAGGCAAGATGACAGAGCTTCAGATTGCTTGAGAAGGAACCAGGGGAGGAGACTTAGGGAGCTATGGGAAGGCGAGGACCTTCAGTCCTCCACAACTGCCTCATAGGGGCAAGTTCTACTGGGAAGAATTGCCGGGCTTCTTTGAATGAAGAGTTAATTTCACTGAAGCCATGTGAGTATTGCTGACCTTCTCCTGGCACCCGTCTCTGGCACTAACTCATTAAGTAGTGGGGCCACCATAAAAGGTAAGGGGACAAGACCTACCCTGCCCCCTCATAATGGGGACTACTTGCAGATATTGAATGTAGTTGAGAGACATGCCAGCTTATTTCAAACCCACAACTACCGTATATCTATCCAATGGCTGCAACCTTCTTAGCAACCTTTGCTTGAAAATGTCACGATGTATTTGCAGAAGTCAATAAAAAGATTTTCCATGTGCACTGAGAACAGTCAAGCAAAAGCATTTGCTGAAGGTCATGAAATTTAAACTGACCTTTAACACTTACAACTTCAAACAAACCAAAACAGATGTCCCATGCCAGAGGCTGTACAGGCACTTGTTAGATCCAATGCATTATATGCCTGATGAAGCCAAAAAGGCCCAGCATATTTCCCCCCAAAGAAATTTACAGCTTCTTTCCAACAGTTTTTTTAACCAATTTGTTTTTCATTATTATTATTTATTATTATTATTTAGTAATTTTCTTGTAAGAAAATTGAGAGAGGACTCTTCCTCTCTCAAGAGTCCAGGCAAAATGACGGTCTTAAAATCAACATAACAGAAAGGTTAGTGTTGGATGCGATGGCAATTGTTCTGTTCAATTCTATGTCCTTTGTGTTAAGGGCCCAAACACTGCGGGGAAAACCAAGAACTGGGGAGCTGCCACAGAAAAGGCCCAGCTCTGTGCCACCATCCCATGGGCCAGGTCTTACGGGGTGACCAGGAGCAGGTTTTCCCATGCCAATTGCAAGGCCAGTAAAAATTGCAAGGTGCTCTTTTAGATACTGGATCCCAAGACACTCAGGGCTTTGCAAGCTAATACCAACACCTTGAAGTGGGCTCGATCTCTCATATCAGCAGTGTAGTGCTTTAAGGATTGATGACATAAAACCCCATTTCATCCCATATATAATGACACTTTGGTTGGTTGTAAGGCACTGTGGGTTGCTCCAAGCAAGATAAGGTGACTAACAACTTCGATATAACAACAACAACAACAACAACAACGATGCAAGGTGTAGTAGAGTGACATAGTCCTCCAGGAAATTATCAGATCATGAATCACTGGTGTCAGGTTATCCCAGACCAGGAACATCATTAGTTGGCAAGCCAGGTAGAGGTGTGCATGAGAATGCAGTCACTGAGGCCACTTGGATATCAGGCAACTATTTGAAATAGAGGAATATCACCTGTTCCTTCACATGGAGTCCTACCCCATCCGGAACTTATTGTCTACTCAATTCCTGCACCCAGGAACTACTCACAGGGGGTTGGACTGGATGGCCCTTGTGGTCTCTTCCAACTCTATGATTCAACCCGCAACACCCACCTTAACAAGATTCAGATTCAGCCCTCACCCATTCCATCACCTACTCAAGACAGTGATCCAGCAATTGCACAACTTCCCATGATTCAGAGTGAGTAAAGTGCACTTGAAACCACCTGCATATGGGTGGCACTGCACTCAATACCCAAGATGACTCCTCAGCAGTGATTTAGAGACAAGGTGGAGCCTAGCAGGGCCCTAAAGAACTGCCATGAAGAATCTTCATGCAGCTTGCAGAAGCCCCCCAATGCTACTTCCTTAAGAAAAATCAATGGGAAAGCATTCTCTACATATCTCTCCCAATACAGGTGGTCAATCAGGACAACCAAGGCTGTTTCAGTGCCATACCCAGGCCTGAAGCCGGATTAAAATGGGTCTAGATTAGGGGTGGTGAAACTGAGGCCCAGAGGCCACATACAGTCCTTCAACAGCCCTCCACATCCCTCAATGGCCCGATTCTGCACGCTAAGATTCTTGCCAGGCTGAAGTGTGCTTTTGAACTCTGATAATGCCTCTTGTTTGCTTGGAGGATAGAGAGGTGTGTGAACCTGTGTGGAAACTAGCCTATTGTATAAAGGTAAAATTCAGATTCGTTGGACAGCCCACTTTTGGCTCTGGCTGCTATTGGCATGTGGCTGGCTCTCAGGAGGTCATCCAGAAGGGAATGTGGAGCTCAGCCTGGAAAATGTTCCCACCAACTGGTCTAGATAATTCAGCTGGCCAGCCATCACTACCAGGGTAGGAGGGCAGTGAAACAACAGTAATAGAGGCAGAGAAGGCGAGCTGGGTACTGGGAGACAGGTGGGTTAAGATTTGGCATGAGCTATGCAAAAGAGAAGAAAAGGGTATGAAGAAAGCAACCACGTTTCTAGCAAAAAGCAACAAACTCAAGAAGCAGGATAGAAATATAGCTTGGGAGCTGAGCAAAAACTGCAGTTCTGACATTAGCGATTTTCCTATAGTGTGGGGAGGGAGCGGCGGGGGGAGCAGGGAGAATCCTTTACTACGTAAGCCCCACAGCTGGTAGAAAGTCTTAGCGTTTCCCTGCACAAGCTGGTTACTCAGAGAGGCATTATAAAATGCCTTCCGACCTGTGACATGTGCTATCTTAACATTTCTCAATGAAAATTTCAAGCAGCAGGAGCAGCATGGGGACAGAGGAAAAGCCACCTCATTTCCCTTTGATGTTTATCTGCACTATGGGAGTTTAGGGATTAGCAACAGACTCCAAGAGGGTAGGAAGGATTTAAAGGTCAATTTAATTAGCCCACTCTAATCTCCAATATTTTATACTCTCGTTGGCATATTAATATCATTAAATTATAATTGCTCTTTTCACAAGACTAAAGATTATTTATGCAATATATTTAATCTACATACCGAGTATGTCAAATGTGATCCTAAAAGGGGAGTTAGACAAAAATGCAGTGGAGGAAATCTTTTTCTTCAGAGGTGAAGAAATGGATGGTAAAACTGGATATATATTTTTTAAGAAACTTTTTAGAAAGGTTAGGGTTAAGTAGAAATGACAGATACAAGTCAAACCAGTAATTATTTGTAATTTAAATACAGAATTATGTATCTGACAAGAGGTGAGATGCATCAGGGTAAAATCTGGGATAAAATTCTTGGTACTGTAGATGCTCTGATCTTACATTGCCATCTTTACAACAGCCGTTTTAAATAACTTCAGTGCACATCCTCCAAAGGGAATCTTAAAACAAGTTTTCCATAATGTAAGGGCTGCTACCTTTTTCTCTGAAAAATATGATTATCAAGGAAAACTACGAGCACAAAACATGAATCATAGAACTGTGGGTTTATCATCAGAAGGGAGACCACAGCTTGGTGTTCTCGGGAGCAGAGATGCTGACGGGCACTATCCCAGTCTACACAATGGATGGAAGATGTCATAGATGGCAAGGCATCAATGGGCATTTTGTAATAAAATTGTTAAAAGCCCACATAGTGCCTTTTCTAATCAAAGACACTAAGAGCCCAATGCACAACATCTCAGGAAGTTTGGTACTAAAATGAGAGGTCTCTACTCTCAAATAGAAAATCAACAACTCTGAAGAAATGACCTTGCATACACTGGTACCTCTGGTTAGGAACCTAATTCGTTCCGGAGGTCCATTCTCAACCAGAAACCGTTCTTAACCTGAGGTAGCACTTTAGCTAATGGGGCCTCCCGCTGCTGCCGTCGCGCGATTTCTATTCTCATCCTGAGGTAAAGTTCTTAACTCAAGATACTACTTCTGGGTTAACGGAGTCTGTAGCCCAAACTGTTTGTAACCCGAGGTACCCCTGTATTTGGAATATGAAAAGTGCTGGACATCATATGAGTATCTGATTTCACAAAGGTACCGTAGTATTAAGGTAGAGATCAGCAGTTTGTTCCATCTCTCTTACAAGTATGTGGGGGAGAAGGTGGCCATCTTAGATTTCTGCTCCCTGAACAAGTTCGCTGAGAGTGCAAAACTATTTCAAGTATATAAGTGAACTCTTGCTTTTGAGAGATAAAAATATGGTCCCTAGATTAAAATGATAGAACCCTCTTATACCATAAGAAACCTTTGCTGGTATCTTAATGGAGACAGGAAACTCACAATATGTTTTGTGAAGCTGCTGATTTTTTAAAAAACAAACAGATGTTTTGCTATTTCTTTGTGAGCAAACTGATTAAACCCAGTAAGCCTTTTGCCTGATAAAGGTCAAAGTCATCTGCTAATGACTGTCCTACTTTTATGGCAGTGGTCTGACAGCTATTGATTAGGTCTCTCACTGGAGTGAAGAACATTAACAAGCACATTCTAAAAATCAAGACCATTTAGCCCTCTCCCGTTATATAAACTTTTCAATAAACAAACATTTTGCAGCACCTTCAAAAACCATTCAGGAAGCAACCCTAAGCATGCTTACTTGTAAGAAACACCACTGAGACCAGAACGTCTTGATTTCAAGTGAGAGAGTGAGTTTGGGATATTTGTGAATTTGGGCTTAAACTATTTAGAGTAACTGGAGCCAGGTGCCCCTGTTCTTATACAGAGATTAAGCACAACAATTCACACCATTTGAGCTGCTGGTTAAGAAATAAGACACCAATTCATTTCTTTAAGTGCAGGAGGCAATTCCAAAATTTCAGTGCTTGCAAGCGTTCCATAAAATGGATTTCAGATCTGAGTGCAATAGCTACAACTTGCACGCAGTCCTAATTCTGAAAAGTTCATGTTACAAACACATTATGTCTAGCCTCTGGAACAATTTATCAAGGACATCTACTGTAGATTCCAAGCAAATACATTTGGGGAGAACAGTCGTTTTAATTACACCAACATGCCCTATTAAACAAACCAGGAAGTGTGCCATTTTACCCATGTTCATCTGCCACACTGCTCAGCAATAACAGCGATAATAGCCGAGAATGAATTCTGGTTGGCATTTGGCCATATTTTTCAAGTAATTGAAATTAGAGTTACTATAAATTTTGGGTGTAGAGAGAATCCATTCGCCACCAAAGCTCTGTCGTATGACCATCAGCCTTACATGTAGAAGAAGAAGATCACAGGTTTAAACTACACACTACACTTGATCTTAGCCCAAAGGTCAAGAAGTGATACACAGGTTTAAACACTTATCTTTGCATGGGGCTGAAAATGTCCCTTGTGGCTAAAACACTGGAGAGTCACTGCTAGTCAGGAGGACCACTAGTCTTCAAGTAGTGGATTGGGACCCACAAGTGGGTTATTGCCTGACTCCGAGGTGGGTTGCAATGCAAGAGGAGCGCCACACCATGCAAATATATGGTAAAAGATTGAGAAATGGGTCCCCAATTGCATGTTTGGGTTAGAACTGGGGCCTGAGTCTGAAAAGGTTGAAGGAAAGACTAGCCTAGATGGACCAATGGTCTGGCTTTCTATGGACCAGTCACAGAGTGGCCAATGCTGGACAAATAGCCTGGCTCTGGTTAAAAGAAGCTGCATATATCCTGGTTAGACAATCTTACTTCCCATCTCTGTAAACCATCTCTGCTGCCTTAACAAAAGCCATCTGTGCACATCATTGGGCTAGAAACAAATCCAGCTTCTCCCCCCACCTCAAAATATTTTAATATGTAGAAAAAGTTACCATTCAGTGCTTCAAAAAGGACAAATGGAGCAAATTGACTTGCATGCACCTTTGCAAGCACTCCCCTTTTTTAATATGCAATGCTACCATAGCCATACTATATTGTGTGTTAGAATGGCAGTGGTTATCAGAGCACTTCAGCTGACTGTGAAACAAAAGGAAGTGGTAATTTCAGAAGGGGGGGGGAGGTGCAAAGCAGAAGTTGCAAGCATGTGCTTGCATTTCCCTTCTGGCTGAATAACACATTTCTCAAGAAGAAAAGGCTCCTATTTAAGTTACAGCTGTTAAAATTTTAGCTTGATGTTTTCGGATGAAACATTATTTCCCCTATTGAGGAGAATGTTTCTCTGAATGTTACTTGGAAGCAGAAATTCCTAATACTGCAACCTGCAACAAAGGAGGGAAACAGCCATTACTTAATTAATTAATACAGTGGTACCTCGGGTTACAAACACTCCAGGTTAATCCGGAAGTAGTACCTCGGGTTAAGAACTTTACCCTCAGGATGAGAATAGAAATCGTGCGGCGTCAGCAGCGGGAGGCCCCATTAGCTAAAGTGGTACCTCAGGTTAAGAACGGTTTCAGGTTAAGAACGGACCTCCGGAACGAATTAAGTTCGTAACCAGAGGTACCACTGTATAAGCAATGCCAATTGCATAGAACCAGGAGGGGCTAGTAATGAACTACTGGTTGGAAACGGTGTAGGAACATCTTATTGCTTAGCTCTTAAGACAAAATGTACATAGATTATTTAAATACATGAGTCCAACCCCATCGGTCTAAGTCACTTGCAAGTTGCCTCTGGGGAAACTTTAGCTAGAAGGCACTTTTTGCAATACAGTACTTTAAATTAAAACACCAACCTCTTAGGCAACTGGAGAAACATCAAATATCAACCCCCTTTGTTATTTCAAGGATGACTCATCACTGATGGCAGACATGATGTTTAAGTTCCTTACCGTAATATCAGCAGTTGGTCAGTGTTAAAGCATTCAAGTAACCCAATGATCCCTCACTTATGCTCCCCAAAATCACCTGCTTTGCCACCGTGAGAAAAGACTCCCCAGCTACTGCCTTCTCTCATAATGTGTTGCTGAGTCTAGACACACTGCCTTTGGGAGTCATTTTCCAATACCTTGACAGGTTTTGTTGCTGATATATGCTTTGGAACTCTCCCAGGCAAAAGCTAACGAAATGGCCACTCTGTACCCCTTCTCCACACATTTGTATCCTGCCTCTCAGCCACAACGATTTCTCAATCTAATAGCATAAGACTTATCAGTAAAAAAAAACAACCACCTACAAGAAGCCAACAGATATGACACAGTAGCATAAACAGCAGTAAGGACCACACCCTGTTGAATGTTAGGGGGGGGGAAAGTGTTTTCCATGGTCTTCTAAAAATAAAGAGGGAGCCTGGCAGATGTTCCGAGGGAGGGAGGGAGGTTCCAGGGGCAAGACGTCAGAAGTGGCTCCGTCCTGCTTCTTGTTGCTGCCCCCCTTCACCCCAGAAAGTGGGCAACCTGAGCAGGTTCTCTGAAGATGACCTTGGCAATCAAGCAGATCCATATAGGAGCTTATTGGAAGATTCTTCATCGCACTTATAAAACATTAGTGTTTTGGTGGGGTTTTTTTTTTTAGCTTAACCTTGTAGTTTAAGCTATATTTTACTAGCTCTCGGTGTCTATCACTGCAGGTATTTGTACACGGACCATATTAAATAACAGAGGAAACAAATGGAAGGAAAGTTAAACAAACTGAAAAGTGTAAAAATATGCCAGCAAGGCAGAACGTTTCCACAATGAGGCAAGGAATCAATGCCAGCATTTGTTACCCACTTAGGATTTCAGAAGACTTCTGAGGAAGCCCACACTAAACAAGCTTGTGGAACACAACAAAAATTTCTGATGATATATGAACATAGTGTACCTACTTCCGACGATAAAACTGCCATTAGGGCTTTCCTTATATCTCTCGAATAAAGTTTTGCTAAGGCACAGAAACTGTAGATATTGCTCTTCAGGTCTTCATCCTCATTCCTCCATCAGCTGTTGCCTAGGGTTATCCCTCCTGCTGTGGGGCAAAGTCAGGCCTGCTGATCACCACAGGCATGGAAGGAAGATGAGCAAGAGGTCTGATGGAGGAATAGCAGCTGCAACACAATTTAAATGTACGAGTATCAAGTGTGGATCAGCCAGTCCCAACCACACGTAGTAACAGAACACGTTCATGAAATATGGGCACTTAATTACCATCAAATAATGATCCCAAATCAGGTCTTCGCCCTGGACTTTCCCCCTCCTGCTTGCAGCCTGTAAAGCTGGAAATCATCAATATTGTTTATCAAGGTAGAAAGCCTACCTGAAAATCCTGATCATCAATTGCAAACCTCTCTCGCAGATTACGAAAAACCATTGGACAATATTCTTTGAATTTGAAATGGCTTGGCATGTTTTCTCTGAAACAGAAGATTGGGGGGGGGGGACACGAACTTGCTAAGAATTTATAAAGATAAACCTGCAGAAGTAAGCTTTCTCTCCTACAAGACCAAGTACTTTCCAAAACAGCAACAGTTACTATAATACAGAACACTGTAAATTTACATCAAAATGCATTAAACAAAACTGTAACAAACCTCTGAACTGAACATCATATTTTGCTCAAGAACTGAATGTGTTATATTTTGCCCAAGAATTCCCCTAGAAGCTCCAAACTAGCTAGATAAAGTGAGGCCTGTATCATGTGCAATAAAAAAAAAAACAACCTAGCACAACGGTGCCAAACATTTGGTCCATCTAGCCTAATGTTGTCTACTTTGAGAAAAGCAATCCAAAGTCTCCAGAAATTGCCTTTTTTAGCCCATCTAATCCAGTGCCCTCCCAACTTCCATCAGCCCCAGCCAGCATGCCGAATAATCAGGGATCATGGAAGTTGTATTCCAGCAACATCAGGAAGGCTGATTTAAGAGGATATGCCAAAAAAAACTGAACTTGCATTGGCCGGGGGGGGGGGGATTCATAGATCAGTGGCAGAACACATGCTCTGCATACAAAAAAATTTTTTTTAAAAATGGTGCCACATTCAATCACTGGTATCTCCTGGTGGAGCTAGGGAAAACTCCTGCTTTCAGATCTAGAGAGCTGCTGTCAGTCAGTGCAGAACTAGAGAAGCTTAACGACATGGATAGCTCAGTTGGTTACTGCGTGATGCTGATAACGCCAAGGTTGCAAGTTCAATACCCGTAGTCTAAGTGATTAGGATGCTGTTTACTGCACTAACTCTTTTGGCAGCTTCTAGTACCGTTGCTTATAAGAGGAAAAATGAGGAGGATGCAGCTGCTAATGAATGCCTGCAAAATTAAAGTGCATTCTTCTGCTATTTGCGGGCACAAAAGGCCAGAGATATTTGCTGTTAGTATCTCAAAAACACCCATTCCAATCCAACCTCTGCAGGGAATTATGCAGGGCCAGCGGGTAAGCTCATATGGAAATCTAGAGTGTTATGATAGCTTTAAGCTCATCTAGCTAGACTTGCAAGCCTCTTTAATGAAACCAAGGTCCTAAGGTGCCAGTGCTTACCAGTGCCTCACCATGGTTGGTGACGGGCAAACTGCTTGAAGATTAATCCAGGCAAGCCTGCATTAGTAGCTGTTGGCAGGCCCTGATATGCAGGAAGGGAAAGGATTTCCACTGACAGCATCCGCTTCCCCTGGTTAAGCAGGTTCTCAGCCTGGGGGCAGAACCTGGATCCATCGGTGAGCCTGCAACTTCAGACAGAGCACCAACCTCATTTGCAGGACTCGGAAAGAGACATTCATGCCTTCATGCCTGGTGAGACAAGTCTAGTGTACTGCACTGTAATGTAATGTAATGGGGGCTGCTCTTCACAGAAGATGCAGTTCATCACCTGATGGCATTTCACCAGACACACATTATGCTACTGCTCCAGTTGCCCATTTACTTCCAGAAGAGACCTGTGCTAGCCTTGCCTTATAAAACTCTAGAGGCAAATGACCCTAACCCTCCTCTCCTCTTGAATCACCTTCCTTTAAGCAGGATGTGAAGGAGCAAGAAAGGATCTTTTCCTCCCTCATCCATTCTGTTGTCCTGATGCACTGCAGAGCATGTCAGGACTGAAAGTGCAATTATGTTCCTGACTTCGCTGTTGCCAAGGAGGCTGCAGTTCCCATGGGCCATCGCTTCAGTCCCGTCGGCCTCTGCAGCGTGTTAAGACGACAATATCTAGAGGGCACCGTGTTGGCTATCCCTGCATTAACAAATACCACTTTTTGACATGCAGATGTTCCAGTAAGTTTGTAGTCACAGTTCAACATATGATACTTAGAGAAAACTGTTTGCCATATGACCAAAAAAATAAAAACAAAAAAATGTAGTAGGTCTTATACTGTCTTAGTGACTGAATCACAGAATCCATATTATAAACCAAACTAAAAACAATGAATTGCTTCACTTACTTGTTGAAAAGGTGATTGTCCACTTTTATCTTTGAATATGCTTTGAAGTCATCAGGCATCAACATAACAGGGATCTGAACATGGCTTAGTTCATTGATCTATGTGAGGGGAGGAGATAATTTGAATTAGCAGATTCGTCGAGGCAAACCAATAGCAGAGCAGGATATAGCAAAATAGTTTCAGTGGTGGGACCAAGTCTATGAAGCTCCCTCCCAGCTGAGATTAGACAGGTAACCTCCTTGCTGAAGTGCAGGTGGGCGACTAAGGCTTGCAGCAGGCATTTTAAGGTAGTGTTGCATTAATTGTTTATTGTCTATGGATTGTTTTTATGCATGTAGCTTAGAATGCAAATAATTGAGCAGCATATTAATGCTTAAAATAAAATGGTAAGCCAGACGGCATTCCCAACCCAGGAGAGCCTTTATTCCAAAATCCATAGCAGTAGAACCAATTTTATAAGCAGGGGAATTTATGATTGTTGTGTTTAAAAACAGAATGAGGTACAGTGGTACCTCTACTTATGAATTTAATGCGTTCTGAACGCACATTCGTAAGTCGAAAAAAAATGTAAGTCGAATCCCATAGGAATGCATTGGGAGAAAAAATTCATAAGTCGAAGCAACGTTATCTAAAAATTTGTAAGTAGAAAAAAAATCCTATCTAAACCGCATCCAAGATGGCGGACGGAGTTCCGTTCGTAAGTAGAAACATTCGTAAGTAGACTTATTCGAAAGTAGAGGTACCACTGTACTGTTAACAACAGTTATTCCTGCAGCTCGGTAATTCCAAGATGCAATTTGGAGATCTAGCACTCCCCCCCCCAACTTAAAAATGATTTCCCTTTTCTGAATAAACTTTTTTCATATCGCTTTATGTCTGTTCAGCATACCTCCAACTTTTCCTCCTTACTACTAAAGTGACATTTTACATCACACACGCAACTGACATTCCCCCCCCCCCCCGCTCCCAGCAGACTCACTCGGTTACAGAAGGTATGAATGCCACAGAAGCTTGCCTAACTGCATACAGATAGCTTGGAACTGAACACAATGGAGACAGGCACAGCGAGGCAAGCTTTCAGAAGCCTTTGTTCTCAGGCCTTGCTCAAAACCACATCTTCAATTAAAGAGATGGTCAACAGAAACTGAAGAAGAATCTATTGTTTCAAGGTCTTCGGTGCCTGGCTTTGAAGACTGGGAGGAGCCAGACAAAGCTGAACCATTCTGTGCCGTAGTGAGAAGGATGGTTTTGTCTTATCCGGTGAAGTGCAATTTGCATGAAAAACAAGGGTTACTGTGTACTATGTTGCTACAAATCAGAAAGAGTACTGTACTTTGATAAAGGATGGGAGCCTCCTATATCCTAAGGAAATGGTCTTGAATATGATAAAGGTAAATTTTGGTATGTTAGGGAAGAATGATTCGTTCAGAGGCAAAGCTAATGTTTTGTGTGCTGAAAGCTCCAGGTTCCCATCCCAGGATTTTTAATTAAAAGGATCTCAAGGTAGCAGGACTGAGAAATACCTTTGCAAATGGCCCAACTCTGCCTTAGACAACTTCATTTGTGCAAAAGCCCTGGCCAGACTAACCAACCTGGTAAACATTTTCAGGTCTCCATTGCCCACAAGAACCACAGCAGCATCTGAGGATGATACACCAGAAAAGGGTGAATGTAGTCTGCATGTGTGATAAATTAAGAACTGTAACATACCATAATAACTATTAGTGTACAAAGTAAGTTCTATGAACTGTATTCAAAAATTTACAGTTCACATGCTTTGGGATCCCTTTTAGAATCCAAGCTATCTGAAGTGTGCCAAAATGCTAAATCTGTGTTCTTACTTCAATCTAAAATCTTTTGAGGCATCCAGATGCAACCACTCTCCAGCTGTTCGAGGATCTAATTTGGGCATACTGTCTGGAAAGTTTTTCCATGTTTAGATAACATATGTCCAGATGTTAAGTAAACCCTATTTTGTAAAATTCAGAACATAGCTTCTAGGATGAGAAGACTGTAACATTTATTGTTGCCCTGAGCCCTTTGTATTAAGCAAATGCACACTGAGCAAGGGAAATCTTATTTCTACTTCAAAGTCAGAGCAGGCCTAGCAGTTCGTGCAAGACATCTAACAGATCTATAATAGCTATAGTTAATCTGACTGTCCTTTGTAGGGAAGTGTAACTCCTCATTTTTAAAACAAGCAAATTACAGTCTGGTTCCAAGAAGAGTGCATGTGTACATGCGCGCGCGCACTCACACACACATTGTCTTTGCTTTTCAATACAAGGGGTTGGGAGCATTTTCCAGCCCAAGGGTTGAATTCATGCACAAGCAATAGTTGGGTGTGTGTCACATGACAGTGGTGGGTGCCCCCAGAGGCAAGTTGGCAAGGCCAGAGGCAAAAGTGAGGACAGCAACAGATGCAACTCATAACTTTGTACAGTAGGCTACATTCAGTAGACATTACAAGCCAGAGGTTTCCACACACCTCTACCACCAGTCTCTCCCATCCACCATCTAATGGGTTGGCCATTGCTACAGTATATTCCTGCGTATAAGACTCCAGGAAAATATTCTCAAAAGTCGGGGGTTGTCTTACACGCTGGGTCACATTTCTTATACGGCGAGTACAGTATATCCCAAACTCTATATTTTAACTGGAAAAGTTGGGGGTTGTCTTATACGCCCAGTTGTCTTATACGCAGGAATATATGGTACATCTTGTGGTCAGCAATTCTATTTCCATATGGCTTAGGCCCAGGCTATCTGAAAGACCATATTCTCCCTTATGAGCCTACCACAGGGTCTGAGATCTTTGGGTGAGGACCTTCTCTCAGTCCCGTCACCCTTGTAGGCACATTTAGTAGGGCCTTCGCAGTGTCTACTCCCAGACTTTGGAATTCTCTTAATGGAGAGGCTAGTCTGGCTCCCTTCTTGTTGTCCTTTTGGGGAATTGACTCCTTTTAAGGAAAGGGCTTTTAATAGTACTGTGCAATTGTTGTTTTTACTGCCTGCATTTCAACAGATTTGTTTTTAGGTTGTTTTAATTCTATTATACAGTGGTGCCTCGCTAGACGAAATTAATTCGTTCCACGGGTCTTTTCTTATAGCGAAATATTCGTCTAGCGAATCCCATAGGAATGCACTGGGTTTTTTTCGACTTTTTTTTTGCCCATAGGAACGCATTAATTGAATTTCAATGCATTCCTATGGGAAACCGCGATTCACTAGATGAATTTTTCGTAAAACGCATTCATCTAGCGAGGCAAGCTCCGCTCGAAAAATCCTTTCGTTAAGCGGAAATTTCGTTAAGCAGGGCATTCGTTAAGCGAGGCACCACTGTAGTTTAATTACTTTTTAACTATTATCTTTTATACGCTCTTAGCTATCTGTGTTTCAACCCCATATACAATTGTCAATGTAGGGTGTAACTCTAAAATACAAAATATAAACTGACATAAGTGACAGTTCAGGTGATGATTTGTGAAGATGATCAAAACCTTGGAAGTGAATTCTGCTGAGTTTCACTGGACAATTCAAACCACGGCGAAGTGTGAGCAAGCAAGAGTGAAACATGATTGGGGCAAAAATCACAGCTGCTTCGTTACTGCTGCCGTCGCCATGCGGCCAGGAGATAAGTCATGGTTTGGCTTTAGTGTCCAGACCTTGACCCTGTGGTATCTCACTCCAGACAAACCACAAGTTTACTTGTGGGGGTTCATCTTAACCATGGTTAACACTGAATCATCCAAACGCCTCTTCCTGGAGGATACGGAGAATGGAAGTATACAAGTTCAAGGCTTGCTGTGGCTTACTCCTGCTTGTAAATGTCGTTCCAAATTAGCAGTTAGCCTGTGGCTCTCTGAATGCCGTTGGGACACCAGCTTCCTGTGGCCCAGCAGAGTCAGTGGGCCAGGGTAATAGGAATTATAGTCTAACACCATCTAGAGGGCCACAGGTTAGCCATCTTTGGGTGTATATTAACAAAGCTGTGTTAATATGGCTAGAGAGAGTTACAAGACTGGAAGCAATCCAGTGCAGTGTCTATCCAAGACCCGCCCCCCCCCAACCCCCATGTTCAGAAATGTCTTTGTGGACTAGAATGCTGGGAGGGGGGCAGGTGAAGAGGAGGAAAAGAAAGGAAGCAGCCTCTGGTGATGGAGCTTAGGGAAAACCATGGTTTATAGCTTCCCACAGTGGCAGTCACCCTGCCTGGAACCAACTTCCCACCTGGGTCCACCCCTCACTGTTTGCAGGAGAAGAAAGCAGCACAGATCTGTGTTGTGTATATTGTATTTCATAAGGTACCCTGAGGATTTTTTTTTAAGTTGCAAGACAGAGTGAAAATAACCTAAATAGCCATTACAATGGTTTTGTACTAGACCTAATTAGAAATTGTTGTCAAGCACACAGCGGTTGGCGTTGAACCACAGATTCCATCGCTTGCCGAGAACACAGAGAGAAGCTATTATGACTATAGGACTTCCCCCAGTTCTATGGATAACAACCTTAGTTTATAACAAGATATTGCTCAAGTAACCACTGCTGCCACCATTCCCATGGATAGAAGGCTTTTCAAAAATTCCCTGTATGTACTGTATATTAGTATCCCACTTTTTAAGTCATTCAAGTCATTCCAAATTAGTAAACTAAGGCTTCATCACTGACCAAATGTGCTTTTAACCAAGAGTTTCAACATGCAAAACTTCTAAAGCATCTAGTAAACATTTCCTGCTTTGATGTTTATTAATCCTCCAGGGATCACATTAGCAGTTCCACTGGGGTTCTGCCATAGCATGCAAGAGCAAAAACACAAAAGTTGTTTATTTAAGTGCTCTTAGAAACTAAGAGGTTACATGGTGTCCCATCTCCAACCACGAATGTCAACATCCTTTTAAACCTTTCATTCTTTCTAGCTAGGAGACCAAGAAGATTTTTACTCACCAACAAATTGAAGAAAGTATACTATGAATAAGGACTAGTAACTAAACAATGTATTCTTCACTAGAAGCTCAAGATAAGAAAAAAAGAGCTGCAATCCATGTATTATGCTCAAGCCGCCACAAGAAGCAAATGGAACAGATGGTGTCTGTGCCATGGGGAATGTAATGGAGACTACAATCCTCAAACCACTTATTTCAGAAACAACCCAACATATACAGTGCAACTAATCTGAATTAAGTGCCTTGCGGATGGCAGCTGCAATATTATTGGCTTTTCTTCTTCTTCTCCTTTAACAGAAATGGGAGAGAGACAAAGAGCAGCAGAAACAAAATCTGCAAAGAGAACATGCACAGAAGTTAACAAAATTGTTTTTCTGGATTGGTATTTGATCTTCTTGTCAGCTAAATAAACACAATGCTGAGTCTGAAGTATGATGCAGTTAGGCCAAAGTAATAATGAATCCTCTTTGACCTACATGACATGTCTAATTTGAGTATCAGGTCACTCTGCACCACTGACAAGACAAGCCTTTGTCAAACAGCTGTTAAGATCAAAGAACTAGGCTATTACTACTCAGAGTTCATGGAACTGATCCAAATACCATCTGAAGTATATATATCTAGAAGAAGCAACTTTTGAAGTTTGAACTACTCATATTTAAGAAGCTTGTTTTACTTCCAATACATTTGTTTTGTTCCTACTTCACTGACCACAGGAAGCAGGTCACTCCAAGTCCACTGTAGACATGGGATATGAATCCTGGTCTTCCAGAACAAAGAAATGACTATGCATTCCAGGTACCATATTTTATGTAGAATAGTATTATGTAATCAGTGGCCCAACAATTTGCTAATTATAAACAGTCATTGTTGCCAGTCTTGGCAAAAAGAGGAGAGGGAATCAGGAAATCCCACCAAACCAGCAAAACATGTGTCTAGAAGTTCAGCCTTAATATATATATTCTTTCCAGACTTATCTATTACTAGATCTTGCTAATAGTGCTCATACTAGCTAACAAAGGTCTACAGTTTTAAGTTGACCAGGTCAAAGATTGGAGTGAACAGATCCAACTGATGTCCCTTAAGGTTCAGGTGACCTCAGTAGCACAGAGTGCCTTCTACCAGCTTTGGCTGGTGTCCCAGCAGCACCCCAACTGGACAGTTGTGAGCACAGATCAGTCCAGAAAGATTTCTGGTGGGTAGACAGAACAATCCCTGAAGACCTATATATAGCAGGAATGGCATCCGTGTGTGCACTGCTCTGATTGCTAGCACTGTGACTGTATTCCAGCCATCCAGTCACTCATAGTTGTTGAAGACAGCTGGTTAATAACGGCACACACAACATCATTTTTTGTCAATGAACAAATGTGTAGTTGTGTGCAACTAGGCTTTAATAATCCATGTAGCTGTAGCACTGCAGAACTCATTGAAGAAGACTGCAAAGTAAACATGCCAACTCCAGTTCTTAGGGTTATATAAAAAGGATGGCAATCAATACACATCCTTTTGGCAAGAACCAGACAGACAAAAATCAAATTCTCCAACACAAGCTAGAACGAGAAGAACACCAAAAGTGAAACATGTAGTATCCAACTGAGCAAGGAGAATGTTGTCATCTCCGTAACAGTGCACAAAGGAAACTGCTTAATTTTATCTTCCTCTTTAAAATAAGCATTGGAAAGCCTGCCATCTCTAGACCATTAAAATACAAAGGGATACTTGCAGAACTCCACTTTTAAGTACATCACCTAACTTAGCATTCAGATTGAAAAAGTGAAGGTGATTCTCAAAACTATGATTTCAGAAACTCAGTGTGGCGGAGTGGCTCAACAGTCTTTATATATGTTTGACCCCTGAAGCACACTTGAATTAAATGCTAGCAATAGCAAATGCTGACAGCTGTGAACTAATGAGCCAAGCATGATCAAACCTCTCCAAGAACCTACACCTCAGAAAACAAGACAGATAGAATGGCATAATAGGGTTATCAGGCAAGCATAAATCGAGTACAGGTAGTTTGCTGGCAATTATGTTGCTTGGAGAGGCCGTTTAGAACCCTAAAAATGGGTTAGGAGGCAGAACAATGACTAATACTGTAATGGAATTTGAACTGAAACCAAATCTTTGCATATGCTTAGGATTTGTAGCAACAATTGCAACAAACATCCATGTGTTTAGGAAAACATATACAGAACACACAGAATAAGTAAAGAAATTATACCAAACTTGGATCAATAAAAATAAGAGCTTCCCCCCCCCTCCCCTCACAAAATAGATGAAAGCACCAATAGCAGTATGCTTTCCTCTGTAAGCTCTCATCAAATGACTCAGTGCTTCAGATCTTAAACTTGTTGTTGTATACTGAAGCACAAAGCAAAGCCAAATGAAAATGAGTTTATATTCAGTAGGTTTCTCAGTGCTGTTCAGCTCTAACTGCTAGTAAAGACAACTTCAATCATCATGCATTTTCTATCACTTCCACATAAGTAAAGGTAAAATGTAAAGGACCCCT
This sequence comes from Zootoca vivipara, assembly GCF_965207765.1. Taxonomy (NCBI): domain Eukaryota; kingdom Metazoa; phylum Chordata; class Lepidosauria; order Squamata; family Lacertidae; genus Zootoca; species Zootoca vivipara. Next base: position 37,076,657 of record NC_142594.1, read on the forward strand.
GAACAGTTAAGTCCAGTCAAAGGTGACTATGTGGTGCAGCGCTCATCTTATTTTTCAGACTGAGGGAGCCAGCGTTCATCCACAGACAGCTTTTCCATGTCATGTGGCCAGCATGGCTAAACCCCTTCTGGCGCAATGGAACACCGTGACAGAAACCAGAGCGCACGGAAACACCGTTTTACCTTCCTGCCGCAGCCGTACCTATCTACTCACAATGGTATGCTTTCAAACTTCTAGGTTGGCAGAAGCTGGGACAGAGCAACAGGAGCTCACCCCATCACACGGATTTGAACCACTGACCTTTGGACTGGCAAGCCAAAGAGGCTCAGTGGTTTAGACCACAGCGCAACCTGCGTCCCCCCACCACTTCAACATAATATAAAGAATGCATGCAAGTTGGGAATTAATCCCAAGTTTTTTAAAAAATAAATCACGAAGAGCAGCGTTTCATCTATTCATCTACCCAAGTTCATACATCTGTTTAACATAGATTAAATGTTTAACGGACCAACTTTGACATAGGTATGTTTAGGTCTTTCTTTCAGCCAGAACTCACTGGAATTCAGGTCCGGTCCCTCTCAGGTGGGTGCCATTGGCATTATACAAAAACAAGGGAGGCATTGATGGTGAGTTCCAGCACCTCTTTTTCTAGGAAAATAGTACTGGGTGTTTCATATCAAACCAGCAAATGGAGACTTTTTCATATAAGAGACTTGGGCTTGCTACTGAATTTGTTTTTCCTGAATAAAAAGGAACACTCAAGTTCTCATTTATAGATATCCATTTCAAGTGCTTCTCAGCACCTTATAGCAGGTGGCAGCTGTCCCGTTATCCCTCCCTGACCATTGGGCCTTCCTGGCTATGGCCAACTGTGGAGCTGGGGTCCAGCAACACCTGGAAGACCACAGGTTTTTAATTCCTTCAAGATAAATTACTTGCCTCTGTGGACTAAAACCTAGAAGCTCCTGAGTTTCTTCCATTACGGTATGCCGAAATGCAAAGAGACCTGCCACATGCAGGTGATATTTAACAAGTGAAAACACTCACCACTGAAAAAACAGAGCAACAATAAGAGGAAGCAATGGTTAAGTGAAGGGACTTGCTTGGGCTGCTCTCACAACTTGGTATTACATTTTTCCTCTTGCAGAACCACTACCACCAGATCCATACTTTTCATATTAATGGGAGGTATTACCAAAAAATACATTCTACAGCGCATTAGAGAATGCAGCCAAAAGACAGATTTCCTGGGCTAATAGCACACACCAACTATAGCTAATGATAGCTAAGGCATGTGTACATATGGCATTTTACATACTAATGCATCTACTTCAATCATGTGCTACAAATCAGCAGCATTAGCTATTAAGACAGCCATTTTTATTTCAGATTCCTACTGCTTTACTACTTAGCTACTCTGGGAATATAAATTTATGCCGAAGTTGTAGAATATAAGGGATGGAAAATAAGCTTGATTCTTCAACCTGTAAGATCCTATCTCCGTTAATAGTTTTGAAGTTAAGAACCTATTTTGTTGAATTGTATCCTGGCTCTAGCTTTACATATGAACCAGCTCACAGTCATGGGGCCTGATTGCTATAACACTAAACCAACATACAAAGGGTCCCGAGTCTCCAAGACTGAAGTTAACTTAAAGGCATGTTGATTACTTTCATCTTGCCTGCATTCAATCGGCTCAACTGAAAAGCATTTTGGGGAAGTGACTGCATATTATCTAGCAAGCCCATCAGTCCTAATAATTCTGCTGCTGATGCTACTGCAAAGAGTCTTGAGAAAGTTTGCCAAGAAAAAGCAGATGATTCAGTGATAGAATAGGGGTGGGGGGCAATGGAAGACTGCATACCTCTAACCAGAAAGAAAATCATAAAGTGAAAAAAGTATTAACATGTTAATAAATGAATTAAGTTGGGGGGCTTGCCATATGCTTTAATACCATGCTAACTTACTCCAGAGTTATGTGCTCTATGGCAACACACAGGACAACCTTTTTATATGTGCTTTGGCACCAGTTCCAACATCACCACTCAACAATGGTGATACAAGATTTACAATAATAAAATCAGCATAGAAACACAACTTGCAGCTCAGCTTAAACAATAACAAATGCACAAATTAATGGTTGCATGTGCACTTCATGGTACCTCGAAAACCAATGTCTTACAATGCATGAGCAAAATCTTTGCCCCTCTCACCTTATGCTGGGAGGAAACAAAACGTGATCCGTTGACTTAGCATTTATACCCGAAACATGGATAGTGGATTGTTTTGCACCCAACAAACCCTGATCAGTAAAGCCAAGAGCAAACATTGGCTACAGTTCATGGTTTGTTGGGTACAAAACAATCTGGGTGGAAATGCTAAGCCGGGGATCATGCTTTGTTTCCTTCCCAGTGTGAGTGGGGAGGAGCAAAAGAGCCCTTTTAGGCACATGCATAGTGAACAGCTAACAAAAGGTTTACTGTGGTGTGTCAATGGGGCCACTGTCACTGACAGTGACGGGGTGGTCTTTGGATTTTCTTTGGTCATCACAAGGTGCATTACATGGTTTTATTGGCAAATCTATAGCTTATGTCTGGATACAAGCCAAGTGTCAACAGATTTTAGGAGTACCCATACAGTATCATGAGTGCCACCAAGAGAATGCTCAGATCAAGCCAGCCTGTGGCTAATTATACAGACTCCACTTCTGAGATTGTTGCACTTACAGTTCCAGAAAACACCCCCCCCCCAAAAAAAAACCTGAACAGTTTCAGAGAAGATACAGCAATTCCAAAAAGAGAAATGACTGCCTACTAGAGAAAATAATATTAACTGAACCTGATGTTGCCCCAAAGGAAGCAGATGTAGATACTGTTTTACCCCACGAAAAGGGGTGGGAATCTTGATACTATTAATGAAGTAGCAGTTGTCTAGCAAATGTACTATGTTGGTGATATGGAAAATATTACCTTTATATTTACAACTGAAGTTATAGGAACCAGCACACACTAATATGCCCATTGATTTTTAATTCCAGTAGTCCAAACTATTCTGTTTGAACCTTATTAGAAAAGTCTATACCATGGAATTTCACCAGATACAAGTGAGATCTGCAACCAAATTCTGCAAAGTCCATCGCTGGTATTCAGAATTCCAACCACTGCATTCCATCCTCCCCCACCCCCACTGGAGTTTGTCAACATTCTATGCTCACTGAGCATGCTCAGTCTGCACTGGGCTGTTCTGGACATTCTCCTTAGGGATTTTCTAAAGATACAATTCACTTCTGCAAATTTTGAAGTTCCCGAGACTGCTAATACCTCCCTCTTGTTGCTTGGGCAGTGCCACTTTGGCTGCATAAGCACCAGAACTCACAGTCTGAACAATGAAATTACATAGGTTTCCAGTATTTCAGAGTTTTACAAACTAAAAGCCTCCAGCAAGATTCTTCTTCCCTTTTCCCAATGCCTTCAACTATGTTAAGATTTACTGTCTAACTCTATGCCCAACTGGGGTTTTGCAACTTAAGTAACTCTGCCTGCTTTGGTGTAATTAATACAGTTTCATTTCCTCACGCTGGCCTCCCCAAGAGAAGTACCATATTTTTCCGTGTATGACGCTTTTTGCTATTAAAAAATATTAGGCAAAAATTGGGCGTCATCTTATACACGGATAGTGAATGCAGAGGGGGGACATGTGATTAATGGCAGCAGCAAGCAGGAGATTGGCAGTGGCAATTGGGCGGGTGATTGGTGGCTGCGGCAAGGCCTGCTGCTGATTGGCTGTGGCTGCGGCAAGTGGGCAGGTGGGCTGTTGGTGGCGGCGAGTGGGCAGACAATTGGCGGCTGCAGCGAGGTGTGCGATCGGATGTGGCTGTTGCAAGAGATCATCAGTGGCGGGCAGGCGGGTGAGCGATTGGCAGCAGTGACCTCCCACCCCGCCCCCAAAAGCTAAACAACTTAATTTATTAAATTTGAGTTAAAAAGAAATAGGGGTCGTCTTATACATGGGAGCATCTTATACATGGAAAAATATGGTCTTCAAAGAAACATCTCACGAAACATCTTCCAACAGTAACAGGGTTACTAGACGTCAGCTCAGTGTTTTTTCAAAGTTTGCTAATACTGGGTTGGGGAGGGCAAAAAGTAAAGATACACATAGAAGGGGGGTGGCAAGTTAACCATCAGCTCTGCAGGTGAAAGTCCAGAACATCTTGAATACAGTGGTGCAACTATATCCTAAAGCTGCCATGTATATATATCACCTGCGCTAAAGAAGTGCAAGGCATTAACTATCTAAAGCCATACAGAGCAGTATCATTAGAAGAGAACAAACAGCTCCTCTTCTCTATCAGGTTGGAAGATAGAGGTAGAAAGAAAGTTATCCCAGAGATCCAATATAGACAAGGAGTTGGACAACATAGGAAGGCAGGCACCACAGGGCTCATGATATTATCTTTGCACCACCATCCCTCCAAGATGCCCTGTACCCATATGGACTCATTCTATATTTAAAGAATCACTGCTCTGCATTAATATTTTAGTTAGGAATTTGTGTTATTCTACTATAAGGTCACACATCTTGCAAGTTCCTTTACTTATTAAGAAGAGTGGATCTGGTTCTTGTAAATGAGTCACATTTTAGAAAGAGAAATGGTCTGATCTGCCTACTTAAGATGTCCTATGGGTTTGCAGATGCTACCACAGTAACTATAGCAACTGCTGGTTTGAATAGTTTGTGTTAAATGTTTAAAGTGCAATCTTTCAACTTTGCCCATCATGTTATCTACTCTTAGTATAAAATGTGTAACCTTTAGTGCTGTAGCTTTCCCTCAAACATGAAGCCCATTTATGTAATGCCAAGCCATCTTAATCAAGCAGGTAGTTAAAGGTAAAGTGACCCCCTGACCATTAGGTCCAGTCGTGACCGACTCTGGGGTTGTGGCACTCATCTCGCGTTATTGGCCGAGCGAGCCGGCGTACAGCTTCCAGGTCATGTGGTTGGCAGGAGCTAGGACCGAGCAACGGGAGCTCACCCCGTCACGGGGATTTGAACCGCCGACCTTCTGATCAGCAAGCCCTAGACTCAGTGGTTTAACCCACAGCGCCACCCACGTCCCGACTTAATCAAACTTAATCAAGCAGGTGGTTACCACTCATCAAAGATTGGTCTTTGTACCAGAGGACTGGATAACACAAATGTAACACTAGTTTTTAAAGATTAGGGGACCAGAATCCAGGAAGGTGCAAGTCAATTTGCTTGATATCTGTTTCGGGTAGATTGGGGAATATGTTAAAGATACCGGTAACATGAATTGTGATATAGCCAAGCCTACATAATCTTAACGGAAAAGAATCAACATGGCGTCTGCAAAGGTAAGTCCTGTCTTATGAACATTTTAGCATTTGTGGGGAGTGTGCCAAGCATATGGACAGGTGTGAGCCAGTGGACATTGTATACTTAAATGTTCAAAAGCTTTTGAGAGAAGCTCTCAAAGGCTCCTGAGGAAACATTCATAGGATAAGAGAACAAGTCCTCCTACAGATTGATAACTTGTATCTCATGACCCAAGTTTGCAAACACCACCCAATTATTCAAAGAGGCTGCAGAAATGGATTCAAGAGCTCCTTTTCGGAGCTCTCGGCAAACTGAGTGAATTGGGCAATAAATTGGCAGGTATTGTAGAATGCATTAACATTATATCTTACCTGACATCTTAACTGTGTCTTCAACTATTATGACTGACGGTTAGCATTACTAAATGTATCCACATAATGCATCGAATGATTTCAATCCTGTTTTGGATGGCCCAGCTTTTATGATATTGGCAGTCCCTGAAATAGCTTTTAGAAATTCAGAACAAGCCAATCCTGGAGTTCTACACATCGGATTTCCATTGAGAAGAATGCAAACCAGATCTATAGCCCTGTAATCTAGCCAACATGGCACAGCACAAGAGAAGATCTTCCTACAGTTTGGCCTGAAAGACGTATTCCCCCCCCCCCATTAAGAATGTAAAAAGAGCCTTCTGGATCAGGCCAGTGGCTCATCTCAACCAGCTGCATCATGTTGTCACAGTGGCCAACCAGATTCCTAAGGGACGCTGGCAAGCAGGCTCTGAGTGCAAGAGCATTCTCCCCTCCTGTGGGTTCCTGCAATTTGCGTTCAGAAGCTTATAACTTTCAACCATGGAGGCAGAGCATAGCCATTATGGGTAGGTAGTAGCCAGCAATAGCCTAATCCTTCATGAATTTGTCTAATCCTCTTTTAAAGCCATCCAAGTTGGTTGCCATCACTGCCTCCTGTGGGAGCAAATTCCAAAGTTTAACTATGTGCTGCATTTTTTCATGTCCATGAATTCTAATGTTATGAGAGAGAGTAAAAGTTCCCTCTATCTACTTTCCGCACACCAGGCATAATTTTATATACCTCTATCATATCACTTCTTAATTGCCTTTCCTCTAAACTGAAATGACCAAATGCTGCCACCTCCCCTCACAGGGCAGCTGTTCCACCCCCTTGATCCGTTTTCTCACTCAGTTAAGTCAGAGCACTTTGAAAATTGTAGGGTGCTTGCATGTCCTCACATTTTCAGGGCTAAACCCAAAGTTAGTCAACCCAAAGTTAGTTAGCTGACTGAGGTATTATAGGAGAGCAGCAGGTAAGTCACATTGTGCTAGAGCTGCACGAAGTACTCTAAGGCCTTGGTCTCGAATAGCAGGGACAGTCTATGTGTTACATAATATTTCACTTTATAGGTGGCTCCATTCCCCATACCACCAAGATGGGGAGTGAGGCCTACAAAGGGCTTAAAGGTAAAGGGACCCCTGACCGTTAAGTCCAGTCGCAGACGAATCTGGGGTTGTGGCGCTCATTTGACTTTACTGGCCGAGGGAGCCGGCATTTGTCCGCAGACAGCTTCCAGGTCATATGGCCAGCATGACTAAGCCGCTTCTGGCGAACCAGAGCAGTGCATGGAAACGACGTTTAACTTCCTGCTGGAGCAGTACCTATTTATCTACTTGCACTTTGATGTGCTTTTGAACTGCTAGGTTGGCAGGAGCAGGGACTGAGCAATGGGAGCTCACCCCGTTGCGGGGATTTGACCTTCTGATCGGCAAGCCCTAGGCTCTGTGGTTTAGACCACAGTGCCACCCACGTCCTTACAAAGGGCTTAAGACATAGCATTACTGGGAGAGGTAGAACAGGAATATGGTCCATTCTCCAGCATTACAAACCTGGGGCCACATAAAACCCTCAAACCAAAGCAAAGAGCCAACCTAAAAGTTAGGTCTACCCACACTGTGTTACAAATGAATTCTAACCTTTTTCGTTCTTATATTCAAGTTTGAAGCCCAGGCTGTTTTCATAGTCTCCTAAAAATAAAAGTCTATTAGTGATGCTGTCAGCATCTGAAATTAATGGGCTTGGAACAAAAGATTATCTATCTTGTAATGCCCAGCTGTATTCTGAGGAAAGCATCCTCACCCTGAAATAATTCTTCTTGCTCAAAATGGAAAGTCAATATTGTTTTGGCCTTGTGCCAATCTGCACTTGCATGATCTGCATATCTATCAGGCTAGGTGCTCCATGAGCTAGTAGTAGTTGATGGTGAAAGCTCAGAAGCTTATTTTAAGCACACACTGCCAACGTGTTGGAGTGTGTGGGTAAATTACAAATTACTTCTGCTCCGAGCCATTTGGTCAAGCATTTCTAAGCAGAAAAGTTAGCTCTACCCCCAAGAGAATATAGCATGAAAATGTGATCATACCATTGCTATACACACACACACACACAAAAAAAAAAACTCATTGACTAGGAACAATAGCACTATGTTTATTTTTAATAAATAGCTGTTTTTTGTTTTTGTTTTTGAAAATGAAGGCAAAGAAGAGTTTTCTATTACTGGTATATGGTCCTTACCTACGGGGAAAGCTGCTTGTTTGAAACACTTTTATAATTCCACAGATCATGGAGTTTATAAAAATGTTGCAATCAGTTCTTAGCAAGGGCAGAAGAGACTCTGCTCTACCCACTTTCCAAGTAGCAATTTTCTGTGCCTAATGGGATGAATGAGAGGACTCCTCTCCACCCAAGATACTCTGCACAGGTTCCAATGAAGCTGTAGACAAACACAGAACACAGTTATGCACTGTTCAAAGCCTACACACACACAAATGGCGAATGCCTTTCTATTACTCCTAGTATTTACTTTCCCTTATGCCCAGGACTAGACAAAGATGCAGGAATCTAACAATACTGTACCTACAAAAGGTATAGAATCTGTAGGAGTGGGGAGATGAGCCATAACATATTTTCCCAAGTATGGCATCTAAAAATATATAAAGCTCAAACTGGCTTAGGAATTTGAAATATATTTTTCCAGCATTGCCTATAACGCTTTGATCATTTAAAAGAACCGTCATCCCAACACATGCACTTACAAAAGTAAGAGGACTCAAAACCATATTTTCAGTTCTTCTGCAAGTTTAGTTACGAACATGTTTCTGCAATTTCTTTAATTTTACACATACTCTGGTTTCTCTTCAGATTTTACACTTTTCACTTGTGGTTTCAATCATAGCTGCCAAGTTTTCGCTTTTCTCGCGAGGAAGCCTATTCAGCATAAGGGAAAATCCCTGTAAAAAAGGGATAACTTGGCAGCTATGGTTTCAATGTATTCAGTATGACTTCAACATTAGTATCTTACAAAAGCTGCTCAGTCTGGTAGAGTTTAAAAAGAAGTTAAAGCTATGAGGGAGACAGCCAGATCATTGCTAATCTTTTTAAATGACTTTTAAATTCCTTTTTCAAATTAACTTACCTTATCTTTTACAAGTCTAGCCCTATGGCCCCATTCTTACCAGATCAGGCTGCTTCTAAGTTAACACTTTACATGTCCCAAGTAGTCTATTATGTATTTAGAAGTACTGCATCTAGAAAAATTATTTTGCCGCTGCAAGACGAAGTTAAAAAACATGGTGAAAGCTCTGCACTAAAAGTTACAATTCAACATATCTTGCAGCTTCTCATCCTACAAGACAAATTTGTTACAAATCTTTTAATGTCAAAGCACTACTAGCAAAGTCATCAACTCATGGCATTTACTACTGCAATCAATAGAAAACAAGTCTGATTACATTATCAATTATTCTGAGATAACCCCTGAACTTGCCTTCATCTCTTGAAGATGTAAACAAATCAGAGGTTAAAAGAGAATTGAAGCGTCAACCACCCATCTCTCTCATTTATCATAAGACCGATGCCACAGGTGATGCATGACTTTCACAGTTCCACAAGCCCAAGCCTAGATTGCTACCAAGAGTCTGTGGCTCAGAAGTGTGGAATTATTTCTTGTATACAAAAGAGGTTCTTGGGTGAGGAGCCCTAGGACAGTGACCGAAGATGGACACATTTGTGTAAATATACCCACATGCAATGCTCATGTGCTGTGCTTTGTGTTCATATTTTAAGACAAAGCTTTCACATAGAATCACTCTTCTCCTTGGATGAAAAGCTCTAGTTAAAATGATCTTCACTTGCTGTTTGGGGAAATATGAAGATGGAGAGCCATTACACAGTTTAGCACAACTTCCAACATATCTGGATGCCAAGAATAAGTCTGAGAAATGAGAAGTCTAGTAACTCTGCTTCTGGAGTCTCGTTAGCCAACTTCTCCCTAACACAGATATGTTTCCCAAGAAAGATAGTATTATGCTGTTTCTGGATAAAGAGGATGATTAGTCACCAAACCACAAACCTTACCTCAAGATGCAGCCTAGCACCACTGCAATACCGTAGAAGAGAGTGAATAGCTATGAAAGTTATCATTAACATCTTAAAGTTGCATACAAACCTGCACTTGTGCAGTGCCTGTGCAGTGGTGGATATTTTCCATATATGTACAACAATGCATTTGCAAAACAATTCTCAACACAAATGTATTTGCAAAACAATGCACTTTTCAAGAAAGAGAGGGGAAGTGTGTAGGCAACAGAGAGGATTTGGAAGTACTGTAGCTAGGTTTGAAGATCAAAAGGCAGCCTGATTTAGCTTCTGGTAAAAGCTGCCAATATAGGCACACAAGTTCAGTGGGAGAAATTCATGGTCAGTTTGTTTTAAATAACTGCAGTAACTGAAAGTAACAGCAAAGATTTCTGTCCAAGCAAAGTAGGAACAGACAGCAAATATCAGTTCACAGAACGTAGTGCAGTTGTGCTCCTCCACCCCTTCCCCAAGCTCAAGGGCAGTTTGCAGCAGCACCTTGAACAGAAAACCTGGCAGGTCTGGTCTGAACACACTTGCATAACTGAAGTATCACTTCTTTAACCAGGTGAACACAACCCTAACAAAGTAAGACATTGCACGTTTTTTACTTGACAACTCAACACCCCTTCCCCTCTTTAAAGCCTTTTATACATAGTGCAATCCAAGCTTCAAGCATCTTAAGTCCTACTACAAAGTACATCTTAGAACAGCCAACATTGAAACCAGAGATGTGTAGCCATGAGAAATGGTTATTTTCAAAGCTTGCTCATAAATAATATTTGGCTGAAGTCACAAGGTCCTATCATTGCCAATATTCAAGCTGATATGCTACAATTCTGCCAAAAGCCAATAGCCAAGTCTCACATTTCCATTCTCCTTGATCTGATCAGATCAACACGGCACAGGTAGAAGCGCTGCTACCTACAGAGAAGCAGAACACTGCAGTACTCCAAGGCAGCAGCATGCCTCTAGCTTCCCTACCGTAGCAGTGTTTTATCTCAGATATCATTAATCGTCCTGCCTCCCAGCTACACAATACCGATTATATTTGGGGTTGGGGGGGGGGGGAGATGGTTTGCTGTGCATGTATAACAGATCCCAGCACTTCTGCAGCCAGACATTTTTTTTTACCACTACTCAGCAAAATGCATCCAACCTGGACATCAGCAAAGCCATTAGCCCAGTGGCAAAACACACACAGCTCCTACCATTAATCTAACGCTGCCCAACTGTCAACCATCCCCAAGATGCACTTAAATAAGTTTAGCAGATTTAAGTTTAGCAGATTCCCACCCGCAAGCCCATTTCAGGGCAAGAAGTACAATCAGCTAGCACAGTGAATATAAGAACGGTATTGCTTTGAGGTCCATTTAGTCGCCACAGCAAATAGCGATAGCAGCTACCAAGTACTGTACTGGGGTGCCCATAGCCCTATACACAAGGTTGTGTGTGCATGCGACAGAGAAAGGTGTACAAAGAGAAAAGAATATAAGGCAGGGTGTACGGCACACCCATGGCTCTTGCCACCCCAAGGACAGTACGCCTCTGAACTCAAGTGCCCAAGGGCACGTTCCTACCCCACAGGCAGAGATACACATCGCCTACCCCACAGGTGAAGAGAGTTAATCTTTCCCCTCTCTAACTGCACTAGCCAGTCCCCTTCACCTCTCGGAGCTACTGGCAGGAACCCCCTATAAAACAGAGAAAGGGGGTGGGAGAGATGGGTGGGTTAAAAAGAGAAAGCGAGGGGGTCACAGAGAGAGGCCCCGCATTGACAGGAGGAGGAGAGGGGTGGAGGGAGGAGGCGGAGGTTGCGGCGGAGACGAAGGGGCCTCCGGCGGGCCAGCAAAGCAACCCTTCCCCGCCCCAGGAAGCGCCGGCTCTTACCGAGTGGTTCACCCCCCACATGAGGACGCTGAGCAGCGGGTCGCTGGCCCGGAAGAGCTTGACTTTCTGGGCCACGAAATGCTTCTTCTTGGTCTTGGTCTTGCTCGCCATAACGGACACGATGTTGCCCGGGGCCGCCATGGGAGACGCCGAGGAAGCAGACGCGAGAGCAGCAGGGCAAAGAAGGAGGGACGGCGATGCTCAGCACCCGGGACCCTCCCGCCGCCGACACAGGAGGTGGTGGAGGAGGAGCAGAGACCGGCAGGGCCAGGAGGAGAGACGGAGCGCGGCTGTGGCTGCGCGGCGGGCGCTAGTGCGGTTGCGGCAGGAGGGAAGCGGCGGGCTCGTCCCTGGCGCTGCTGCTGGTGCCGCAGCTGCTGCTACCTCTGCGAGACGCTGCCAAGCGCATCCTGGCCGGACCGCCTGCGCCGCCGCCGCCGCTCGCTGAAATGGCCCCGCGCGCCGCCTCCGCCTCCTCAGGCCACGCCCTCTACCCTCCTACGGGAGGGAGGCCGCCGCCTCCAGCCCGCTCCTTTGGCCCCGCCCACAGAGGTATCGCGCTCCCAGCGGCGGAGTTGCGAGGCGAGGGGCAGCCGAGCCAAGGCTTCTTGCCTACTAAGGAGCATGCGCGGCAGTTGTGGGCATGCGCGGCGGCCGACCGCGAAGCCGCCTTCCACCCTTTTTCACTTACTCCTTTTCCCCCTTTTGCCCGACGCCTCGTTCCGACCGTTCTGCTGCTAACTTGAGACAAGGTGGTTGGATTGTAGGTGGCGGGACAGTGGCTGGTTAAAGTCTCTCCTGGCGAGCAATGGAAAACCGGTGTTGGTGGGTTCTCCCGGTTTTTAAATTGTTCTGACGACTGTTGTAAACTTCTTTCGAGATTTTGTTTTAATGGGAGACGCTGCCAAGCGCATCCTCCGGGGAAATGATCGGATAAATGGTCGTCTTCTGCTTCTCGTCCAGATTATCACATCAAGTAGATTAGACAAATGTAATTTTAAGTTGTTTGAAAACTGTTTTCAATATTGTGTTATCAGGGCCGGTGCTAGGGTCTTTTGCGCCCTAGGCAAGATCACCTTCTGCCCCCCCCCAAAAAAAATTTCCCCGAGTTGTTGACCTTTTTAAGAAAAAATAAAAGTGGAATAAAAAATAAAATAAATAGGAATAGAAAATAGAAGAAATAGAAATAGAAAAAAATTAAAAAGTAGAAAAAATAAAATAAAAAATAAAAAGAGAGTTCCTTGGTTGTTGGTGAGGGGAAGGGGTAAAAAACAGTCTCTTTACCTTGTCAGCTAGCGGCCTTCCCTGTTTCTGGTGCGGCCTTCCCCTGCTTGCCTAGGCCCGGGCGCCTGGCCATCGGGCGCGGAAGGGGCGCCGAACTCAGTGGCTTCAGGCAGCTCTCCGGAGGAGCGCGGGTCTGGGGCCGCCTCCACTGAACAGCTGAGAGGCGCGGTGCGGGGGCCCCAGGCTCCCGCTCCCCACGCACCTCCGGAGAGTGGCCTGAAGCCGCTGAGAGGCACAGAGGAAGCAGCCCCAGGCTCGCGCGCCTCCAGAGCTTTGCGCGGAGAGCGTGAGCCTGGGGCCGCCTCCACTGCGCCTCTCAGCTGTTGAGCGGCTTGAGGCCACTCTCCAGAGGCACGCGGGGAGAGCGAGCCTGGGGCCGCCTCGCCCGCAGCACCAGGGGGGCTGCAGGCAGGCTGGCCAGCGCCCCCTCCATTTTGGCGCCCTAGGCAGCTGCCTAGTTCGCGTTAATGGACACGCCAGCCCTGTGTGTTATAATGCAACCCGTCCTAGGACTTTAGGGCAAAGGGCAGGTGGGTACGTAAGTAATGTAAGTGAGCACATTAACAAATCTCATTAAAATGCCTTTAAAAATATTAAGTTGCAATCCAACCCTATTTTGGAGAATCCTTAACAAAAACAGTTATTTCTATTGCATGAAAATTGGAGGATCTTCTTTTTAAATTACAGCCTCTGTCAACTTTCGGATTTGAAAATAAGGGATCAGCAGCCTCACCTGTCCCGGGGACAGTCTCTAACAATCCAGGATAGCAGCGGGAAACGGCGCTGGAATAAGGGAATTTCCAGCAAAAAAAGAGGGAAGGTTGACAGCTGTGGCTTGGAATAAGGGAGTTTCCTGCAAGAAAGGAAGGGTTGACAGCTATGCTCCTGTTCTGCACACTGGGCAGAACAAGATTGGTCCTTGACGCTTTGCTGCCTGAGGCAGAGAAGCAACTCGTGCCTCCTGCCTCCCATGTCCCCAAGGCCAGTCAAGTTCTTTTTGGCATCTGATCATGCAACACATCTCACAGATACTTGACAAGAAAAATACAATAATAATAAATTATATAACTATCACTTTACTGCCCTCTCCTGACACTCAAAATCAGTTCCCTGAGGCAGCTGCTATGCCTAATAGAAGAATTGGCTAGAGCAACGATAACATTGATACTAAATTTCACTGCGCCAGCGGAATGAGATGCTACACTGTTGTGTTGCAACTCTAATATAAATTCATTACAAGTGCTGCTAGCATGCTCTCTACACACTGGTGGGATTCTGCCAAGGCAAGGGGGAAATTTTGTTAGGTGGGTGTAGTGGGGAAAGGGCCACATTTATTTAGTTCAAGTCTCATGCTGGCTTGAGTCAGGGCCAAACTAATTAATTAAGGTATGTGGATGCAATTAAAATACAGGTCTTTTGAGCCCAGAGACCACTAGGAAGGTTAGCTCTTTATCTCATCTCTCTGAAACTTCTGCCTGCATTTTAGGGCAGTGGTGGCTAACCTGTGGTGGTGTTTGGACCATAGCTCTCACCATTCCCAACTACTAGCCATGTTGGCTGGGGCTTATGGGAGTTGAAGTCCAACAACATCTGGAGGACCACAAGTTCCCCCTCCCTGCTTTAAGGGAAGCTTCTATTCATGCCAGTGGGAGCTTCCTTTGAAATGCAAAGAGCAGCTTCAGAAATGAGGTTATTATTGTGACTGGTAAGGAGAGAAATGTGCAAATCACATTTAGTTTGGCCCTCACCCTGTGATGATGGTGTGATCTGTTACATCTGTGAAACCGGTGTCGTAAGTAAAGACACTCCCATTGGAGTTAATGGAGAATCTTATAACCTGATAGAAGGAATGGGGTGCAGAAGGGAGATGAACTGCTGAGATCAGCCCCAAGCTACTTTTCTTTGCATGGAGAGAAATGTGTGGGTATCTTGCATCTCTGATGGCCCAAGTGCTCAGCAATGACACCAGTCGGTAAATGCACTTAATGTAACCAAACTTGCCCTCAACCATTGTGGAGATCATTCTGCACCTGTTAAGGTTACTGAACATATAAGAGCATATAAGGAAGCAAACAGAAACATTAGATCAATATTTGAAAAAGGAAAAAAAAAAGTAGCATGCATTGAGAAAGCTCCACCCGCTGCAGCAGTAGTGCCAGATAAGGAACTGAAACAGGCACTACCTCATAGAAGAAGAAACTTTATCCCAGGTTTGGAGCAACTGTGGTTGGCTTTTAGCAATGCCAACATCCTTGTGGGAAGAGCTACCAATCAGCATGATGGTCTGAGTCACTAAATTTGGTCTGTGAACATCTAGCAGGTTGAATCAATGCATTGGTTACCCACAGGCGCACTCAATGCCCCCCAAAACGAGGCTGCCCTTTGTTTAACTGGGTTGTCACAGTTATCGCTGCATGCTGCTTGGCTCTTCCCACTGGATAAAAGCGTAAGAAACCAATAATACTTGCTAGGTCTTCATCATTGCATCACCTTTGCATTCCGTCCTGAAGAACTCCTTATTTGGCTAGGTCAGTGCACTTTCCCATGTTAAAAATGAGCTCCCACATCCTGGTCTCAGATTTTGCTTGGCCTCTGATGCTGGTGCTAGTTTTCTTGCTCTTTGTCTTGAGAATGCAGCGCCAGCTTCTCAGTTTGGGCCAGAAAAGCATTTTTCATCTTGAGGAATCTTTTTATTGTTCATCAGAGATGTTCTTCCCACACCTAATGCATTCCAGGCCGTGGCTGTTTTTAGTTACTATTGTTTCTTGTTACAAATTCCCATCTTTAAGAAATCTGCTATGGCTGCATATCCTACATGTTACTAGGAAGTAAATGCCATTGAAATCAGTGGCACATATTTTCAAGTAAACATGGTTAGGATGCGGGTGTGTGGCTGTGTACATACTCCCGTTCATGCTACATCCAGTGCATTCCCATTACTGGTTTGGGAAGCGATGTACACATTCCATTAGCCACAATCCATGTCTTTCCTGCTGTTTCTGATGATATGCTGCATTTTGATGCATTTTTCGTCTTCAGTCAGCTTCAATCCAAATTGAGAAAAAGAATGACCTAGCTGCATTTTAAGTCAGTAATGCATGCACAGCCCTATGTGTGTGCTTTACTGTCTATGGAAACTAGAGCAGCATTTTTAATTCCTCCAATTTATTTACAAATCAGAGAATAAGGACAGCACATGGCTGTTTTTAATCTAGTACCTCCACAGTGCCATCTTAGGCTCAGAAAGTATTGTGCTACCTCTGCAGAAGTTTGAGTTTGAATGTGACAGACCCTGCCTGAAAACCTGTTTGGCGGTGAAGCTAACCAGGAGATTTGGGCCTGATCATGTACACAGTGTGCATAGGATTGCATGGGTCAGTGTCCAAGAATATTCTTCAGCAGAATCTTTTATATGCGCCTATTTTTCTTTCAAATGAGGATCTTGCATTTGCAGCAAGTAAAAGTACAGTGTTGGAAACCCCTGCTGCTATTTTGCATGTGCATACTTCTTGTGTGGTTTCCCCCACCCTATCCCTTCCTACATTTGCAGATGATGTTGCTGCCAACACTTCCTCTGCAAGCTAGTAATAGGTCAGCTGTCAGGGTTTGCAAACTGCAGAGGAAGTACATTTTTGTTGCTGAAGAAACTGCCGAGTCAATGCAACTGCAGTTCTGTGATGTCTACGACACTGAGCAAAAGACACTGATGGCATTATCCTATATATGTATATACCAAGAAACATGTCCCATTAAGTTAAAAAGGACTTACTCCCACATCTACCGTATGTGCACATTTGCACATGTGAACTCTGGGAGCTGTGGTTTATCTTTATGGGGAAAAGCTGCAGTGAGGCTCACACATACCTCCTCTACCACCACCAGCTCCATTTTGGCTGCAATAAGGAGATTGCAAGCTTCCACTCCTGTTTTAGATTAACCACAGATTAGCATGTTGTTCTAACCCCAAACTTTGGCTAATCTTAATTATAGTGAGCTCAAACAAGCCAACTTCAAAACATGAGTAATGAAACTGGCTTGCTTTCACTAACCATAGTTAAGAGTAACCACAGTATAAATTTAGGGTAACATTCAAAACTGTGGATTATCTAAAACAGAAGTAGAAGGTTCCAATCTCCTCCTTGCAGCTGTGTTGGAGAACACATGCACATTCAAGACTCACTGAAGCTTGTTCTTGTAAGGTTAAGCCACAGTTTAGTGTTGTATCTGAATTCAGCCGGTGGGGCTTAGATGTGAAGATGGCAGTTCTACCCTGATCCATTAAGAAATGGATGATGGTGTCTGCTTTGAAGTGCAAATGGGGCACATACATAAAGAATGCCCACACTCAGTGCTTACTTCCCTAGAACACTTTCCAGGTACTTTTCTTCTTTGTCCAGTAGTTTTAAAAAAAGAAAGAGGGAAGAGGGTGAGAGGTAGAAATTTTCTTCACTGCTGTCATATGTGCACTCTTTCAGTCTCAAGGGGAGTTGGGGGCAGATAGTTTGAGATCCAAGATTCTCATGAACTTACAGTTCCTTGCAGAAGGAGCAGGGCAGGTATTGGTCCCGAGAACACTTATTTACCTAGGCGTACCCTTTGAACTCAGTTGGACTTACTTCTGAGAAGGCATGAATAGGATTGCATTGCCAGGCCCGGAAAGAATGATTGTTCCACATGTATTTTAGACAATCCCCTCCTTCCTTTGGTAGTGAATGATCCGCAATAAGGAGTTATAATTTTTTATTGTTTTAGGAATCAAGCATGTTTATTTCTCTACTTTGTAGGAATAGTCATTCCTCTTTGCTAAGTGTTGGTTCTCACTATATTTTTTAAATACAAAGGTGAGAATTCACACTGGTGAATCATCATATCTGTGTCTGAAGATACCTGTGAAGGTAATATCATGATAATAAAGCATGCAAATTGCTTGCAAAAAAAGGCTTGTGAATTATATGGTAGCATACCGTGTTTCTCATATTATAAGTCATGTCTTATATTAATTTTTTCTTCAAAAAAACACGACATGGCTTATTTTTGAGGGATGTCTTATTTTTTAATAAAGTGCACGCGGGCGCTGTTTGCCGGGCTTGTCAAGCCCAGCAAACAGCGCCCGCCGATCTTCGGTGACAGGCAGGGGTGGGCGGAGAGCGGAGAACGATCTCCGCTTCCACCCCACCCCCGCCTGTCACACAGCACAGGTCGGCGGGCGCTGTTTGCCGGGCTTGTCAAGCCCACCTAGGAGCGCTCGCCGATCTTCGGTGACAGGCGGGGATGGGGGGAGAGCGGAGAACGATCTCCGCTTCTCCCCCACCCCCGCCTGTCACACAGGACAGGTCCGAAGATCGGCGGGCGCTGTTTGCCGGGCTTGTCAAGCCCAGCAAACAGCGCCCGCCGATCTTCGGTGACAGGCGGGGGTGGGCGGAGAGCGGAGAACGATCTCCGCTTCCCCCCCACCCCCGCCTGTCACACAGGACAGGTCCGAAGATCGGCGGGCGCTGTTTGCCGGGCTTGTCAAGCCCAGCAAACAGCGCCCGCCGATCTTTGGTGACAGGCGGGGGTGGGGGGAGAGCGGAGAACGATCTCCGCTTCCCCCCCACCCCCGCCTGTCACACAGCACAGGTCGGCGGGCGCTGTTTGCCGGGCTTGTCAAGCCCAGCTAGGAGCGCCCGCCGATCTTCGGTGACAGGCGGGGATGGGGGGAGAGCGGAGAACGATCTCCGCTTCTCCCCCACCCCCGCCTGTCACACAGCACAGGTCGGCGGGCGCTGTTTGCCGGGCTTGTCAAGCCCAGCAAACAGCGCCCGCCGATCTTTGGTGACAGGCGGGGGTGGGGGGAGAGCGGAGCACGATCTCCGCTTCCCCCCCACCCCCGCCTGTCACACAGGACAGGTCCGAAGATCGGCGGGCGCTGTTTGCCGGGCTTGTCAAGCCCAGCAAACAGCGCCCGTCGATCTTTGGTGACAGGCGGGGGTGGGGGGAGAGCGGAGCACGATCTCCGCTTCCCCCCCCACCCCCGCCTGTCACACAGGACAGGTCCGAAGATCGGCGGGCGCTGTTTGCCGGGCTTGTCAAGCCCAGCAAGGAGCGCCCGCCGATCTTTGGTGACAGGCGGGGGTGGGGGGAGAGCGGAGAACGATCTCCGCTTTCCCCCCCACCCCCGCCTGTCACACAGGACAGGTCCGAAGATCGGCGGGCGCTGTTTGCCGGGCTTGTCAAGCCCAGCTAGGAGCGCCCGCCGATCTTCGGTGACAGGCGGGGGTGGGGGGAGAGCGGAGCACGATCTCCGCTTCTCCCCCACCCCCGCCTGTCACACAGCACAGGGCCGAAGATCGGCGGGCGCTGTTTGCCGGGCTTGTCAAGCCCAGCAAACAGCGCCCGCCGATCTTCGGTGACAGGCGGGGGTGGGGGGAGAGCGGAGAACGATCTCCGCTTCCCCCCCCCACCCCCGCCTGTCACACAGGACAGGTCCGAAGATCGGCGGGCGCTGTTTGCCGGGCTTGTCAAGCCCAGCAAGGAGCGCCCGCCGATCTTCGGCTCTGTCCCCCGATGCGCGACGGCTCGGGGAAGCAGGCAGGGAGCTCCTGCTGGGTCCCGCGCCTTCGCCTCTCGCTCGGTCGGGGCTACACGACATGGCTTATTTTCGGGGTATGTCTTATTTTTCACCAACCCTTAGAAATCCTGTCATGGCTTATTTTTTGGGGATGCCTTAAAATATGAGAAACACGGTAGAGAAGTATGCATAATAAACCAACTCACCATTTTTTTGCTCAAGATGTACAACCTGCCTCAGAGAACTGAGCTCAGAAAGCATCACATTCTTCCTGTTTCTGATGGATGCTGGCTGTCATAGTAGCCAACTCCTAGGTGCCAAGGTCCTCCCCCCCCCCCAAAAAAAAAATATTTAAGGAGGCCAGGACCCTCAAATTGATGGATATTGCCATTCTAATGGCGTTCCTCCTCCATTACTCCATTGCCAGAAAGCCATATTTGTAGTGTTGGAAGTGAGGCGTATGATGCACTCCTAGAAGCTGCAAAGTATGTTGTTGTTGTTGTTTAGTCGTTTAGTCGTGTCCGACTCTTCGTGACCCCATGGACCATAGCACGCCAGGCACTCCTGTCTTCCACTGCCTCCCGCAGTTTGGTCAAACTAATGTTCGTAGCTTCGAGAACACTGTCCAACCATCTCGTCCTCTGTCGTCCCCTTCTCCTAGTGCCCTCCATCTTTCCCAACATCAAGGTCTTTTCCAAGGATTCTTCTCTTCTCATGAGGTGGCCAAAGTATTGGAGCCTCAGCTTCACGGTCTGTCCTTCCAGGGAGCACTCAGGGCTGATTTCCTTAAGAATGGATAGGTTTGATCTTCCTGCAGTCCATGGGACTCTCAAGAGTCTCCTCCAGCACCATAATTCAAAAGCATCAATTCTTCGGCGATCAGCCTTCTTTATGGTCCAGCTCTCACTTCCATACATCACTACTGGGAAAACCATAGCTTTAACTATACGGACCTTTGTCGGCAAGGTGATGTCTCTGCTTTTTAAGATGCTGTCTAGGTTTGTCATTGCTTATCTCCCAAGAAGCAGGCGTCTTTTAATTTCGTGACTGCTGTCACCGTCTGCAGTGATCAAGGAGCCCAAGAAAGTAAAATCTCTCACTGCCTCCATTTCTTCCCCTTCTATTTGCCAGGAGGTGATGGGACCAGTGGCCATGATCTTGGTTTTTTTGATGTTGAGCTTCAGACCATATTTTGCGCTCTCCTCTTTCACCCTCATTAAAAGGTTCTTTAATTCCTCCTCACTTTCTGCCATCAAGGTTGTGTCATCTGCATATCTGAGGTTGTTGATATTTCTTCCGGCAATCTTAATTCCGGCTTGGGATTCATCTAGTCCAGCCTTTTGCATGATGAATTCTGCATATAAGTTAAATAAGCAAGGAGACAATATACAACCTTGTCGTACTCCTTTCCCAATTTTGAACCAGTCAGTTGTTCCATATCCAGTTCTAACTGTAGCTTCTTGTCCCACATAGAGATTTCTCAGGAGACAGATGAGGTGATCAGGCACTCCCATTTCTTTAAGAACTTGCCATAGTTTGCTGTGGTCGACACAGTCAAAGGCTTTTGCATAGTCAATTAAGCAGAAGTAGACGTTTTTCTGGAACTCTCTAGCTTTCTCCATAATCCAGCGCATGTTTGCAATTTGGTCTCTAGTTCCTCTGCCCCTTCGAAATCCAGCTTGCACTTCTGGGAGTTCTCGGTTCACATACTGCCTAAGCCTGCCTTGTAGAATTTTAAGCATAACCTTGCTAGCGTGTGAAATGAGCGCAATTGTGCGGTAGTTGGAGCATTCTTTGGCACTGCCCTTCTTTGGAATTGGGATGTAGACTGCAAAGTATACATTGCAGAAATACACAACCACACACAAGGAAGAAACAGGCCCATGCATAGTTGGCTCTCTCTTCTTGCCTTGTTGCTGTTGGTTTTTATTCGTTTCTGAACTGGCTTGGTATTTCTTTTTGAGATGAAAGGCAGTATAAGAATTCTAACATCATAATAATCTTAATTTATAATGCTGGTGCTGGTGATGTATCGGAGGAACGAGGCCAAAGTTAAGAGTTGACAGGACACAGCAACTATGGGAAGGAATGAGAGACAGAATACACAGCATGGAAAATAATAATAATAAGAGGAAGGCCGAGGGTGTTTCATTCCCTTCTTTCACACCTACTGTATGACAAGGAAATTGCTATGCAGAGTTACACAATCTGTGAGCACAAAAGAGGCAAGCATCAGCCAAAACAAATGACTCACTTCACAAAAATACCCACATTAGCATCATCTCATAAAGCCAACCGCCAAACTTTTGATCAAATAGTCAAGTGTCTCCACACTATTGCATCCAAGTAACTCACCCTGGCAGATGGAAAAATCAGGATTTGGTAAGGACGCCTTTCCTTATTCTAAATTAAAAGACTAGGGTAGCTGGTATTCATCACTGTAATGCTAATCTGATTAAGAGTGGTTAAACAGGGGTCCATGCATGTGTGTGTGATGAATGACTATGTTGTCTCTAATTTTTTGTTGTTATTAATTAATCACTTCCTCTGAGGCATCTCAAAGTGATTTAACATAAAATAAAAACTTGTATAAAAACACTTATAAAAACAGTTAAACAATTGCTTATATCAAATCAATTTTTAAAAAAAGCCAACTACATATAAAACTATATAAAAACCAACAAGAATTTTGTATATAGAATCAATTTAAAATCCGAAAAAGGTACCAGCTTGGGTAACTAACTGTTATGCATAATCCTAATTTCTTACTACAAGACTGTGCTTCTGCTATTGTGTTTTTTATTTTTATTTTATTTTTGAGAGGGAGAGAGTAATGCTCCTATCCTCATTCCCAAGATTACTGTACTTATTTTTACTGCTTTTTATTAACGATTGATTGATTGATTTCTCCAGCAGGCATTTGAACTGAAGTCTTATTTTATAATTCTAATGGGATTGTTATATTTTCTGTACTGTATTTTATTTCTTGTGCACCACTTAGAAGCCACTTGCAACTAAGTGGCAAACAAATTGTTTAAACAAGCAAATAATATTGCCACACCGAGGAATTTATCACCATAGGCACCAGATGAATATTATTTGTGATATAATTAGGACCTGTGCCTCCTCCATTTTCTAGATCTTAGATTATTATTTCCATGTCTTGATTTTTTAAGGAACTGTGTGCTCCTCTGCTGTACAACTGCAGCATGAGAGCACTCATCCATGCCCTATTTTAAAACAAACAAAAATAAACAATGCAAACCGCAACATGGGCCTCCTGAGCACATCTCTCATTTTAAAAACTAAACTAAACTTAAAGATTGAAAGTGGTGTGCTTCTTCAGTAATGTACACATCTGACTGGGGGAAAATTGTCTTGAACATACTCATAGCTATCTTCTTGTCACAAGGCTACCCATGCTTCCATCCTTCTCCCTTTTACAATGTGCTGCTTGGGATTTATGGGAGAAATTTCACAAAGCCTCATGTGAACTTGACCTTATCTTAGGCTCTATCATCCTGATCCTAAACATATTACTTGAAAACAAGTAAGACTAGAATAAATTCATTGCAGTCAGCACAATTCTCCCTGCCCGTCCGTGGCTCTATGCAGATGGGGTGGGGACCCAGCATGTTTCCCCCCCCCACTCCAAAACATATTCAGCACTCTCATCTCCCATGCTAGCTCCCAGGCAAGCCCTGATACAACCCACAACCTTCTGCCTCTGATAGTTTGGGAAATGTTTTGAAGTTCCTCCACAAGACACAAAAGATGCACTCTCTTTGTTATTACTCAATTCATTTCTGCGATGGGGGACTTGTGGTCTCCCCATCATCCCCTGACCATTGGCCATTATGTCTGGGGTTGATGGAGGCTGAGTCCAAAGACATTAGGAGGGCCACAGAACACTCCCCAATCCTGAACTATGGTCAAGACTAGGTATGGGACAGAAATTCAATTTAGGTCTAATTTGAAGCCAAATCTATCGTATCTGCACTTTCTAAAACAGTATGCAAATCAAACATGCAATTTGCACTTATTTGAGATTTGCTATGCAGTTCACCAACCAACCCATATTTAAAAATGTGTATGGTAGGGGAAAGTGTGCATAAAAATGAATGTATTGGTTAAAGTAGCATATGCAAATGCATTATATTAATGAAATTGCTTACATGAATGTGTGGTGTTGTTGTTGTTTAGTTGTGTCCGACCCCAAACTGCATTTGAAAATGTATTTGTTAGGGAAATATGCATTAAATGGTGATGAAATTTCATGAGGGTGCTTTTTTGGTTTTTTGTTACAAAAATTGCAAATTGCTGCAAACTCTGCATAACTGAAAAAACTGGAAAAAGGAGAAACTGAGAGAGCCAAAATTGACCAATCCTTTCATCCCAAGTCAAGAACTGGCATTGAGATTTTTTCTTCATTAAGGCTAACTATCATCACCATTCTATTTTCTCTCTCCACCTACCATTTTTTTATCTTATCTTTTTCTTTTAAAATTCATCTTCCATTCTGCCTTTTCTTCTTTTTCTCCTTATAGGTTTCTTAATCTATTCTTTCCAATCTACCTCCCCGTCAGATTCATCTACTCGATTTATTTTTATCACCGATATACTTTATGTTCCTGCTCATGTGGGAATTGGCATTTGATTTTCCACACACCAATAAATAATAGCTGCTATTTTCACACCAACCTTCTTGTGCACTGGAGACAACCCCAGGTACTCTCCACCTAATTAATCTGCATCTGACAATAATAGCACAGGGCTTGAGTCACTGCTGTGTTGCTGGTGATTCACAGAAAGGCAGTGTTACTGCAAACCAAAGAATCATTACAGTGAATCAGTTCCATATCACTCAATGGACATAGAGACATCAGCTTCAGGTGCCAGAACTGAATGGGAAGCTGAATGCTAGCTTCTTTTTGTTAATGCATACCGTGTTTCCCCTTTTTTAAGACACCGTCTTATAACTTTTTTTCCTCAAAAAAACACAGGGTGGCTTACTTTCGGTGGGGTGTCTTATTTTTTTATTGCCGGTATGGTATTTATGGCTCAGGGCGCCGCTGGGCTCTCTTGAGTGCTCGGTGCTGCAGCAGCCACTGGTTCCGGGTGGCGGGGCGGCAGGCGTCCTTGACCAGGCCAGGCGGAGGCCGCTGGCTCAGGTGCTCCGCCCGCTGCTGCAGGGCGCTCCAAGCTCCTTGGCTGGGCCAGGCAAGGAAGAAGCAGTGAGCCCAGCGGTGGCGGCAAGCACGGAAGCAGTAGGGACGCTCTTGGAGCGCCGCTTCACAGCTGATCGCGCTCCTGCAGTGCCGGCCGCATGGAGTGACTCTGTGAGCGGAGGTGCCTGTGGGGGTTGGTTTCCGCGGCGTGGAAGTATGGCTTATTTTCGGGGTATGTCTTATATTTCTCAAATCCTTAAAAACCCTGCCATGGCTTACTTTATGACTATGTATTAAAAAAGGGGAAACAGGGTAAGTTAAGGAGTGGTCCATAGTAGCTTAGAATCATTCCTGCTCTTTGCTTACCGTTATTTAGCCTGGTCTCAAGATTGTTAAATTTCCCAATGAGGAACTTACTAGAGAGTAAGTGTTTGTAGAATTATGTCCAAAAAGCCCTATCTTTTCATTTTCAAATATATTTTAATTAGACGGGGAAGATCTCAGTAGTCTCCAGTGTACAATCCATTTCCTGTGAAAATATCACCACTGTTTGTTCGGATGTGGAAAATTTAATAGTAATTCTCATATGAGGAAAATAACACCCATTGTGTGTTGGTTAGTTTGGCTAGGGAGTTAGTTGGAACTCTGTGGGACTTGCTTTGGAGTAAACAGGTATAAGATCAAGCTGTTTAGTTTAGAAAGAAACACATTTGTAATCTGAAAAAATAAAAGCCTACACCTGATTCCCACCTTTTGGGAATCAAAAAGTGATTCCCAGACTTCCCCTGGGTATTCTGAAGAATAATGTAAAATAGAGATGGCCAAGCATTAAGTTTTATATCTAACTAGCTGGCCCGGCAACGCGTTGCTGTGGGTTTTTGTGTTAAATGGACCTTTTTCTGTTAAATGGACCTTCAGAGTCTCCCTTCAGAGTCTCTTCACCTGCCCTGTCCCAACCCTGACTCCCCTACTGTAAGTTTCAAAAATAAGACTCCCCCACCCACGCGTGTCCCTGAAAATGTCCCCATCCCCCACTGCTTTGGCTAACTCAGGGTCCTACCTCCCCCCCCATGGCTATGGGATTCCCCCCTCCCTTTGTTGTGCTTCATCCCTGTGATTCCCCCACCCTGTGAAAGGCCCATATTCTGTTTGTTTTTGCCTGTGGCCTACTGGGCAATGGTGAGGCCTACTCAGTTTTCCCTGCTGGGCAATGCTGCGGCCTATTGAAAAAGCTGGGCCTTGTTGCTGCCAAAGGACTGTTTTCAGTTGGTTGCTGTGGAATTTTGTGATGTCATCTGGCGGCACAGCTTTGGAGGTGGCAGCGTGCAATCTGCCTTTCTATTGGATGCTGCTGGAGTCTTCAGAGCTTCTGGTGGTGACGTCGAATTTGGGCACCACTTTTGTGTTTAATCATTATTTTAGATGTGAAAGGTGTGTTTTTTTGGATTTTTTTATGCCAGACCCCTCCCTGATGGGCATGGAACGCTGTGGCCAAATTTGTTACATTCCAGTTCAGCAGTTACAGAGAAAGGCTGTGACCTCCGCACGCGTGATGCCTACATTTTAATATATATAGATTGTCAGATTTTAAAAAATGTTCAAGCTGCCGTATTCTAAATCCATTTGACTACAAGTTCTTAAATCAGAGAAGGGGAATGTGAGCCCCACCCCCCCAAGTTGTTGGACTACAACTTCCATCATCTCTGTCCATTGGCTATGCTGGCTGGAGCTGATGGGAATTATAGAGACCAACAACACTTGGAGGGACACAAGTTTCCCATCTTTGTTTTAAAGAGCTCCCAGGAAGTTAAAGAACTATTCCTATAGAATGTATTTGTTGACATCAATCTGTCTGGAGAGGCAATGGAGTGCGCCTCCAGGAGTGAAGTCAAACTGCTGGAGAATCACAGCGCCTGCTGTGGCTACAGAGACTTGTAACTCATAACTGCTGCCTCCTGCATTGTTATTAGCATAAAATGCAGCTCAGTTGTCCTTTGTTCTCAATTTGAAGCGAAGCTGGTTTATGGGGAAATGCATCAAAAACTGTATTTCATAAGAAAGAACAGGATAGATACAGTATAGATTGTGGCTAATATCATGTGTACATTGCTACCCAAAACAGCAGCGGGAGCACACAGGATGCAAAGCAAACAGGAATGTATGCACAGCCTAGATAAGCCAATAACTGCAATAAAGAGAACCACAGGAGGTCATATAAAACACCATAACAACCCCTCCTACCCTCCAAAGTCTACAGCTGAGCAATTTAAAATTAAGAGCCATTGTGGCATAGTTGTCAAAATGTTGGGCTCGGACACCAGAGACCAGAGTTTAAATCTCACATCAGCTAGGAAGCTCACGTGGTGACCTCAGACAGGTCACAATTTCTTAGTCTAACCTACCTCACAGGGTTGTTGTGAGGGTAGGATGGAGTGTGTGGAGAACCATGTTTGTCACCTTGAGCTCCTTGGAGAAAAGCTGGGATAGAAATCTAGTAATAAAGAAAAAAATGGCAAGCTTTTGAGGTTTTTTTTTAAATCATTGCCAGGCAAGATGATACACAAGGTAGGGGGGGTGGCTGGAGGATGAAAACTTTTAAAAAGCAGAAAACTAGGGGGGTGGGAAATGGCAGGGTAGATGTAACAGCCATAAAGTCTGTTTATAGATTGAGTTTTAAGATACAAGTTGAAGGCTAACTCCTTTCCAGGTATGAAGAGGAACATGGCAGTGTTCCTGCTACACTATTGGACTTCCAAATTGACTCTTACCTGGCAAACCTTCCAATATTAACCCCCTAGCTTTGCCAAAAAAGGAGACTGTCATGAGTCTTGTTTTACTTCTGTTCTCTGTCCCCCACACATTAAACAAGAGTTTTGTTTCAGGTATGGGACAGGACAGAACCGAGTTTCAAGCCAACCATTCACCTCCACCCCCCAATATGGTGGCAGCTGTTGCAACTTCATCCCAGAATTCAAAGCGTGTAACTTGATATCTCAGCACCTGGGAGGGATTGCCTGGCAGAGTTCTGGAACACTTGGAAGTTTGCCATTTTTAAATAACTTTTTGGTTGGTCTTAATTAATGTATTACCCAACTGTGGTCATGGAGTGCTTGTGATCATTTGGCAATTAATTTGGCCAGCAGATAACTACAACAAAGTTTTGTTAGGATGCAGGAAAAGTGTGAGTTATATATAGATTGTGGATGAAACCCAACTGCCGGAAAACACAGCTTGAGTTTTAATCCCAGGTGTGTTGTTGCTGAGCTCTCTGAATTGCACTTGAGATGTTTACCACAATCTCAATGCCAACAACAGATGGTGGTGTAATATTCTGCTCCAGCCTGTCAATTTGTTATTCCGTTACATTTTAGAGAGGGCTTTTTATTCAGTAGAATTAGATGGACAAAAAACACCCACAAAGACAAATCCTTTGTTGCCCAGTTATTGTTGTGCAACCATTACAAATTGTTTGAACAGATCTACTTAGCTATGGCACATGAACCTCCATTGTGTTCAGTTGTTCAAACACAAGTAGGAAAGTTAGACTCAGTACTTAAAAAGAATCATTCTGATGTGTGATATTTGGTAACACCGTTCTAAGAATGCACCCGAGGAAGTAAACGATAACATATATTTTAATTTTTAAATATGCCTGCAGTGCCAATATCAAAGCATTTTACAAATTTCAAATCATTATGTTGGGATTCTCTCTACTGCTATGGATCATTCTGCGTTTACATCAATGCTGCATTTCGGTTGTTCAAAACAGAGTCCAACAGAATAACAACTTGCATCTTAAAAGCTTGCAGCAGTGTTATTAGAAAGGGTGCATTTTATTGTGACTATATAAATTGTGACTATAATTATTTTAGGACAGCCAAAAAATACATACACAAACTGCGCAGAGAAATTAAAATAAGTATCACAGCTAAAGGTTAGGCAGAAGCAACACAGCTAAGTGCCAGGGAACATCAGCCCTCCCCCAGCTTTCTGTCACCAGTGCCATTTTAAAACTCCAGTGTGTTGCCTTGGGAGGGGCAACACAGCAAAGCAGCCTAAAAATACTGCAATCAGCCAGGCTACATCTTAATAGTTTGCCCATACTTCATTCACTGCAATCAAGCAAAGTGCCATTTGATTCCCTGGGGCTGCAAGTTTGGAGGCTTCTGGACCAGGGAGGTAGGTGCATCTGTTACAGAATCATCTCCCCAATTGTCCACTCAGTAGCTGAAACAAGCAGGTACAAACAGTTCGTATAGCATGAATAAGTATAGATTTATAGATTCAGATGTGCAAATTTATCATCTTAAATGGCAGGGATTAATCATGCATGCAAACTGTGCATCAAAATCATGAAATGGGGTGCAAGTACATTTTCTTATTAGAAAAGTAGGTGAATTGAAGCAATCCCTCCTTGCCTGCAGCACCATTTGGTCTAGGGCTGGCCCTGTTCCCCTACTGCACAGCCTAAGGCAAATAGCTGCCGTGTTAGGGGAAAACAAATATAAAGCACTGAGAATCCTTTCTTTTTCTCTCCCATAGGAATGGGTTATACTGGAGGAAGCCTCACACAGGAAACAGCTGGTTTCACACCCTCTTGCAAACTCTGAGAAACAACTACAGGTATACTTGTTTTGAGACAAATCCAAAACACACATTACAAATGTTTCACCTTGGTTAATTAAAATGGCTTCTGCATTTTCTTCTTCTTCTCCCTTCAGACAAATTTGTCCTTCAATAGAGATAGGGTTATTTATTCTCTTTTCATTTCATTATATGCATTGGTGCAAGGCAAGAAAGGCTTAAATTGCATCTGTGGAACCCTCTAGTCAATTTATCAACTTACCTGTCTTCCTTTTGCATATATCTGGCCTGGCCTGTGTAAACAGTTCTGTTACTCATGTATAAGGAGGAAGTATTCTGCATTATCTTTGCAGAGCCAACAGAGGCGAAAGGCTATACAAATATTTTACATACAGTACATTCAACAGTCTTAAATTTGCCTCCATGGAATACAGCTGATAAGGTGCCATTTGATAAGATGGAAGAATGTACCTTTAAATAAATACAGAGATACAATGTGTGTGTTCATAAAGAGGTGCCACCTGCTGAAAACTATGGTTCAGAATGAGCCTGTTAACAATGGTTTTTGACTACCTTGAAAGTTGACCAGGAACTTAACAAATGGGCTGCACATAGACATCAGGGATCAGTCTGTCAAAGACTGGGGAAATATCAAAGATACAACTATATGTTAAAAGCAAGCATACATACATGTAGGGTATGTGCTGGGTGTGCCCAGACTCACTCTGACATTTCAAAGAAAGCATGCACCCAGTGAAGTGGAGAGAAAGAGAGAGGCAGAATAAAAAGGCTGGAATGGACATGCCTGCATCTGGAGTGATTGGCTCCAGTAAAGGAGGAGGAGGTGAAAAAGCTTAGGGTGCAGTTTCTGTCTTCAGAAATCTGATTCCGACTTAAGAGGTCTATTGACTCCCAAAGCTACAATTCCTAGAGTGGTTTACCAATCAGTGCCTCTTCCCAGGGAACTCTGGGAATTATAGTTCTGTGAGGGGAGCAGGGGTTTCCTCACAGCACCTTAAATAGACTGCATTTCCCAGGATCCTTTGGGAAAAGCCATGACGGTTTAAAGCGAATGCCATTGCTTTAAATGCATAGTGCAGTGGGCCCTAGATAACTGCTGCCTGTTGAAGTTGACACTACTGGGCTAGATGAGGAAACAGTCTAACCTGGGATAAGGAAGTTTCCAATGCTTGTTATGATGAGGATTAATCTTAGAAGTAAGGGATACCAGGGATGGTGAAGATTAGATGAAATCTGGCCTTACAATTCTTTGTATTCCATATGTTGCAAAAAGAGTAGGAGTTTCCCATCAGCTCCAGCCAGCATGGTCAACAGTCAGGGATGATGGGAGCTGTAGTATACCGTGTTTCTCATATTATAAGACATGTCTTATATTTATTTTTTCCTCAAAAAAACACACTATGGCTTATTTTCAAGGGATGTCTTATTTTTTTCCTCCTCCTCCTGCCGCGGCCGGCATTGCTGCTGCGCCTATCACTATGTCTTATTTTCGGGGTATGGCTTATATTCCTTGAATGCTTAAAAATCCTGCTATGGCTTATTTTATGGGTATGTCTTAAAATATGAGAAACAGGGTAGCAGCATCTGGGGGGCCACAGGTTAGCCAACCCTGCCATGTAGCATAATGGATTTAGAGCAGGCATAGGCAAACTTGGCCCTCCAGATGTTTTGGGACTACAACTCCCATCACCCTGACCAGTGGTCCTGTTAGCTAGGGATGATGGGAGCTGTAGTCCCAAAACATCTGGAGGGCCGAGTTTGCCTATGCCTGATTTAGAGGTATGATCATTGCTTCCTGCAATCCTGCAGCTGAGTAACTACCTGTAATTGTTTCTTCCAAAGAAGCTATTTATGTTATAAATTTACGTTTTAGACCAAAAAGTGTCGGTGCAGTAAAAATATCACCATCCCCACTGTCAAGCACAATGTAGTTTTATGCCAACAGGCTCCAAGAGTGTTGCAACCAAGCTAATTTTCTCTTAATCTATTCCTAATTGTCTCAAGCTGCAGCAGCTAATGGGAATGTAAAGGAAAACACTCTCCCTTTGCTCACCACAGAACATAAGAAAAATGAGTGGAATGGAACTGCTCTCACTTGTTTGTGCACAGCGCAGATGATGTAGAGGAAGAAAAACAACAGCAGCCGAGCAACAGAGACAGACATTTTCATCATGGGCCAAATATGTTGGATGCTTCAAACATTCCAGTGTGAAAAATAAGTTTTGGATCAAACATTTCTCAGACCAACTGCAAAAATATTTGGTTTCCTTTTGTAAGCATGGGGGAAGTTAATACCTCTAAAAGGACGTTTATAATTCTACTCACAAAATGGCCTTTGCATTGCAAGCATATCAAATTTATCTTCTACTTGGCCTGGCATTTGCCTCCTGCAACAGATAAATCCGAGCACATCTGAAGTTAATTTGATATTGAGCGATTCCACGCAACCGAATTGTGCTGTACACCTCAGCTATTCGTTTACACGGCAAAATGCATGCAAAGGGCTGGTTTATGCAACCGAGGTCTCTAGAAATGTTCTCCTTCCTGTGACATGGTGTCCTGGAGGGTTAGAGCTCAGTGGTGTATAGAAGGTCGCAGGTGCAATCCCTCTTGGCACCTCCAGTTTAAAAGATCAGGTAGTCATTGAGGTGGATGATCTCCACCTGAGACCCCGGAGAACCACTGCTATGTAGATAATACTGAGCTAGATAGACAAAATACTCTTATCTGGCATAGGGCAGCTTCTCAATGGCGGTTGGTTCATTAGGGCAAATAAGTCACTGCCCCACCAGTCTGCCCCTTACAATCAGTACAGAAGACATCGGTGGCTGCCAGCTTCCTTCTTCTCCTTAGTCTCAGTGCTGCCCTTGTAGAACTCAGAAGGGAGGAGCATGGGACAAAACTAGAATTGG
Organism: Zootoca vivipara; assembly: GCF_965207765.1. Lineage (NCBI taxonomy): Eukaryota > Metazoa > Chordata > Lepidosauria > Squamata > Lacertidae > Zootoca > Zootoca vivipara. The sequence continues at coordinate 37,108,831 of NC_142594.1, forward strand.
CTGGTTCCATCCGTCAATGGCTTTGGCTCCAGTTACTGCTGATCTCCCTGCCTTTCTACCCAACTAGTCTCAGTGGGCACAAGCCACCACTCCAGCTTCCTTTGGTCCTATGATAGTCCTTCTGAGATAACAATTCACATGGGGAACTTCTCACAGCCCAGTGCAAATGCTTTTTGGTCTGGCATTCAATCCAGATTCTGAAGTATCTGAAGTGAGGTTGGGGGTTGCCCTACCGTTAGGTTAAGTAAAGTGATGTGACTATATCAGGCAGCAGATGCCGAGGGTGGGTAGGTAGGGAGTCCCCATACCTGCCATGTCCTGGACGGAAAAAATTGGGGTTGGCAGCTGTGCGACACCGGAAGTTGCATAGACCATCTGGTGGAGCTTTGCCCTTCTATGGGCACCAGAAAATGACGCCAGCGCTGGAAGTCACTTCTACGCATGACCGGAAACGCGTAAAGCGACTTGCGGCACCGGTGACGCCATTTTCTGGTGCCCATAGAAGGGCAAAGCGCCACCGGAAGTTGTGTCTATGCGTTTCCGGACATGCGTAGAAGCGACTTCTGGCGCCGGCACCACCATTTTCTGGTGCCCATAGAAGGGCAAAGTGGCACCAGAAAAATGGCCGCCAGCAGGAGCGGATTTAAGGGAGAATAACGGGATAATAACCAATATGGGAGACCGCCGGGAAACGGTAGGAAAAAAGGGAGTTTTCCGGCAAAAACGGGAGCTATGGGGAGAGGCAATTGTGTGTGCCAAGAGGCATGGTGAGGAGTGCTGTTGCATTGCCACTTTTGAAGTAAAATTTGATGGCCCATCTGGTCACCTTCTGCACATACGGTAGTAGGGGTTGCATCTTGTCCTTTGGCTCAGGAAACAAAAATAGCTTGTAAAAGTTAGGTCTGCTAGGTCAGAAGCATCCTGAAATTTCAGGACCCAAACCTGAGACCTAAGGGCAGCCCCAGGTGATGTCATGGCAGGGGGTCCTGGCTATTCTTCCTCTGTGCTACCTCCCACCACTGAGCCCGGGGAATTAATAATAATAATAATAATAATAATAATAATAATAATAATAATATATTTATTTATTTATACCCTGCCCTTCCCAGGAGAAGGGAGCAGGGGAGGGCAAACCACCCCTCAGCAGAAAGTCTATGCAATACTTTGGAGCTGGTTCCTGCCAGGCTGAAGTTTGCAAAGAGCACACATAATATTCTAAATAAATAATCTGAAATACATACTTTAATTGCTCATGAGTCCCCCCAAATTCTGGGGATTATGGGTTTTTAATGGGGTTTTAAATGTACAGTGTGTACACATCCTAAGACACAAATGCAAGATGGTGGTGGCTAATTCATTCATTTCCTGCCATTTCACCTCTCCAAACTCCCCTCCCCAGCTACTCATGGGGAGTGGAATTTGGCCACTCCTGGCTCATCCCCTCCTTGCAAAAAAAGGAGAGCAGAGGAAATGCATCACCAAAAACATGGACAAAAGGAGGTACAGATTTGCATAAAATGTGCACATGTAAAGTTAGAAATCATGACTGTCATTTAAATAGAAACACAATACATCTCGCCATACCAAAGACCAGGTGACCTGCCTTCCTGTATTGTCTGCTGTCTAGATGCTAACTGTTGATTGGCAACTTCAAGCCCTCCTTTCTTATGGTACTTTATCTGGAATGGGACTTGGACCAGCCAGGGCGTTAAACAGGTTCTCTGTATTAGACCAAGCCTGGGTGGTGCCACCATCCATGTAAGGAAGGATGCAGAAAATCTCTACACTGATTCAATGTCTACCAGGAGAAACTGTCTGTATCGTACTAATGAAGCTGCCTTATACCAAGTCAGACTATCAGTCCATCAAGTTCAGTATAATCTACACTGACTGGCAGGGACTTGTTAGGGTTTCAGAGTCTCTCCCAGCCTAACATGGGAGATGCCAAGGATTGAACCTGGGACCTTCTGCATGCTAAGCAAATGCTCTAACCACTGAGCTGCAGCCCTTCCCCAAACATGGTACACTTTTATCAGTTAAATTTGAATGTTAGCATATAAAAAAATATCAAAACAATTAGCTGAAGATGGTAACACTACCAGATATTTGCCAGTATGAAGCTGCTAGTGCCTGACACGTGTGTGACATTGGCCCAGGTCAACGTTATATGGGGTTTGGTGCCACCCGTGAGGCAGGAGCCTGGGCAGGGGGAAGAGGAATGCTCAGAGCTGTCAGAGACAGAGATGGTCAGGCAGGGTATGTTGCAGGAAGAGGCTGTTCAGGCAAGGGATGGGCCAATCGAATCCCCATCATCCCCCACCCTGCTGCCTCCTAGAACCAGGAGGGGCTTGAAGAGAGAAGAGCAGTGATGCCTTCCACGCAGGAAAAGCCTCAAGTTGTGTGCATGCACCCTGTCAGGTGAGGGTACAGAAGCTGGTTGGGGTGTGTAATCCCCACTGTTGCTGCAACTGCATCGCAAGGCACAACCCTGGGGACAGCTGCCGGTGTATCTGGGGCACCATAGGAATTGCTGTAAGTGCATGCTTTTGTCGATAAAGAATTCACTATCAGACATGTGCCTTCCTTGGCCAGGGGTGCCTAAGAGGACTCTTTGTTCTTATTGGCACAATAGGCTAACATGGTTACGCCTCCGAAATACATTTCTGGCTAGGGTGCTTGAGTCTGTATTCTTTGAAGTTCTGGATGGATGTTCAATGCTTTATTATCCATTCAAAACCGTACACTGTCAGATTGTGGAATATAAACAGGGCTCCCTTTCTGGAAACATCTGTGTTACGCTTTAATTTGTACTCTTAAAGATAAGGTGAAGTCAAAAGAATGAAAGATGCAGGTAAAGAAATATGGAAAGTGGATTAGCGCTTTCAAGTAGTCGGCCAACAATATTGCGGGTGCTTCGATGTAAGTGGAATAGCGTGCCTGGATATAGCTTATTTGCAGACTTTTGAGCAGGAGTGTGTGGGTGGAAGCCCAAAAATAAGCACTAGCATAATTACTTCAACAGTAAATTTTAACATCCAACATATAGGGAGAAACAAGCCGGCCTGCTTTTGTGTTTTAACAGGGGTTGACATGACTCTCTGCTGATGCTTATCTGCATGGATAAATCAGCTTACACCTGTGGATTTCTGAGCATCAAGCTGCACAAGTGCAGGGTAGGCCATTCTTTTGGTCAGTTGGAAACCCTACTACAGGTTCAGTGGTAAGACTGTTCAGTTAGGGCATGGGAGACCTGGGTTCCAAACCTCGCTCAGCAATGAAACTCACTATATGTCACCCAGGATGATGAGTGCCACCTGCAATCCTCTGTCCACTCACATGAGAGTACAGTGGTACCTCAGATTAAGTACTTAATTGGTTCCAGAAGTCCATACTTAACCTGAAGCGTACTTAACCTGAAGCAAACTTTCCCATTGAAAGTAATGGAAAGTGGATTAATCCATTCCAGACGATGAAAAACACCCCCTAAAACAACAATTTAACATGAATTTTACTGTCCAATGAGACCAGTGATCCATAAAATGAAGGCAATACAGTCATACCTCGGTTTAAGTACGCCTCGGTTTGAGTATTTTCAGTTTAAGTACTCCGTGGACCTGTCTGGAACGGATTAATCCACTTTCCATTACTTTCAATGGGAAAGTTCGCTTCAGGTTAAGTACGCTTCAGGTTAAGTACAGACTTTCGGAACCAATTGTGTTTGTAAACCGAGGTACCACTGTAATCAATATACAGTGGTACCTCAGGTTAAGTACGTAATTGTTTCTGGAAGTCCGTAGTTAACCTGAAGCGAACTTTCCCATTGAAAGTAATGGAAAGTGGATTAATCCGTTCCAGACGGGTCCACGGAGTACTTAACTTGAAGGTACTCAACCTGAAGCGTACTTAACCCAAGGTATGACTGTAAGTTGTATCAAGCTCCTCCCTTAATTGAACAGGGAAGCAAGCCACAGAGTGGTTGATATAGTATTACAGTGGTGCCTCGCTTAACGAATGCCCTGCTTAACGAAATTTCCGCTTAACGAAAGAATTTTTCGAGCGGAGGTTACCTCGCTAGACGAATGCGTTTTACGAAAAATTCGTCTAGCGAATCGCGGTTTCCCATAGGAATGCATTGAAATTCAATTAATGTGTTCCTATGGGCAAAAAAATTTCAAAAAGATTTCAATGCATTCCTATGGGATTCGCTAGACGAATTTTTCGCTATAAGAAAAGACCCGTGGAACGAATTAATTTCGTCTAGCGAGGCACCATTGTACATCCTCCTCACAAGGGAGGAGGATGGAGACCTAGGTGCCCCCCATGGGACCTCCTTGATGCCCCACTACCGGTAGGTTCCACCAGTCTCCACTGGCTACATGATGGCTTTAAATGAATTGAGCAAACACAAGGAGAGGCATAGGTCCACACTTCACATGGTATCTCTCTCCCATTGTTGCATTACAGGGCATGAAGCCTATGGCACGTTTAACACAGGCCTTGATCTGGCCCTGTCTGTGAATGCCAAACTACAAACTTGGTGACGAAAGCCGTTGCTCAATGTGACAGACTCCTCCAGATCAGCGCTAAATTATTAATCAGGGCTGTGTTGTCAGTGTGAACATATTGTGCTGCATAATAATAGCTGCACAAACAGCGGAGGAGCTGTGCTGAATCTGCATTATTGATAAACAGAGAAGAACATTCACTTCTAATTACGCGTTTAAGGCCCAAACAACAAATCTAGAAGGTTATTTGTTGCCGCCAATCTCCACAGGGGCCCAAAAGGCAAAAGGTGGCTTCAAAGGACAGAGTTGTAGCCTTTGCCAACAGGGAGCTTAACTGCGTGTAGGGGTGGTGAGTGCCTCTCCTGCAAGTGTGCAAGACGCTGCTCCCCTTGGACGTGGAACGGGAACAGCAATAGACTAATATAGCTGAGACAAAACACAGTGTTCATATATTGCAAAGTGGAGGTGGAGGACAACATGGGAGACAGCCACAGCAATTAAGAACACAGAGGAGAAGCATACTTATGCCTTCAAGCCACAACCGTACCCCCACCCATGGCACACCTTTACAGCAGCATGCCCTCCAACTTCTTCTAACCTAAATCTAGGGCATCCCCCGTCCCCACCATGCTACCCCACCAGGCAACCTCATTGCCTGCGGCTTTTGTCAGCGATGTCCAGGTCAAATCAGGACAATTGGCGGGTGTGCATCAGCTCCAGAATTGCGGTACAGGAAGTTTCTCTTCTATTGACCTCAATGGGAGGGGAATGGCATGGTGACAGTATATCTCATGTTCTCCTCCTTCGTGGAACCCCTTTGGCTTCTTGGTATACTCCAAAGCTTAGGGCGAGAAAACAAGCTGGGGGGTGGCTCAAACGTGAGCAGAGGAAAATTCTGGTTGAGTGCAATCAAACACTGAGCCTACCTAGTGGCAGCGAAGGCAGCAAAGAAGGATAGCTTTGTTGCTTCCACTGCATCTGCACTTGTGTCTGGCAGACCTCTGGGTAGTGTGGGGCCTTTTACTGTCTGGCCTGAAGGAGGCGGAAGAACCAAGGCACCTCAAAGTGACATGATACAAATGTTGCTACCACACCACTGGAAGCAGAACGCAAGCTGAGGAACTGGGTCATTGCCTCTATCCCTCCATTAAATGCTCCTAATACACAGAATTACAGCTGTAAAAGATGCAATTTATCAGCACATTTCCATATTTGTTACCTGTGCAAAGCCACTGAAATATATTGCTTATGATGTATGCACTGCAAATTACGCAGAAAAAAGTGAGCAAAATATGTGTGCTGGAGAGAGGCTTATTTGTTTTTTGTTTTTTAATACAAGAATTGTATTTACCTATGTAGATACGCTTGCAGAAATGACAACACCCTGAGTTCCTGTATGGGATTTATTGCTAGAACCTGTTGTTTGTTATTCATTTTTATTTTTTGTTACATTTATATTTCACCTCTACTCCTATGAGCTCAAGGTGGTGTACATGCCCCCCCCCCATTTTTATCCATTATCTTGAAGCAGAAAATTGAACAAGAGCTGAGTTGAATTCCTGCTGGCAAAAAAAGCAGAGTCATTTTCACAGGACCATCTCCTTAGACAATGTAAACGACTGCAGTTTCCATCAAAGCTAGTTATTCTAATTTACACTGAAAGAGGATTTGGTCTAAGGAGCAGAGTAATGAGCACAGTAAGATTGCCAGATCACAATTACAAAAATAAGAGTCCCTCTGGGGAGGGACTGTCTGGTCTGCTCAGCTACAAAGATGGGGTATTCCGAAGGAAAGAGCATTTGTTTTTAAAGACCTGTCATGTTCTGAAATATTCTATTTCCTTAAGACAGGGATTGCTAACTTGTGGCCTTCCAGATGTCAATGGACTATAGCAGTAGGGGAAACCATTGGCTTTCTGGATGTTGCTGAACTACAACTCCCAACAGCCCCTGCATGCATGGCCAATGGCCAGGGTTGGTGTAGGTTGTAGTTCAGCAACATCCAAAAGCCAAAGGTTCCCCACACCTGGATTATAGCCCCCACCCTCCCTGGCTATAGGCCAAGCTATTTGGCGATAATGAGAGATGGGAGTCCAAAAACATCTGCAGGGCCACATGTTCCCCATCCCTGCACTAATACTTACTCATCCCTCTCCCCCAGCCTATTCTTTTCCTTCTACAAAAAAAAGGTGATTCCAGCTAGTTATGAAATATGGAACAGATAGCCTCAACAAACCAAGGACAGGCATTTAGATGAGGAGGGGTGTTATTTTACATATTTAGAAATAAAAGATCCAACACATGACCCATACTTGATCCAATTAGGCTTTTGTAACAACACACACAAAATAGAAGAAGGAAAGCACAATGTGTATGACTACCTGCTGTTTTTTGGATTCTGGCACAATATAAATGGAAAAACCCACAAGCCCTAGTAATCATCTCAACTGGCTTCCAATAATAGCAAATTATATAGAGGGTTAAGCCAAGGTTCTCTTAAGCACACACATCAGCTTGATTATCAGCAGCAAAAATGCATATAAGCAACACTTTCTAGAGCTTATGAGTGCACATTTTAAAAATGAGCAATATAATTTAGAAGGAGATTAAGGCGTAACGGCACACAACCCAAGCACTTTGTTTACTTCAGCTGCTTGTAATGGGCTCTGCTTACAAAAAGAAGCATAAATCACACATACATTAGTACAGTAAAGCCTGGTTTTTATCATATTTGTGAGACACTGGCCCCTGGCTGCTTGGCGAGAAGAAAGCTAAATAGGGTTCCTCCTCTTCTTGTGGAACAGGGAGGTAGCAGTCTTCTTTTGTTAGCCACAAAGCATATTAGTCTCTGCACAATTTTGTCATTAGACCAGATGCTATTTGGTGCCTTTTTGCTTGAATGCGTATAACTTTTTTTCTGCTGCTCTGCTTTTTTGTTATTGCTTCCAAAGGCTGAGATGTGCTTCCTATGATTTGGACAGAGTGAACCCACTTGCAGGTGGTCACATGATAATGGAGAAGCATGTGTGTGTGTGTGTGTGTGTGTGTGTGTGTGTGTGTGTGTGTGTGTGTTACAATGTGCACTTGCATAGAAACACTTTACCATGTGACTCCAAAGCATCCAAAAATCAGCTTGCCTGGAATGGCTCATGAGCATCTGGTTGGCTACGGTGAGAGCAGGATACCGGACTAGATGGGCCATTGGCCTGATCCAGCAGGCTCTTTTTGTGTTGTTAACTGAAGCCTTGCCTGCTGAGTAAGAAAATAGGAAGCTGCCTTATACTGAGTCAGGCCATCTTGTAGCAGTGATTTTAGATTGATGCTGGCAAACCACATCAGATAAAAGCTAGCTATCAAAACCCTCAGCTATCAACACAATGTACAGTGCTGGCAAACCTTCCTGTACGTCAGTATGCACAAACACGCATCCACTAATTGGGTCAGGGGGACATTAGAGGGCAGCAGGTCACTACTGGGCTGGCCAGAGTTGGGAGGATCCTGATGGAACCAGTTAGAGCAGGTTAGAACAGGGGAGGCTGGTCCAAGCCTGAAGGGTCAGACCCAGGTTAGGAGGAAGACAATGGGAAAATGGCAGAGTGGTGGAAAAACCCCAAGAGTCACAAGATTGAGAGGAGGGGGATGTTTAAGGAGTAGGCATGTGACAGGGCGAGGTCTGAGGAGTATGTGAGGACCAGGCACTTCCTCTATGGCGGAGTTTTGGGGTGTTGGCAGGATGTGCCCTATGCAAGGACACCACCTCTTTTGGAGTTGACCACTTGTCATTGGATGAAGGATGCACCTCTAGTTAATCATTGACAGTTCTGAAACTTTACAATAAAAGGGGGTGCCTGCTTTCATTCTGGGCGACCTTCCGATCCACATTCTGTCTCCCGCTGTATTCTTTATCTCGTGCTCCCCACACCATCTAGCTCATTCAGTGATTCCAATGGAATCACAACCCAACATAATTCTTAGTGTTGGATACTCTTATACTTAAGGTACAATTAAAACAATGGCCAAACTATGGTTAAATTTAATACTGGATTTTTTTTGTGGGAAGAAAAGTGATATTGGTTGTTTCAGCGAAGTAATAATCTTGATGACGAGTTGTACGTTCGTTCTTACACAAGTCAACAGGGAAAAAACTTCTTTATTACCAATCCTTTCAGGGTTATTATATCAAGCAAGGTGAATGAGGAAATCTTTGTACAATATGCCAGTAGATCATATTCATAACTCATAGCTGATCATAAACATAAAGTGATTGATGCCTCTGGAAAAAGTAATGTGAGCAAGTCTTCTTTCAAGTATGCAATCTGGCAAATAATAACGCCAGGACTGATCATTCAGGAAATGAAAAATGTCTTCTTCAGCAGGGTGCTTTCTGTGCATTGGAAAGATTATTTCAGGAACCAGAAAGTACACAATTTTTTTCTGAAGCTTTAAATCTTTCAAATGTGTGGGGCTTTGATGAACAAATCCATGTTGCTTTTAAATGCCTTTGCAAGATGAAGATGAAAGATGCTGTTCCAAATAATTATGGATTACAAACTTTCTGAAAACTCACACTTGATTTGTCTCACATGAGTGTGGGCTCGATAAATCGGGACAGGATTTTTGGCAGTCATGGTAATGCTTCTTCTAACCAATTATATGTAACTTTAAATTACATGCTTTGTTTTGCACACACAAAAAAACAAGAAAATAAAGTTCCACATTGAGTTGTGTGCAGAGTTAACTCTTCTGTGAGTGGAAGGAATCCTTCTGTTTCAGGAAAGGTCCCTTCAGTTCAGAGGAGAGGCTTTGATCCATTTGAGGGGGGGATGTCAAAGCAATAGTAAACAATAGCTGCTTTCTCCTGCAGCACCTAATACCAACTCCTAAACCAGGTTTCCTCAACCTCGGCCCTCCAGATGGTTTTGGCCTACAACTTCCATGATCTCTAACTAGCAGAACCAGTGGTCTGGGGTGATAGGAATTGTAGTCTCAAAACATCTGGAGGACTAAGGTTAAGGAAGCCTGTCCTAAACCATAGGTTTACAGCCTATTTATATACTTGCACTTTGACTGCTAGGTGGGCAGGAGCTGGGACTGAGCAACGGGAGCTCACCCCGTCGCGGGGATTCAAACCGTCGACCTTCTGATTGGCAAGCCCTAGGCTCTGTGGTTTAACCCACAGCGCTACCGTGTGTGTCCAGTACACACTGCCAAATGCTACTAATTTGTTCATAGCATTAGATGAAACTCAAGTTCTGAATAGTCAGTGCAGAATGAGATGAGGACCAGGATGTTTTCTTTCACAAAGCTAATAGATTTTTTGTGGGAGGGGGGTTGACTGACTATTTCATAAAACAGTGTGTGTGTGTGTGTGTGTGTGTGTGTGTGTGTGTGTGTGTGTTATTTTACTTATTTGAAAGAAAGGTGGAGAAAGAGATTCTCACAGGAGGAATTTGAACAGCAAAGCTCTCTGATAAAAGAAGGCTAAAAAGTTCATTCCAAATACCAATTTGCTAATGGTCCCATGAGAATAATGTTTATATTGGCAACAATGAACAAATAGAGATGAGTGACAGGTCCACAATTAAACCATGAATGGAAGCAAACATTCCCAGTGCATAGTATTCATATCACTTGCCAACAGAAAGATACCAATATCCCAATGTCATGAGACTATATTTTTTATGACTACATTACTCCAGTTTTCCAATTAGCTCCTACAAATGATTACCCTGGATGTAATCACATCTTTCAGATCAGTAGAATCGATCCCCACTGCACTTCAGTTACAAAATGCCTCAATAAGCATGTGAACTTGTGGGATAATTTCACCCAGTTTGATGGTTAGCACTGGTGTTGGACTCAGTGGCAGACCCTGGAGTCTCAAATTTCAGCAGCATCCTGTGCGACACCAAAATTCAGCCCCCACCCATCACCTTCCAGTCTACATCACAGCTGAGAGGCCCTCTGTGGCACCCCTGAGGCTCTGCACCCAGTGCAACTGAACTGGTTGTGCTCCCCTTGAACTTGAACTGTGGACTTGAACAAAGGAGATCTGGTTTCAGGCCAGGAGGCTTATTGGGTGATCTTGGGCCAGTAGCACACATATCCTAACCTACCTTGAACAAGGAGACGGGACACAGCTAAGAGGGGAACAACTGTTACTTGGTAATAGCTATCCGCTTTGCATGCAGACTGTCCCAGGTTCAATCTGGCATCTCCAGGTAGGCCTGGAAATGTCCCATTTGAAACCCTGCAGAACTGCTGCCAGTCAATGTAGACAAGGGATGAGGAACTATGACTATCCAGGTGTTGTTGGACCCCAACTCCCATCAGCCCCAGCTAGTATGGCCAATGGTCAGGGATGATGGGCACTGTAGTTCAGCAAATGTACGCAGGGCCACAGGTTCCCAACCCTTAGATGGACCAATGGCATGTTCCTATGTTGCAAAATTGTCGTAAATAAATCTGGATAATTGCCACATATAGTGTCTGAGCAAGTTGGAGGAAGGGAAGAATGCAAATGTTTTTAATTGTGTTCTAACCTGAAATATACTCAGAGTCCTGTAGTGACTTCATGCTCTTTATTGCAGCTTGTAAAACAGTGATTGAAAATGCCCCCCCCCCAAACCTCAGGCTTTTATATACATTATTTACACAATGAGTCCCGTCTGATTGGCTGTTTCTGTTTCCCTCCTGGAGCCTGATTGGTCTTTTCCTGCAGGCCAATCAATTGTTGCATTCTACGACCCTACCAGTCTAATAGGCTGATTAACTTCTTCCTGGAGCCTGATTGATCTTCTCCTGCAAGCCAATCAGTTGTTGCATTCTAGGATCCTACTTGCCTATCGTTCTAGGATCCAGGCTTAGTACATAACATGACTTTTCTGTTGTGTTTATGGAGTGGTGAAGGCAAAGTCTCATCAGCTCCACAAGGGGCAGGGGACAATCTTATTAAGGTTTTATTCAGTGTTTTTTTTCTAGGAGGATGCAAGGGTATGCATACCCCTAAACATTTTTTTAATCTTTGTACTTTTGTCCATTTACTGTATTTTTTTTTCCTATTTGAACTATAAAATGGTGGTTTTCTTGGGTCAAAATGAGAGTATCCCTAAACATTTTTAATAGAAAAAGCACTGGTTTTATTTTGCAGAGAATGATGGTGGTTCTTCTCACTCCCACCATAGCTAAAGGGAGTGAAGGCGGTTATGGTGGAAGGGGACTTTAGTCCCAGTGGTCAAATTCTCAAAAGAAAGATGCTGAGTCCCATGTCTGTATGGAAGATTATGTGTTGCCTTTGGACCTGGAAATCTTATGTTTTAATCCCAGATATGAGGAAATAGAATATGGATAACGTTTATGGTTTGGTGTATTCTGCTTTAGTGGTGGATTTATTCTGCTCAAGTTTGTTCTGTGATATTCCGCAGGGCTTCCACATTATTGCTGTCCATGATGGTATTTGTATTTGGACAGTTTAATCTTGAGCTCACAGCTATGTGACTAAGTGTAGGAGAGAGCACATTATGGAAGGTGTGGTTAAAATGCACACACACATATATGCAAATTAAAATGCAATATGTGTTTGTGTGTGAATTACTGTATTTCCGAATGGGAACTACGTTATTTTGTACCAGAGGTAATGTGGGTGTTTTAGGAACTAACACTGGATCATATGTCTCCTGCACACCACCTCTGTAATGTGGCGTGGGCGTGAGATAACGGAAAGGGTTTCCAAGAAAATAAGGCGGACGGGGGGGGCAGAGGCTCTTCCTTATGAGAAGCTTTCAAAACTCCGGATCCCTGCTAGTAACTGAGCATGCTCCGCCGCCATCAGCAGCAGCAGCAGCAGCAGCACAGTGACTACATAGAGATAGTCTTTAAAATTACGATTCAATTATTCTGAGACGGCTGAGGATGAGATTGGTTTAGATTTCCAACCAAAACTCTCCCATACACACACATTTACGGGTTGCTGTAAATATAAGTTCCTCTCGGGGGAAAAGGAGGGGGGGGGATAAATAAATAAAACGACCAGTCTACGAAAGTCACACGTCCCAGCAGAAAATCCAGGGCTCAGTTTATTTATTTGAAACACTTCTATCTCGCTCTCCGGTGGAAAACAAAACCAAAAAGCAATACCAGAACGGGTAACAAATAAAAGCCATACATATACATTCATTCACGCACGTAAAAGCAATCTTAATCTGACAATTTGTATGCAGATTGTTGTGCTTTTAAATGTCTCAAAGTTAAAATAAAAATAAAAATCCATACATAAGACCTGAGTTGGAAAGGGTATTAGAATTGTCATTGCTGCCACGTTTTGTTGGGATGGTGGAGGGAAGGCGCTACTGCTCAATCACAGGTACGTTAAATTCCTGCCCCTCTCATTGCTTTCTATAAGAAGCTTTTAGTCCCGCCCCTGCGGAGATAAAGATGGCGTTCAAAGCGAACCCGGAATCTATAAGTGGTGTGCTAGTCTACTTGAGCAAGTCTATGACTAGCTACAGCAGCCTCTGCTTTCCTCCCGCCAATAAGTACTGTTCTCTGTGCTTTACGGGTCCGGGAAGCTCCTGTTACGCATGCGCCCTGAAGTTTCTCGTCTGGTGGTGTAACCTAGCAACGGGAGAAGCCAGACGCATTAGGAAAAGAGCGAGGTGACGGGCGTTGTGGGTTCTTGGGAACGCAGCTACCCGTGTAAAGAGTAGTGTACAGATCTCGCCGAACTGGTGAGGCTTTCCGGACCAAGGCTGGGCTGGGAAGCTGTCTAAGGCAAGGAAAAGGACGCGTGTTTGTTCCCGGGTAACAGTTGATGAATCCTGTGGGTTGTACTGGCAACTGTTTTATGAATTTTGCAAAACAAAAAACCAAAAAAAACCCCCAAAGCATATGAATAAGACAAATTGATTTTAAACGGGATGGGGGTATTCATTGCATTTAGAGATTCACGCACATACGTGTCACAACAACGTGCAATCGCTTCCAGAAAAGGCGTTCCCCACGTGTGAGCGAGGGGGAGGGGGGAGGTAGAAAGAAATTGCTTTTTTAAAGAAAGGTTTCCTTTTTGCAAGTATTCAAATGTTTTATGTTTGTTTCAGAATTTATATACCGCTCCACATGAAAATAATATACAAACACACAAACTGTCATACAAATCATAGGGCAATGTAAAAGCATGAAGTCAAGAAACAATAAAAGCTGAAGAAATAGAATGGACTATTTTCAGTTAGCTCAGTTGGTTAGAGCATGGTGCTATTAATAACAAGTTGTAGGTTCGATCCCCATACGGGCCACCTGCATATTCTTGCATTGCAGGGGGTGGACTAGATGACCATTGAGGGACGTTCCAACTCCACAATTCTATGATTTTATTTAATATATTTCAAATAACTGCTTAGTCCAATCCCAGGCATGGTTTCACAGAAGCCATATGAGTGCAAACTGAACATAGCAGCAGCAACTCTGCTTGTGCTGGCAGGACAGAGATGATCAGGGAGGTGTTTTTTCCACATTTTGGACACATTTAAAGCACTTTGGTACCATTTTATACAGCCATGGCTTCCCACAAAGAATTATTGGAGCTGTTGTTAAGGATTCGGACAGTTGTTTGGAGGCCCCTATTTCCTTCCCAGAGCTACAATTCTGAGTTTCCTGTGAGAGGGATTGACTGTTCCGCTTCTCCACTTCTTTGATCCTGTATCTCCACATCCCATTTGACCCTAAACCCATTTAAAACTAAAACTAAAACCTGCTACTGGGGAAGAATGAGTGGGGCCACATGAGCTTTGAACAATTTTGATTATACTTTGGGCAGCTCAACTAGGTTTTTTTCTTGACTTCACTAGGCTCACTGTGCCACATCTGAGGATTTTGTGCTTTAATTGCTTTGCACTTTATTGTCGTATATGTATTTCCCTTTTTCCATATTTGAGAGCTAATATTCTCCCTGTCGACATTGTAGGTAGGGATAGTTGAGTTCTGTCTCTCTGGGAACATCTCCACTGTAGCAGCATAATGAGCCTTGCTTTAATGAAGAGCAGCTTAACCAAAACTATATGAGGAAAGAAGCAGGGAATATACCGACTTACGGAGGAGGATTTCAGAGGATTTAGAAAGTAATTCATTTCTGAAGTATACATTTTTCCAGTTCCTAACAAATCAGTTGAGGTCAGTTGTGTTACAATTTCATGCTGTCATCTTTGCCACTCAAGGTTGCCCCTGCATTTGAAAAGGATGTCCAGGGCAGGAAAAACAGGTTTTAAAATAAGAGTGATGCAGTGCAGGCATTAGTAATGTGGACTGACACAGGAGTGACTGACTGCCTGCTTGGGTAGGGATGCCGCATCTGTTGGAGTAGCCAGGGGCGTAGCCAGGATCAAAACTAGGGGGGGGCAAGCCATGGTCGTTCAGGGGCGGGGCCAAGGCATGGAAGGGGAGGGGCCACGAAGTGGGCGGGGCTAAAGGGCCAGCGGGCCTGATGACATCGTGGCGGTGGCAGCAGCGGCCACCTTGTGCTTCTGGGGCTGGTAGCGTTGGCGGCTACCCTGCTTGGCTGGAGAGGACGGGAGGGTCGGGCAGGCGAGAGGGGGTGGCAGGGCGGGCAAGGGCGAGGCAAGACACGGCTGCAGCCACGACGGCTCCGAGGCGTTGCTGCATATCAGCATAATATTTCAACCATGGTTCAAGCCCCACCTTAGGAAAAAAATCCTGCATTGCAGGGGGTTGGACTAGATGACCCTTGTGGTCCCTTCCGACTACAATTCTATGATTCTATTGATATATTACCATAGCATATGCATCATTCTGCTTTCTTGAATTGTCCTACTCCTAGGCATAGCATCCAACTCCTAGAGGCCTAGGTGCCCCCCCAATTACTGGTAAATACCGTATTTGAAAGAGTCATCCCCCCATGTTGATGGGCTTTCTATGTGGGGCTTATCTGCCTCCCCCCGTATTTTATTAAGGATGGAAGAGGGAGGGAAGGAAGGAAGGAAGAAATAGAGAGAGAGATAACTCATATTTGTGGGTGTCTCTGGATGACGCTGTGATGCTGGAACTCTGCAGCAAGAGGACGGGAGGGTCGGGCAGGCGAGAGGGGGTGGCAGGGCGGGCGAGGGCGAGGCAAGGCATGGCCGCAGCCACGACGGCTCCGAGGCGTTGCTGCATATCAGCATAATATTTCAACCATGGTTCAAGCCCCACCTTAGGAAAAAAATCCTGCATTGCAGCGGGTTGGACTAGATGACCCTTGTGGTCCCTTCCGACTACAATTCTACGATTCTATTGATATATTACCATACCATATGCATCGTTCTGCTTTCTTGAATTGTCCTACTCCTAGGCATAGCAGCCAACTCCTAGAGGCCTAGGTGCCTCTCCCCCCCCCAATTACTGGTAAATACCGTATTTGAAAGAGTCATCCCCCCATGTTGATGGGCTTTCTATGTGGGGCTTATCTGCCCCCCCCCGTATTTTATTAACGATGGAAGAGGGAGGGAAGGAAGGAAGAAATAGAGAGAGGGATAACTCATATTTGTGGGTGCCTCTGGGTGACGCTGTGATGCTGGAACTCTGCATGTACAGGAGCCTTGTAAGCAGCTTTCTCTCTGCTTGATTTACAGCAGGCACGTCCAACAGGTAGATCGTGATCTACCAGTAGATCACTGGATGTCTGTGGTAGATCACTGGTAGGTCACTGGCACCCCTAAAAAAAGCTCACCCAAAATTTTCCTCCTCCCTCAAAAAAGTTGAACTATGACCTGAAGCCCTAAACAAAAATGGGCCTCCCTCCTTCCTAAAAGAAGCTCAACAAGTTTGACCTAAACCCCAAAAAACAGGGCTTCCCTTCCTTTAAAAAAACTCAACAGCTTTGACCTGAACCCCCCAAAAGGGGGTAGATCACCCCCAGTTTTAAACTCTGAGTAGATCAGAGTCTCTTGGGAGGTGGCCACCCCTGATTTACAGTATACAGATGCAGGAGGAGGGGCAGACTGGAACACCAATGCTTTTTATAAACATCACTGTGTCTGTCAAAGCTACAGCCCCCCCTTTCTTATTCACTTCCTTTTAGCCTTGCAGAGCCACCTTAGTCAAATTGAATCCTCTGAGTCTGCACCCTCATTAAATCGCCAATAGAACTCTTAATGCTCCTGAATGCTCATTAACAACTCCCACTTAAGAACAATAGGGTGAAATGGTCAGCTATCGAATCTTGCCTGGGGATATATGCTCCATTGTCTTAACTGCTTAACTACTGGTAGCCACTTTGCTTTATTTATTTGATGTGTTTTTGTTACTGCTGTCCCCCCCCCCCCAGCAAGCGGAGACTTAGCTGCTCTTGCTAAAGCAAAGCCCTTTCCACTTCAGTTTTTGGAGGGGAAAAGTGCTGGTTATGGTCTGTAAAATACATTATTATTTTTGCTTCTAGGGGGGGGCAGCTGCCCCCTCCTGCCCCCCTGCCTACACCCATGGGAGTAGCTCTCAGATTTTATTCATGAACGTTAATTAATTATTTGAACAGTTGTTTTAAGCTACCTGTTGTCAAGCACTGAACTTGCAGGGGTGGAGGAAGAAAGAGACTAAACAATGAGAACTGCTTTATGCTGAAATTGACCATTGCTCCATCTAACTCAACACTGCCTACTCTGATTAGTAGAGACTTTCCAAGGCACAGAAAAGTATTTTGCCATCCTGCAATCTGATATCATTTTAACCCAAGACAAGAAGGGCTTGAAATTGGATCTTTTACATATAAAATATATGCTGTGCCATAGGCCTGAGCAAACAAAGACCACCACTGCTTTGGTTACCAGAACCTTCCCTGTTAACAGGAACGTCCTTTTCCTTGCATCTGTCCGAATGGTATCAAATACATACATGTGTGTACTTGTATAGTGTCATTGATGTTTTGCTCTGTAAAGTGCCAGATACAAGAAGCCAGATCTCAGTCCTAAATAGCTTAAAAACTAAATACAACATTGGACAAGAACAGAGGAAGGAAAAGGAGGGGCAGTTGTAATAGGGTATGAAATCTTCTCACAATCTTAATTAGGTGGTTGCTAATGCCTAATCAATTAGGATTGACAAGGCAGTTGCCACCAAAAAGTTATTATTCACCCATTGTGCTTCATTGTTCCTTATACACCCTGGCACTCTGATAGTGATCCACAAGGCACTCCCGTCACAGAAAAGATTTTAGCTGGAGTGTGGCTGCCCTATGCTTGCTCTGAGTTCTGTATGGGTCCAATCCCTGTTAATGTTATTAACAGAAGTTAGATGGGCCTTAATAACTGTTAGGTTTCTATTCCTCTCACTGTCCAGGTCACATGCCTGTGTTATGCATTCCAGCAAATATTGTTGGAATCACGGGAGCTGATGTTTGCTGTATTCAGTTTCCGTTTGCTTCTTTTTTTCTTCGGACTTCTCTCAGCGAGAGGAGACATGTTCCGCCTTACACTTAAGTATTCTTCCATGGTTGATATCTTTTGATTAATTTCCTCCTCTTGTGTCTTGGACAACTTTGATATCCCTCTAACTCTTCAGGAGATACACTGAACCTGGTGTTAAGGAAGGGGTCATAAGAGTTCTAATGATAAATGTAGCAACCAGGAGGGAAGCTTGCTTGTTAGAGATTTGAAGTAATGGACTTGCACTTTGATGAAAGGAGTAGGAGTGAAAACAGCCACTTCCTAGTTGTATGTATTTATTGATTCAACAACATCAAAATATAATTCCATGTTACCTAACACTGGGGGTGAGTTTTTTATTTTAATCAAGCAAATATCTATTAGAGTTTAAACCAACTAAGTGGTACATGTGAGTGGTTGGATTACCCTGCTTTTCAACGGCACCTGAAATAGGTATCATTCTCCTTGTTTCTTCAGCAAACATGAATTAAATAACACAACTGGAACATCCATATATTTTTGGGTTTAGAGATGGAAAGCAGGGCTTAATCTAATTACAGTGACACTTCTTTAAGAAGCTCTTTAGTTTATGTGACCCTTTAATATGATTTGCTTTTGAGAAAGCCCCCCTCATCTTTTTCATGAAATTGCCCTGCTGTTAATTTAAAGCAAGTGATTGAATAGCTGCCATGTTCCATTTATTTTAGGTTTATATTAAAGCGCTTTTTCTTAAAGTCTTTCCCTCTTGGGAAGAAGGATTTTGCTGTGCATCTCAGCAAGACATCGGAAATCTCACACATCATTTTTCTATTCCGATTGTTTGTCACAGCTTGTGTGATCCCTGTGGTTTACTAGTGTCACATCCACTAGAAATCTGGATTCTGCCTTACAAACCCTTACAAATTTTATCCCAAACAAAGTTAAATTAATGGAGCCAAATGTTGTCATCTGTCTCCATTAATTTTATTTCATGAATGAGTAATGACTATATTTAGTACTGCATCACACAGTGAAAATGCTTGATTTTTGAAATAGCTTACAAGACTCGGTTTTGGAGTTTTCAGCTAGGGACAGGATCTTCTAGTGACTGTGTGTGTTTGCACACAATGATAGGCCATGAGTTATGGCTTAATAATCCACAATGTAAATGAGTACTGTGCTGGTATAGGCAGCCCCTTCCCTCCCTCTTTATTCCTCCCTTTGCATGAACACATATAAGTGGAAAGTTTTGCGTGATTTTTGATCCCGGGAATCTGGTTTATTATTCTTAAACAAACCAGAATTGGCAAACCAACAACAAGTCCTTGTTTAAAATTGGTTTATGATTTTGTCTTGATGAAGAACAACTGATGGGAATCCCAGATTCAGCAGTCATATTCATTTCTGGTTTATTTACCTTGTTGTACAGAGGGAGGAGCGAAGTGGGAGCAAATGCATTATCTGTACTAGCATGCTACTCATTCATGTCATGCCATGCATGATTACTTTTAATGAACCAAAGACCCAGACAATATATAAGACTACATACCAATGCATTCTTAATATTCTCACTCGCTTAATCCAGCGACGGAGGAAGCCGCTTGGGCGCCTGGGGCGGTGCATCCAGGGGCGAGGCACTCCACCCATGGGGCAGGGCACATCACGGGGCCTCCGGAGTCTGCCTGTCTCCTCCCACTCAGCCGCCCTACAGCTGGGGAGGATGCAGCGGGCGGACCATATAGGCAGCGCGGAGCCTGTGCATGCCGAAGCCACCGTGTCTCTTCCAGGAGAGACACATGGATTGGGCGCGTTGCACGCCCCGCGGTGAGTGCCACCCGGCATTTTGTCACCCTCCTCGGTGGTGACACCAGGGCGGCCCGCCCCTACCGCACCTCCCGTCCTCCGCCCCTGCCTTAATCATGTTTACGGAATGGAGAGTGGACTGTGGCATTGTTTTGTCTCCTTCTCCTACCCTACCACTCTCTGGTGTAAATTTACCCTGCTGGAGATAAGCATTGTTAAAGCCTATGTTGTCCACAGACAGCTTTCCAGGTCATATGGCCAGCATGACTAAACTGCTTCTGGCGCAACGAAACACCATGATGGAAACCAGAGCGCATGGAAAAGTGGTTTACCACCATTTATATGTATCACTCAAAGAGGATACTGTTACCCTCCTATTCCTCTTCATTCAGTTAGGAATATATGTGTATAGTACAGAAGTTAGGTTTGGAATAGGTTCTGTTGCTGCACATTAAATATGATTTGCCTTGGTCATGTAAACACAGCTGGGAAAAGGATGAGGCCAAGAAGTATTCGAATTTGTTGCAGGAAGTTTCTGCTAAAGACAGAAGCCTGCACATTGACTAAGTAATCAGCAATACAACCGTGATGCTAATCAACCAGGAATTTACATAACTGAGGGGGAAAGTGCTCCTGGTTCATAATTTTTCAACATCTGTGTACATTTGTGTGATTAACAGAAATAATTCCACTTAATTATAACATACCTATTTTTTAGTTGCCAATAAATGAAAGCATTTCTTGTTCTGTGTTGCTTCAGGTTTCAGAAGATAGAACGAATCCAGTGAACTAGCAAGGAAAAGAAGACAATTAATTTGGATCCTGGTTATAGGCCGTGGGGTAAAAAAGGTAATTAAGTTCCTGAAAACGAATAGTTGTTTCATAGCAATATTTTTTCCTGCAAATCTTAGTGCATTCTTATGTTGTTATTGTACTGGGAGAGGGGGTGCGGGTGAGGTGAATGCAGTTTAGATGTACCAAAGCAGGGAAATTATATAATTCAAAACACTCTAAATGAAATCCCAAGGTGAAAATTTGATTCTGCAGCCTCACCTCTGAGCTTGTGTAGTTACACCTTGTATAGAGCAAAACCTCACATGAATTCAAGATGATGAGGTTATATCGTCACTTATTAGTTCAAGATGTTGAGGTTAGATCTTCAGCTAGCACAGGTGTAAATGAGAGCCCAGGGTCAAGAACTCCAGAGAATCAATACCATATTTAAATAAGTGCTTATTATATAATTGTACACTTCCTGCTCTTGAAGCTATTCAAAGCTCTCCCTGCCCCGCTCCCCTTACAGGCAGAATTATGCTTTTCAGCTACATTTATGTGATACATTTAAGTGGGTTGGCAAACTTGAAGTTGGTGCTATCAGGTTGAGGCAGTGCTTAGGACAGGGGTCAGCAAACTTTTTCAGCAGGGGGCCAGTCCACTGTCCCTCAGACCTTGTGGGGGGCCAGACTATATTTTGGAAAAAAATATGAACGCATTCCTATGCCCCACAAATAACCCAGAGATGCATTTTAAATAAAAGGACACATTCTACTCATGTAAAAACATGCTGATTCCTGGACTGTCTGCGGGCCGGATTTAGAAGGTGTCTGGGCCGCATCCGGGCCCCGGGCCTTAGTTTGGAGACCCCTGGCTTAGGATCACAGAGAAAATCAAATGGTAATCAGTTTTCTGTGGGAAGCCTATATATTTTAATTTGCAGCGAAAAGAAAGTGAAGATATTAAATTAATATATCTAGGTATTAAATATATAGGCATATATATGCATTAGCTATGTTGGTTTGGGCAAAACTACATACTAGCCTGGCAAACGTATGCTGCTCAAACAGAAACATTAACATTAATGTAGGGATAAGGAGAAGGCACTTGCAAGGGAGTATTAGCCATAGAGGCTACTGGCACAAGGCGCCATGGCACCAAGTTCTGGAGGCGCTTTGGAGGGCGCCTCCGCCATGCCGCGCTGTGCCTGGAGCCTCCTCCCTGCCGGAGGAGCAGCATTCAATCCCCGCCGGCAGCATCGCCCTCGCCTGCCTCTTCTCGGGTTGCGGGCGCCGTTGCGGGGAAGCCGTCCACGAGCCTCCCGTCGGCGCTGCAGCCAGAGCTGCCTGGAGGGCAGCACCGCACAGCCGCTTTGGCCGAGGAGGCGGAGGCGGACAACAGCTGGCAGTGTCCCCACCCATCAGGCTGCCCCCTCCGGTGGCCTGCCGTGCCTGGCCCTGCCCGGCGGAGCGTGAGTCCGGCCGATCCTGCTCGCGGCGAGCGAAAAGCAGAAGCCACAGCATGGCGGAATCGGGGAGGGGGAGCGGCGCCTCAGAGGTTTTCCGGCTGGGAGGGGGGGCGGGGAGCCGGAGGGATCTCTGAACCACAGTGCTGGATAGGCTTAAGACAGCCCTGAAGGGAGAATTGGCAAACGGATGGGTTTAACTCGTCCTGTGCTCTCCTGCCAAAGTTCTGCTGACAAGTCCTCCTTTCCAGTGTTTCCTCTGCAGTTATACATGCTCTGTGTTTTAGAGTCTGTGTGTATGTGTTTAAATGACCATGTGTGTGTTTATGTACGGCTTTTATAGAGGAGAATTAACAGAGGAAGATTAAACACGCTCCTTCAGCCTTGTAACACAGGGTTGGGAAACCCATCTCTCCCTTGTAAAATGTTCCATGCACAAAGATTGCAGAAGTGAATCGCGATTACATTTACTATATCAATCTAAACTTTTTTTCAAGAAGCGATTACATTTATCAATCTAAACTTTTTTCCAAGAAGCTATCATTGTATACGTTTCTACTTTTGGCACGCTGCTGAGCTTAGTTGTAGAGAAAAGCTGAAAGTATATTCCTATGCAGAACCAATGATTTCAATTGAAGCCTTTTTTATAACAGTCACTCTGTTTCCTAAGCTCCTATCTGTCTTCATGCCATTGCTGTGCTGACTTGTATATTGTACTGAGAATTGACAGACCTCCTGCTGAGTTTTAGTGGTTACACTTCATAATAGTACACATTGTGAAGTCAGCTCATAAATTGCAACCACAGATTCCAATTATAACTAGAGTTGTATGTCATGTTCATGGTTCTTCCTCTGATTGAATTTTTGTGTACTTTATATTCTAGCTGAGATCTAATATAAATATACAATATAATTGCTGGCATTCTGGCCTCATCTGCTTTGGGCTTTGCTATAAATACCAACCCCCTTTTTATTTTCCCACTAAACACATATGAACAGATTTGCTTAGTGCTAGCCAAATGCACGATCAGTATGTGTAAATGATACAGCTCTGTGAATGCAAAAAGTGCCAGCAAATGTCCGTAAATGTACATGTGCCTGCCTTAAAACGCATCTGAAAATAAAGCCAAACTTTTTAAACTCCAGTAAGTGCAGAAAATGGTCTCACTTATCACAACCAAAATCTGGTTATTTCTGAAGTTTGAAAGCATCCTTAAGAGCTAGTGAGTGGCATTATAAGAGCTTTTTGAAGCAAGTGAAATTGAGCTGCTATTGCTTTAGCAACTGCTAGAGCCATGGATTATATCAGGATGCCCAAGAGATAAAAGGCTTTTCCTAACAGCTTGTATTCAGCAGATAAAGTAAATCTAAGAATCATTCCTCACTCCAGTAATAATCATTCCATGAAGTCTACTGAATTATGGTTGAAACCCTGTGTAAACTGTGTCCACGCAACATTGCTCGTCTGTTCATCATCTGCTCTTTTGTTTGTTTTTAGAATGGGTAAAAAAATAAAAAAGGAAGTGGAGCCTCCTCCCAAGGATGTGGTAAGTTTATAAAACACTCCTCACTATAAAAATGAAAATGTTTCACAATTATAACATTCAAGTTTGCTCTCTGCCTTCAATCTTTACTCCCACTTACTTCCCCTTCTGCTTCTAAAAATGTCTTGTAAAGATAATAACATTTTTGTTTCAGTTGGACTGTGTATGTAAACAGAGGGACCAATCACATTGATTTTCTGAAAAATATTATATTACGGTAGGCCTTTTTCTTCTTGGAAGAAGTAGAAAAATAGAAAAGAAAGGTTTCGACTGTGGACATTGGGTTACCACTACCTGTGGAATAAAGGTGGATCTCAAGTCTGATTATATGTGAGCTTTGTCCTCGGTCTAGAAAAAAACAGTATGCAGGTGTACCCCTATGAAAAAGGGGGAGGGAGCAAAAGTGCTCGGCCCCTAAAAGATAGCACCCCTGGGCTCATCAATGTCTACTTAGAAGCAAATCCTATAGAATTGAGTGGGGCTTATTCCTGGGAAGCGGGGTTAGGATTAGAGCCTTGGAGTTGTTGTGCACGATGTGGCTTATTTGTTGTTTCAGGCTGCCAGTAGTCCACCTTAAGTCTACATAGTGAAGGTTAGGATATACATTTAAATAAATAAAACATTTACAGCTTGCATGAAGTCACATATAAAAGGGCTCAACGAATCAATGTCATTACATGAAAAAACAGGTTCCACTGACATCTACTGCTATGCTAAGGATCAAGATGTAAATTGTTGTTTCAGTTTTCAAACATAGGACTCCAGCAATTGATCTGTTCCCTGATTGTTCTGAAGCACATCTTTCCATCATCTCATGAAATTTTAGAATAGTCTTCAGTGCTCAAAACTGAGAACATTAAAATATGGTGGGAACAAATTCTTCATCATCTTCTTCTGTATGGAATGTCATGTATAAAATTGTTCCAGAAAGCTGTACAAGTTTGGGGGTGCTAGCTTAGCCCAATATACCTCTTTTCTGCCACCTGACTGTTTCCTTCACAACTTGTGCAAATCTTTCTGCTCCATTTTTAACCTCAGTAGAAGCAGCAGAAGGAAGGGATCTGGTATGGGAGTAATTATTTCACTTCCACCCAAATCAAAAGCATACTGTATTAGGTGATCTAGTCTGCTTCCCACCACTGTATGCTGCTTTCCTATCAAGGAGAGGAGTACATTCATTTACAAAGGACACCTGGCTTTTTCCTTTTGTGGAAACTAGGTTCAGGTATCCTGTTTCTTTTTTAAGTGATTGAACTGTTCTCAGGTTTCATAAAACTGGAAGAATAAATCACGAGTAGTTAAAATACAAGGACTATAAACTGCAGTTTATATTTCTAAACTTGTTATACAAATTAAAAGATGTTTGAAAAGATTGTTTTCAAGATATTTTAGAAGAATTATCCCAACATTATTTTACCTTTGTTGCAATAAAACCATTCATAAAGAGGATTTCTGCTTTCCCCCATAAAGTAAAAAATGTTGAAGCAAAGAATGTTTTTTTATATTGTTATTAAAGATTTCTTAGTTTACAAAAATACATGCATTGACTCTTTTTTCAAGTTGTGTTTTCTACAGATAAGTTTCATTTGTTGTGAGACATTAGTATTGCATGCAGTATTAGGTTAGGAAGAAAAGAGGGGCAAGAGAGGGATGGGGGATGGTGAGTGGGGTGGGGTGAGGTGATAATTCTTCTGTTCTCCTACCTAGTGTATGTGTGGGGTTTTGTGGCAGTGTCCCTTGTATGGGTTCTCCTACTATTCGCTTGTTGTATTTCCTTGGTGGTGAGAGAGCTTGAGGTGGCCTAGGGTGTGGTTGGCAGTCTTTGGTTGAGATTTGTTTATGTGTGTGTGGGGTGTGTGTGGATTTTTGGATTAGGTTAGCCAGATTGGTTTGCATGCTGTCAGTGGATTCTTGTTGTCATCTTGTTGGGCTATGTATGTGATAAAGGGGAACCATATCGGGGTGAAGGCATCTTCTATTTGTACCCTTGTCAGTTTCAGTTTATTGGTTAGTTTTTCTAGTAAGGCTGCTTCCCATACTATTTGATACCATTGGTCCATGTTTACTCCTGACAGAAGTCTCCAGTGTCTGGCTATGATGCTTCTGGCTGCTGAGAGTAGGTGGGTTATAAGCTCTTTATAATGTGAGTGGTCATCAGTATCTTGTATTTTTAAAGTTACTCTTTTGGATCTTTCTTGGAAATAGTGGGCATAAATTATTTTGTTGCTATCCTATCATGCTGAACCATGAAAGTCTACTCTTCTAGCCTAATAATGTTTAGTCCTTACAGGCTTGGTGGTATGTTGTGTAAAATATTCCAACAAACGTGTGTTGACTGTCCAGTGTCAAAGTTTATATTTCTCTGAGTCTAGTATAGACATCCTTGCTAAACTTCAGAGATTATCCATAAGTGTTGTGATCTGCATCTGTTTGTATGAACCGAAGGCTGGCAGCTAAATTGCATCCTAGTCGGAGTTTGTTTCCCAGACATATGAAGTTTATATAAAGTTCTCAGCCAATTCAGAGGTATGGCTTGGAACTACAGTAATCAGAATTTGAGAAGTACTAGAATGAACAGTGATATAGATAAGGAGACTCTACTACTTCCAAAATCTCCCAGAATGGCTTCAACTGTTTACATTACACACTTGCTCAAATTCTGTTCAACACGGTAGAACTTATTATTATTTATTGAATTTATATACCGCCCTATACCTGGAGGTCTCAGGGCGGTTTACTCATATTTCTGAGTAAACATGAATAGGATGCACTGTGAAAAAGACTTCTCACCTTTGACACCAAGGTCTTGAGTTTTGAGTCATTAGTTTCCAACACTATACACTATAGTTTCATACTCTCATTTTGTTTGTTTCAGCCAGACTTTTGTCTTCTGTGAAATTTAAAAGAAAATATATTTACAGAAATTTCCATAAAACTTCAATAACTGAACTGATTTTACCTTGCTCTTATTTCAGTACAAAGAAATCTACCCAAGGCTTCTATGATTTTGTTAAAAAAAACTTTGCTGTCTTGCTCATTGCTCTCATGTTATTATTAAGAAATAAAATTTGTTCAGATTGCGGCTTAGAATGCAATACTCTGCATACAGTACTTACTTGAGAATAAGTCCCATTGAGGGCAGTGGCCTTTGCAGCTGAGCAAACATGCATAGTATCTGTCTGTTAGATGCACTGTTGAACCAGGAACTAGAAAGACTGGCATTTCTAACCATATTAATGTTCTTAAAATTGTTCCCACAATGTAGATGGGACCCAACATGGTGTAGGCTTGGCAAAAAATAGTTGGTCCAGATCCAAGATACTGTTTTAATTGAGCATGATAAAAGTACTTAATTTTGTTTGAATGTAAAGCATTCCAAAATGTTTGATTTAAACTGAAGAATGAAAGGCTTTTAGAAGGATTTGCCCTTTCTCAAACTATGCTGGTTTCAAGCAATCTATTAAATAGGGTCGGAACAGCTGGATTTCATTGCAGAGCTCTCTCTGTTTGAGAAAGGTCAGAAATGGAAATGAACATTTTGCATCGCTTCCAGATGGCTGAATCATGACAGTGCTTTGACCGGTCGGGCATCATGGAGAGCTGGCCTTTGAGATACAAACTTATGTGAAGGCAGCACAAGAAGAGCCATTCTATTTTTATAATATATTTAAAAATATCCACTATAGACTAGAATATCCACTATAGTTAGTAGTGCAGAATATGCAATCTATGGCCAAATTCTGTCACTATCTTTGAATGCATTTAGCTGTATGGAGAGAGATTGCTTTGCTCAGATTATTTTCTAGAGAGTGCTTTGCTGGCTCTCCAGTGAGCAGAACAACAAACTGATGTTGCCAAAAACTTCTTGGAGTCTTGCCTGGCATCAAACAATTAAGTCATTCCTGTTGCCTAAAGAATGCTTTGGATCCACAAGGGAGCGGCAACATTTCTCCAGGTTTATTCATAATGTATGGAAAATATTTTAAATCTCCATTTGACATTATGAGAGCAATCCGCCAAGCACTTATGCTGTACAAAACTTCTATTAGTTTAAAGGGGCATGTGTGGGAAGATGTGCAAAATTTCTGTTGAAATTAGCATAGCTGGCCGTGTGTGGAATGCTGTGAAAGAGGAAGAAACTTTGCAGAATTGGTGCTTGTGAATAGCGGCCGCCACCCAGGATCCAGCTCCACCTTAGAGGGCCAGTATGGATCTGCCAATGCATATAGTAAATTCATAACAGGCTCCACTTTGGTTTAGCCATTGGCCATAGGGAACTGGAAGTTTAATAGGAAGAAAAGGGCAGTTGTCTGAATCCTAAGATTTATACAGCCATTCAAGGGCAATCAGAGTCTCATGGATTGTAGAAGAATCAAGAACCCAGAGAGCTATCTGGTAATATTATTTTATACTCTGCTGCTTTCTATAAACCTCTCTAAGGCACAGGGAGCTGCTTTACCCCAAGTCAGACTATTGGTCTTGGTCAATACTATCTGCAGTGACTGGCAGTGGCTCTTCAGCGTTTCAGACAGGAGTCTTTCACAGTCCTGCCTGGAGGTGCCAAGGATTGAACCTGTCACTGTTTGCATGGAAAGCATATGCTCTATTCACTGAGGGTCCATCCATATTAACATATTAAGTCTTTGAATTATATTTTTTGTGATGTACTTCACTTTTTCACATAGCAAAAAAGGGTGGAGTGGCTCACATGTGGGATCCGCTAAAATTTTAATACTGATTCTATGGACTCATTCCCACATAACATTAAGCCAAAACAAGGCTAAGAGTGAATGAAGAAGTGTGCTGATGCCTTGCATGCCCTTTGCTCCTACACCAATTCTGCCGCCGCCACCACTGCATGGTTTGGCTTAGTGTTACCAGATTTGTCTTGCTCCAGGCAAACTGTAAATGGTAAGCCAAGAACATGATTTGTTTGGAGCAAGAAAACGATGAGTCCAGGTTCACATAATATTAAACTGTGGATAGTGCAGTCGCAGGATTGGAGGAGGAGCAAATCAGCTGAGTTTTTTGCTTTGTGTACCAGCATGCTTGCTTGTTCATACTAAGCCATAGTTTGGCTTAGTGTTGCCTGTGAACCTGGCCGATGTTTGCTTACATGCCACTGTTGCAGCTACAAATGTACTAAAGATAAAATGTACTTGCTAGAGTCCATACAGATGTGGATTTCATTTAATGTTATTCAGCTCATTTTGTTCACAGAATCGTGGAAGGGACCACGAGGGTCATCTAGTCCAACCCCTGCAATGCAGGGATCTTTTGTCCATTGTGGGGATTGAACCCATGACCCTGAGATGAAGAGTCTCCATGGCATTGACACATCCTGATGCAAAAGATTCTGCAACTGTTCAATTGCATTCTGTGAGGGAAATGAATTAGCTACTTTCCCCACTTACAGCTTATTTCCGTTTTGTTTGTATCATAAAAAAGGAAAAAATAATAGATTCTGTCCTGCATATATATCAGTGTCATTACATTATTTTCTATACTGGTGTTGAAGCTAGTGTTACTGACTCAGATAGCAGTTCTTCAGAAGACTGTTTCAATAATCTAAGCTGTCACTCTTGATATCCTTACTTCCATTTAAAAATATTCTTTCTGAGTTGACATAACCAGCATTGTGTACTAATTCCAGATGCATTTGAATTGTATGGTTTTATCTGTATACTCCCTTTCTTTTTCGCCCCTTTTGTATCCCTAGTAACCTGTTTGCTTTTCGACTGCACCTGCACACTGAACAGAGTTCTTCATTAAGCAGTTTACAATGATCTCCATTCATACTTTTCCAAATCCTTTTGTGTAGGACCTTGAGAGCTGGTTGAGCAAGAACACAGGAGTGACAAAAGTGTAATTCATGTTGCAAATTATCTGTGGACACTATCTTGAGTTCACACTGTTTGGTCATATCTGTAGGTTCTTCACTACCCTGTTTATATGTGATTATAGCCTATCAACAATAAATGTTATCTCACCTAAGAACTCATTAAGTCTGTACAGAGCCCATAGTATTCCATTCAGCACCACATTGTCAGCTTTTTCCTTTTCAAGATCACTAAATTTTATATGTAATATAGCCAGTTTCCAACATTCTGTCCTTGTCACTCACTAGGAAACATGACACCTTCCAGGCCTTTCTATCTAGTCCTCAGGACTCTTCTGAGACCACACAACCTTCACAGGTCACATCCCTTGCCAGCCCTCCTCTACACTCTTCCTTGAGTCCTTTTGCCAGGCTGAAATGTGGTCATTGGAACTGTTAGATTGTCTTTTGTTTGCCTGGATGGAGGACAGAGTGATATGTGTGTGAGTGTGTAGAAGGGTCTATGGTTTGTATGGTTAGAATGTAGACTATTGTACAAAGGTAAGATTTGCATCCATTGTGCTGCCCATTTTTACCTCTAGTCATGTCCTTGGAATGGAATGTGGTCTTTGGGCTGCAAAAGGTTCCTCACTCCAGGGCTAGAGCATGATACAAAATTAGAAGCTGGGGGAACTGATTTTGGGGAGGTGGAACATAGATAAGCATGAGTGTGCTGGCTCTCAGGGAGAAGATCTTGGCCACTTTGCTCCTTGTCAGTTGTTTGCTGCTGCAACACACTGAAATAAGGCCATGGTTTGGTTTAGCATGATCTCCAATTCAGGGCTCATGGTTTAACTCTCTCCATACTAGCTGTAAGCCCCAACCAAGGTTTGTTCTTTGTTTGTGACTTGTGGTTGGTCTGGAGACTATCCTAGCCTGGAAACCAGATGCAGAGCAGCAAGAGGAACTTCTGCAACTCCCTGTTAAGAGGCAATACGGTTGGACACTTTGTTGATCTTAATGGAAATGTGACGAGGTTTATCAGCTCACAACAGTTAATTGCTATCAATATGGAACTTTATTCAACCCTAAGACAAAGAGAACCAAGAGCTATCAGTGAAAATGCATGCTTTGCTGGGTGAGGTTGATGCTTGTTGGTGCTATTGAAATTGTTTTATTGATTTGGGAAATTGTTTATATAACTTCTCTCTAGGAGGTGGTTTGGGATCTTTAGGAATGTGATCTTACAAAACAGAAATTGTTATGTGCTTTCTGATGACAAAGAAAAATGTTTTATTACTCGCCGTTCTGTAAAAGGCGAAAGATTTATACGATCTGAAGAGAAACCAAAGTATTACTGGCCGTTCTGAACAGCTACAGATAATTAAAGAAACAAAAAGAATGCCTCAAATATTTCTTTCTATGATTCAGCTTAGTGGTAAAAAATGTAATTCTCATAGCCTTGTCTTAGCAGCCATTCATTCATTCATTTCATAAAATTTATACATTGCCTGATTGCAAAACAAAGAAAAAACACCTCAAAGTGGTCTACAAATATATATATATATATCAAGAAAATCAAGAAAACTCATTAGTTTGGAGACTTGGCAAAATGAAGACTGGTTTGAGAAGAAGACGGTCCCAAATGAGCATCATGCTTCTGCTTGTTCAATGTAAGCCATGGTTTAAAGTTTACAGTTACATGTGGATTGGACCAATGAAGTTTTTCATTCATTTGAAAACAACATGTTTCTGCTCAAAATATTTGCAGGCAAACCCCATTGTGATTTTGGCTCTTTTCTAAATTGCTGACTTCCTAACCAAGCAACTAAGAAACAAGCCACTGAAAAAAGCCTTTGAGTTAGTAACCCTATCCTGACTTTCTAGTCTAATTTGAAATATCAGATTATATCCAGTGTCTGTATCGTCCATGATAAATTTCCAGAATGGACATTAGAGATCTGTATGTTTCACATTTGTTGATAATCTTATAATGTTGCTTTCTAGTTTGATCCTTTATCAGTCGAAAGCAAGAAAGCCGCAACTGTGGTGCTGATGCTCAGTTCTCCTGAAGAGGAAGTTTTGTCTAAAGCATGTGAAGCTATCTATAAATTTGCATCAAAAGGTTAATGTTTCAGTTATCAAATCTTACCACATGTCTTGTCTTTCTTCTCATTAATAAATCTGCTTAGTACTGTACAAAAAAATTTCTATTAATACCGGTAATTATTGCTGCCGCTACATAATATTTCTTAAGTCACAAATATATGCAGGATAATATCCAGAGTGCAGTGATATAGTTCCTCTCTTGATTAGCTGGGCCATGGCTAGGAATGAGATAGAAATTTGCTTCAGTTTGGATTGCAAAACCAATATGTGAACCAAAGTAGAGCTACCCTTCAGAATTCACACTACATTTTGAAATATAGTTCTTCACCCACATGTGTACAAAAATGTGTATATTGGGAGAAAGTGTGGATGAAAATGCATATTTACGTGAAAACATGAGGGGAAATTGCTTGCAAAATTTATATATCAAAAATGCATACAAAATGTATGTGTTAGAATACATTTGCACTAAAAAAAGCAGGTGAATTTTCATGAACACCTTTTTTTAAATTGCAAACTGATATAGAAATGTGGAGAACTGAAATTATGATTGGAAAAACAAGAAACTGAGTGAAACAAAACAGAGATTTTGTCCATCTCTAGTCATGACTCATGAGCAGCCTCTGCAGGATGAAGACGAGGAAATTTCTTAGCCAGGTCAGACTTACAGCTGCTTCTGACACATGTTTTATGGGATTGCATCACTGTAGAGAGGATGTGAGGGATCTTTTCTTTAAAATTAGCTGAGACAAAACCTTGCAAGTGAGATGCTTTCTACCTCATGTGTTAGCTCTTTAGCTGCAGCAAGATTTTTAACACAACACTTTCTCTTGTTATTCACCACATATATTCTGAGTTGTTTTAGTCTCAAGAGACAATAGTAGAAGCCCGTTTGAATTAGCTGTAACATCAAAGGCATTGTTTCTGTTTTTGAGGTGCTAGAATATCTTCCCATTAGTTTCTGTGTGGGGTAAAGAAAGCAACTTCACTTTCAAAAGCAGCCATAAGCAAAGTCAGCACTAGACAACATATATTTACCTTTTGCTGTTGTTGAATCACACATGTACATGGGTGTGTAAGAATCTACCCATGTTCCTTCTTAAGATAGAAAAGTTGAAGTGGGAGAATAAACCTTTATGATGATATAGTGAAGATCTTGTGCTCTAGGACTCCAGTACTATTATTAGAAGCATTTGAATATTTTGATCTTTGCAAATTCTGACTTGAATTCACATTAACGTGAACTGACTTATCTGTACCTCCCATGCTAATGAGAGAGTCAGCACTTGGTTATCTGCCTGCTTTTGGACTTCCTAAATGTTCCAACACAGTACTTGGCTCAAAAATGTATCAAAATGAATCTTGAAACATGTATTCTAAGAGAAAAATACAGTAGTACTGAAATACAAATTTGTGAGGATTTAAAAAAAATTCACAGATTAATGGGGAAACTGGATCAGAGGCGGAGCATGGGGGGGCTGCTGGGCAATTGCCCTGGTGCAAAAAAAATTATGGGCACGCCTCTGCAGCTGCCACCCTGACCAGAGGCGCTCCCCATCCCACCCACCCGCCTCACTTCAGCAGCACACTGAGCAGGAGCTGGGAGAGGACGGACTCTTGCATATCTTGGCTGCCCAGTGTCCCTTGCTGGTGGGGAAGGCGGGCGGATGGCAAGACTTGTGTCATGGTGGTGGCGGTGCCTGAGCCCAAAGAGGCGCACACGAATGTCCTGCTGCAGCTCCAAAGTTCAGTCTGGCAGCAGCAGCACATGGAGGCACAACACTTGCCTTAAGGAGCGCATTATTTTTCCTGCCCTGGGCGCTTGTAACCTATGCTACTCCACTGAATCAAGATAGAACAGATTTATGAGTGTTGTTGTTTAGTCGTTTAGTCGTGTCCGACTCTTCGTGACCCCATGGACCATAGCACGCCAGGCACTCCTGTCTTGCACTGCCTCCCGCAGTTTGGTCAAACTCATGTTCGTAGCTTCGAGAACACTGTCCAACCATCTCGTCCTCTGTCGTCCCCTTCTCCTAGTGCCCTCCATCTTTCCCAACATCAGGGTCTTTTCCAAGGATTCTTCTCTTCTCATGAGGTGGCCAAAGTATTGGAGCCTCAGCTTCACGATCTGTCCTTCCAGGGAGCACTCAGGGCTGATTTCCTTAAGAATGGATAGGTTTGATCTTCTAGCAGTCCATGGGACTCTCAAGAGTCTCCTCCAGCACCATAATTCAAAAGCATCAATTCTTCGACGATCAGCAGCCTTCTTTATGGTCCAGCTCTCACTTCCATACATCACTACTGGGAAAACCATAGCTTTAACTATACGGACCTTTGTCGGCATTTATGAGTAAGCACATACAAAAAGTGCATGGACTGGAAATAGATTCATTCATCCCTGTTAATGGAATACTATGCTATTCCTTTAATTTCTGGGGTTCAGACTGTGGATGCCATTGTTTAGTCACCAAAATGGTACCACTCACTCACAAAACAGGGACAGGGGGAGGTATCAGAAGACTTATGGGGATCCCAAATTTGCTGAAGTATGAAATACATTTTAAAGAAAAACCCTGTGGAAGGGAGATCCCAAAACAGCCACATCAGGACTGCGGATTCTGATTGGCCACAGAATGCTGCTGATTGTTCAGATGGATTGGATGGGGCTTGTGATGGTAAAACTGGGAGGGAGGGGGAAGAGAACAGAGTGGCTGGAATTGTGATTAGCAACACTCTGTGTTGCAACATTATTGCTGCAGGTCCCAGTTGTTAATATTATTCATCTTGTGTTGACAGTAAAGAAAGACCACTGACAAAAAAAGCTTATGGGCTTTCTATAGGCATCTGGTTGGCTACTGTGAGAACAGGATGCTAAACTAGGTGGGTCAGTGGCCATACACAGCAGGCTCTTATGTTCTTATTTGCTTTTTAGGTGAAGAAAATAAGCTGACTCTTCTTGACCTTGGAGCCTTGGAGCCTTTATTTAAATTAGTTACACATGATGACCCTATTGTCCGCAGAAATGCCACCATGGTAGTTGGGGTGATGGCTTCTCACAGTAAGAGTATTCACTTTATAATCATGCACAATTATATTTGCTAGCAATATTAAATAAGTGCAACTGATGAAATCATAATACTCCAGTAGAATGACAGTAGAATAATTCATCTGAATTCTTGGGGCTCCTATATCATCACACTGATGGAGTAACCCCAACAACTAAACTGGAGGCAGCATCATTATCCACCAAATCTCTGTGCAAGGAAGAAGGGCCTATACAGCTTGTTACTCAGCCATCCAACTGCAACCACTGCCAAATATGGCAGCCCACCAGGGCTTTTTTGTTTCCTGCCTGAGACTGCAAATGCAGGTGTGGTTGTCAAGTACCTGGTAGGCTGCAATATGCAAATGATGGGCTATGTTTGACTTCTGCATTCGACTTGACATATCACCAGTTGTGCAGACTTGACATCAAATAATGACACACATTGTTTTATCAAAAGAGGCGTGCTTCATCAAAAGATGTTTGCTACAAAGCTTTTGTAATCCTGCATCAGACACTATGGGGCTTGAAACAAAAACCCTACAGACCAGGGGTTCTGATCAGGGGAGGGTACTACAAGCCATTTCAGCTACAGCATGTCCACAACAACCCATAATTATTCTGGCCTAGGAAGTCAGGTGGCACCATAGGAGCCAACTGCTAGGGGCCGTGGTCTCTTTGCCCCCCTTAAATGCTTGAGGGGTCTGGTCCGCCCCCCAAAGTTGATGGGCATTGCCATTCAAATGGTCTGCTCGCATGTCTTGGTTTCTTAGAATTCCAGAACAACACTAGGTATGAGGCTGCTGGTTTCAAATATGTCCAAGTCTGCTTGTGCCTTTCAAACATTTTGAAAGCATCACCAAAACTAGAACATTTCATTTCATTTCAATATAACTTTGATAAATGTACCCAACTCTACTGGGGGTAGGACGGAGGACTATGACTGTTCTTAAATATGAAAATAAAACTGTTTTAAAGAGGTTTAGAATGAAAGCTTTTGCAGAATTGTTGCCAAAAGTAGTGAGTGGGAGTGTTTGTCATTTTCCTTAATTCTTTAATTGAATGTTATTGTGTATCTGATGTTGTTTGGCACAAAAGAATATAAGGATCTCTTTTGGAAGTGGCTTGCTTTTTAGTTTTCTAATTTCTCCTAATATATTTCCCCTGTCAACTCCCAGCAAAGTACACTCCACCTTTGATGTTACTCATAGAGCAGCCATATAATTTCTACCACCTAGTAGAACTTAATACAACTGTAATATTAAGATTACATCACCAGTTCTAATTGCACACTGTATTTCTTCAAAATATTGACTAAATATATTGCTTCATATCTACATTTGCTTCATTGTAGATGATGTGAAAAAATCATTAAGACAGCTAGATGTTACAAGTGCATTTATAGCTCGCCTGGCACCGGAAGGTAATTTGTATTGCTCCTTTGTGCAAATTGTTGCTTGCTTCTGTCACTTAATATTTTTTTGAAGGACTGTGGTTTGGATATTTCTTTTAAAAGTGTGCTTGTTTTAACTTACTGCTTGCATATAGCAAAATGAGATGAGACTGGATTAAGAGCCACTGTTTTTCTAATGACATTTTGCTAGCCGTCAACAAATGAGAGTATTTACTATGCTAGTTAATGGCTAATTGCACTATTTCATTTTTATGCCATAGAAGATGTAGTCACCCATGAGTTTGCCAGCCTTTGTTTGGTACACATGGCAGCAGAATACAACAGTAAAGTGCAAATATTTGAGCAAGGTGGACTAGAACCGCTTATCAGCCTGCTAGGAAGTCCTGATCCTGATGTTAAGAAGAATTGTGTTGAATGCATCTATAACATGGTACAGGTGATTATTTTTCACTATTTTAATTATAAAGGAATATATTGTTTAATTAGAAAGTAATGCTCATCTTCAGTTTGTTCTTCAAAGTTAATTACTGGTTGGCGTATGGTTATCTTTAAATTTACACCAGTTTTTCCCAATAGCCCATTTCAATACATCTTCCTCATATCCCATAAACTAGGAAGTAGCTGTCTACCTACTGCTGAACTTGGGGAACTCCCCTCTTAAGTGCCCCCATTAGATGGTCAACACCGTCATCTCTATCAGTGCTGATCACATGTTAGGCAGAAGAGGTACCGTTATAAAGGAGTCTGACATACACTTCTCTATCCCTGCCTAAGGGATGGTGATTACTACTGTCAGTATTAATGGAGATCCAGGTTCTCTTTGCAGTTATTTTGCACTCCTAAATACCCTTTTGTAATTGACATAGGGGTGAGGAGGGATAGGAGATGAGATCCATGAACAATACTCTGTGGATCTCTCTTGCTCTGGGTTGATTTACTTGATGGCAAGTCCTAATGATTTCAGTGGAATGTGCTTTCAATTAAATGTGTTTAGGATGAATTGGAACAAACTGCATTTGCATCATATAAAGGAAATCATTTTTTAAGACTAGAATGCATAAAATCCATTGGCTCTTCATTGTGTGGAAAAAATGGTTTGACCCTTCCAGAGAGGGTTATGAAAATGTCTGTCTTTGGGGGAGATGGAGGGAATAAGAAATGGGTTCTGGCTTATTCCTGCATAACACACCATGATTTTGCACATCTTCTTAACTCTTGGTAAATGCTTTTGACAGCTTCTTTTCATAAGGAAAGGAAGGTTATTGTAATTGGTTACTTTCACAATCAAGTGTTAATGTCACCATATGCTGGTTAGCAAAAGAATGGTGCATTTGTGTATGGGAGTTCTTTTCAGAGTCTAATTGCTTGATCCACAATCCAGTGAAGCTAAAACACAAGGATTTAAGCGGATTTAGTTCCATTGACTTCAGTGGTACCAAATTGGCTTAAGTTCAAGCACTTAAATTTAACTGTGTTGTGGATCGGGCTATAAGTGAATCAACTCGGTAATGAATTCAATTCACAGCTCAATCTTTTCTAGGGCATCAGAGCATGTCTTTATTCTGAATCACATTTTGCTGTTTCCCTTCTTTTGCTATCTAGCTGTCTTTGTTGTAAGATATATCTGGACAACTGCACCTGGTGCTTGCTTAGATTGATAATAGAAATTGCACAAAAACATGCATAAGCTGCTATTTTTAAAAAAAATAAAACTCTTTTTTTAATATACCATTTTTATACTGCCTAGGACGCAGTATAAACCTTTTAGAAGGTTTTATTACTAGCAAAGGTTGGAATATTTTGCAAGAACTTCTTTAATATTCAGTTATTTGAGAAGTAATAAAATAGCAGTGAATGTGCAGAGACCTTCACATTCAGATAAAATTATCAAACTGAATTTGAGTGATCCTTTTTGTAAAAGTCATATGCACTAGAAATTTTAAAGGTCAGTTTCTTCTTGAAAAGTACTTTAAAATGTGTACTTTAAAATGAAAGCAATATGCATTAAATTATATACAAACTAGTGCTATTTTTCAAGAAAAAGAGGTGCCAGAACTCTCCATTCTCATTCTCTTAGAATGACAATGGCACCTACCTGAGAGGTGCCGGAACCTGCATGAGAGGTGCTGGAACTGAGTTCCAGTGAGTTCCGGCTGAAAAGAAGCCCTGCAAACTAGGATTGCTGAGTATTGTTATGTGTAATGTGTAATTTGTGATATTCGGAGCCTAACAATTGTCAGCTTCAAAATAACATATAATTTAATTGCATTTGTGATAATCATCTTGCAAAACCACAACATTATACATTATTGTGTTTTTCCATCTAACCATTTCTGTTTGGTACTTAACTACAGGATTTTCAGAGTCGTGCTGCAGTTCGTGAACTAAATGTGATTCCTCCTTTGTTGGATCTTTTGAAGTCTGACTATCCAATTATTCAGTTGTTAGCTCTCAAAACTTTAGGTACTATTTCCATTGATAGAGAAACCAGAGTTATGCTAAGAGAACATCAAGGACTAGATCATCTTTTCAAGATACTTGAAACTAAGGTACCTTTTACTTAAATACAGAGCTGTCATTTGCTTGAAGAAATCTTAATCAGTTAGTCATATTAATTGTAGGCCATTAATTGTTAATCAATCTGAATAAACTCACAGTTGTGTTAGAGAGAAAAGCATTATTTGTCTTAGATAATGCATACATTATGTGGATCCCTGCTTATTTAACTTATATGCAGAATTCATCATGCGAAAGGCTGGACTAGATGAATCCCAAACCGGAATTAAGATTGCCGGAAGAAATATCAACAACCTCAGATATGCAGATGACACAACCTTGATGGCAGAAAGTGTGGAGGAAATAAAGAACCTTTTAATGAGGGTGAAAGAGGAGAGCGCAAAATGTGGTCTGAAGCTCAACATCAAAAAAACCAAGATCATGGCCACTGGTCCCATCACCTCCTGGCAAATAGAAGGGGAAGAAATGGAGGCAGTGAGAGATTTTACTTTCTTGGGCTCCTTGATCACTGCAGATGGTGACAGCAGTCACGAAATTAAAAGACGCCTGCTTCTTGGGAGAAAAGCAATGACAAACCTAGACAGCATCTTAAAAAGCAGAGACATCACCTTGCCGACAAAGATCTGTATAGTTAAAGCTATGGTTATCCCAGTAGTGATGTATGGAAGTGAGAGCTGGACTATAAAGAAGGCTGATCGCCGAAGAATTGATGCTTTTGAATTATGGTGCTGGAGGAGACTCTTGAGAGTCCCATGGACTGCAAGAAGATCAAACCTATCCATTCTGAAGAAAATCAGCCCCAAGTGCTCACTGGAAGGACAGATCATGAAGCTGAGGCTCCAATACTTTGGCCACCTCATGAGAAGAGAAGACTCCCTGGAAAAGACCCTGATGTTGGAAAAGATTGAGGGCACTAGGAGAAGGGGACAACAGAGGACGAGATGGTTGGACAGTGTTCTCGAAGCTACCAGCATGAGTTTGACCAAACTGCGGGAGGCAGTGGAAGGCAGGAGTGCCTGGCGTGCTATGGTCCATGGGGTCACGAAGAGTCGGACACGACTAAACAACTAAACAACAACAACAATGCATACATGTGCCATTGTACTTATTATCTTATAAAATTATTAATTTAAATATCTTACTAGTTAAACTTTTAGTAGAACAAATTGTTTTTAATTGATGGATCTAATTGATTATTCAATTAAGTATTTAAACATTACTAGAAATATATGGTCAACTCAAACTAAACTTTAACAATCTGTATGGTAAATAAAATGCAACTTCTTTCATGCAAAACATGTACCGAAAATCCTTAATTCATTCTTAATAATTGCATGGAACTGTAAACTTTTTTAATGGCCTCAATCCAAAGAGAGGATAGCCCCATTGATCGGGTGGACAGTACTGGTTACTAGTGAATGTGTGGTTGTGAACAGTCTAAAACAGATGACTAGTTTTGGGCATTGTCATCAAAGGCAGAGTTAATCATTTATTTGGCTGAATATATAGCCAAAACCACCAACTATCCAGCACAGTGTATGTGTTGAATACTTATTGCACTGGTATTTTATTTGAAATTACTAAAGATTTGGTGTATAGAATAATGTTTCGTTTCAAAGTATACAAATGCTAACCAGGGATTGGGTTTGTAAGAACCTTCCATTTCTGTGATAAGATATACACCATTAATTTGTCTCAATGAGAAATCACAAGGCTTAATTAGCTGTATATCAATTGGAAATTTTAAAATGCCAGTATTTCTGCAGAGAAGAATTCAGATTCTATTGGTGTCAACTGAATAATTTTGCTTGTCTTTTTAATTGTCCTAAAGAGGATGATAGCAGCTTTTTCAATCCCTTTTCACCATGTGCTGCATGCCTGTTGCACGAGGAATGCCTCCACACCCACTCAGGTTGTGTGCAGAGGGGCCCTTTTCCTGTAAATTCATTGGCACATATGAATAGGCCTCAGACAAAAAGCTTGTTAGGGCTTACTTTAAATAGATCGCAACAAGGCATTTTGTAGTACAGTTGGGCAGTGTATTTATATAGCATTATGGAAACTATTAACAATTTTTTAAAGAAAATTCCAATGACTGACACATTTTGTGCTAAAATATAAATGTGATCAGGCATTACATTAAACACATGGCATTTTGTAAACCATTTATTTGTTTGTTTGTTTGTTTGTTTGTTCATTTGATGAAATTTTTATTCCACTTGATTGTAAAAAAACACCTCAAAGTGGTTTACATTTAATGTTTCTATTTGTTTAACTTTTAGGAATTTAATGATTTACATGTAGAAGCTCTCGGAGTGGTGGCAAATTGTCTTGAGGATGTGGATACTATGCAATTGCTTCAGGAGACAGGGGGCCTCAGAAAACTACTTGCCTTCACTGAAGTTTCCACTCTCACCGATTTTCAGAAGAATGCAGCAAAGGCTATTGCTAAAGCAGCTTATGACCGTATGTCATTTCTAAAATACATATTTCTAATGGAAGGTCTTAGAGCCTATTTGTGGCATATATTTTTATGGTTGAAGGTAATATTGGACCATGTTGATGGGGGATGTCCTGCCTTGTAGAAAGATTCCTTCTAGTTCCTACTAACTGTGATTATTTGACACAGATATTGCCAATTAGTTCAGCTACTGGTAAAGTCTTATTTAGGACTGGTGGGTGGGCACATTCCATCTCCCTTGTGTTATTGACCCACTATGATTATTTCTTAGGAGCAACTATATCTCTGTTTATTATGAGGTATATAATAATAAACTAAATGCTCTTTTTTGTGTGTGAAATATGCAGCCTCATCCTATGG
This sequence comes from Zootoca vivipara, assembly GCF_965207765.1. Taxonomy (NCBI): domain Eukaryota; kingdom Metazoa; phylum Chordata; class Lepidosauria; order Squamata; family Lacertidae; genus Zootoca; species Zootoca vivipara. The sequence continues at coordinate 37,150,025 of NC_142594.1, forward strand.
AAATTAGCTTGGAAGTCCCAGTGGGGCTAACTCCCAGGAAAGTGTGCATAGGATTGCATCTTGCAGCATAACTGCTCTGCTTGTCTACTCAAATGGACATTACTTTTGAGTAGACTTGTATAGAATTACATTGCATATCATGAATATAGCCAAGACCAGGCCTTTGAGCCTTGTTTCATAGCTTTCCTTCCCTACATCTTTCATGGAAATATGAAATGCGTCATGTGTATAAGAAAAATACCTCACAAAAGATCTGTTGTCTCTGTCCTGTTTTTATTTATTTAATTAAACAATTATAATCTCAAGGGTTCCCCCCTCCCCACTCCAAATACTTTTCATTCCCCAGATTAATTCCATCTCATATTCTTAGAATTTCCCCTCTTGGGCTGCTAGGGAGCAGACATTTTTCTTGCATAGCAGCCTTGAAAATGACATACAGATTAATGTCCCCAGTGGATTAGCCACTTCGTTTTACTTTTTATAATTACTCATTCTGTAATTATTTATTTATATAAACAGTTTGCTTCTTTTGAATTCACTATGGAATTTTGAAGTTAGCAGGCTGAATGTTTATAGCAGGCATCCCCAAACTGCGGCCCTCCAGATGTTTTGGCCTACAACTCCCATGATCGCTAGCTAACAGGACCAGTGGTCAGGAAACATGGGAATTGTAGTCCAAAACATCTGGAGGGCCGAAGTTTGGGGGTGCCTGGTTTATAGCTTGCACTCAGCATGTTCTGATTAGCTTTTGTCCTGATCCTTTGCATAACGTTTGCCCTTTTCACAGTTGCTATACACTGATTTAATATACATATCTGTATATACATTATACACATATTATACATGTACATACATAAAATATACATAGTTTCCTTAAAACAGAGCATTTTAAAGGTTATTTTCACCAGTGAAAGCGTTTTTATGGACACATTACACCAATAGAATTTTTGAATATATTCATTGGCTGGAGAACTGCAACACAAAATTCAGAGAAGTGCAACTGCAGAAGGATTGGTATGTTTCAGTTTTGTATCGTTTTGGAAAGTGCAAATTAGGTTGGTTCACCTTTAGATGTGAACTGAATCAAATTTCTCCCACATCCCTAGCAGAGGATAAGCTATTACACAGTTAATGAACAGCAACAGATAAAGTGTAGCTTTCAGCAGTTTGTAAAGGTGGCAGGGGGAGCCCTCTGACATTGGTCTTTGGTATGAAAACTTGGGTGTTAGAGAAGATGCCTACTTTCATTTATGAAATGTTGGAAGGTATTAATTTGTCCTTCCAACAGGATTCCATTATTAAGAGGTGTGGAGTCCATTCCTACTGATGTTGATGTATGCCCCACCATGTTCAGTGGGACTTACTCTCTAGTAACCTACATCAGCAGAACCAATGCTGCATTGCCAGTGTAATAGGATATGAAATACATTTCTAGTCTTTCTGATGGTTTTCATTTTCTCTTTCAACAATTAAAGCAAACATTATTTCCCCTTATGCAGAATTTAAATATGTTTTATATCTAATGTGTGGTTGTTTATTATTATTATTATTATTATTATTATTATTATTATTATTATTATTAAAACTAGATTGTACCTTCTTTTTAGGAAATAGTCAGAATAATAAACACTTTTGTTCCAGGTACTAAGGGACATCGAACTCGCTTTATCAAAAACAAATGACTGAAGTATGGAGACACCCCCCCCTAGAGACCATTACCAGGGATTACACACAAGTTTGGCAAGGATCAAGCCGGGGGCAAAGTCCATTATGTGTCAAGCCAATTTGTAATCCCAATTAATGCCATCTCTAGAGTGTTTGCGGTTACATGTCAGTGATGTGGCAAAACTTGTGTCTGCTTTTGTTTAGAATTCTCCCAGAAACATTTGAATCCTGTAAAACAAAACAAGCAAAAAAACCACAAACACAAAACATCTCCTCCATCAAACTGCATATGAAAGGGCACACCTTTTAAGGTGCAAAATTGAGAAAGTGAAACAGCTAGATTTCTAATGCCTTTTATTTCTAGTCTAGCTTTTGCTATGAATGTTCTGAACAGTTAATCAAATATAAATATGTACATTTTGGACTTTAAAAAAGTAACCAGACTGCTTAATAATATGTTGAACTTCCTTAACTTTTATTATTAAACACACTATATAAAGTAAATATATTTAAGCTGAAGGAAAGGTTCATTTTTTGCTATAAAAACTCTTTTAGGTGACATTTCTCCGTTTCCAAAATAGAACAAGTATAAATTTAAATCTAAGCCTTGATCCTTTTAGCTACTTGTCAATAGGACTTAGCACATCGGCTGTCTGCTTAAGGTTATGTAAGTGCTTAAGTATTCCTTTGAATAAACATGAAAGGGAGCAGTTCAGATATACAAAACTCTGCCAACAAGGGCTTTCTTGCTTTGGGCAGCTTTATGAGGCACATAGTATAATATTTCTTTGGAGTATATTTGTCTGTCACTTTAGTGCACTAATTTTGTATGGCTGTTGAAAGCTAACCAAACAAGGTGAGGGTTATAAGATAAACCTATGATTCAGGGGATATTTCTCATATTAAGGTAAAAGAATAAGTTAGGTTATATAAATTCTCATAAGCTGCATGATGTTATGTGTGTGAGCGGAACACTTCCACATCTTGCTTCCCCTTGCCTTGTGCAGAGCTGCAGCATTCAATAAAACCTTAATTTTGTACTGAAAAGGCAAACTGTTATGCTGCAACATTCAGAGTGTAACCATTTCTTCAATTGCAAATGGGCCCTGAATGGGGGAATCTGTGGGCTTGTCCTCACTGTGACACCCACATGTGAATTGCAATGATGTCAAACTGTGGAGCATTCACCCCAGTGTTTTGTCTCTAGTGATGAAGCAGGGAGCATTCACAGTCTTCTTCCTGTTGGTCTAGATAGGAATTAAGTGTATGAATCGGTGAAAAAGGCATGATGCACTTTTTAAACTACCATCCCATGGTAGCTAGTGTATGCGCTGATTTGATTTATACAGCAACTGTCAGATATACATCTCCACTCAAAAACTGACTTCTTTAATTTTTCATGTACATAGCTCCTACGTATTAGCACCCCTTAGTGAGAATATATTGCCAGGAAGTGGGACATGCGTGTTCTGATTCCGCATAAATTCAGGGTTGTTGTTTTTAAAGGGAACAAAATGGATTGTTATTAGCTCACGTGCTTATTGCTGGTAAGTGAAATGCATCTCTTTGGCCTGCTTTAAAAGCTCCGATATTTCAGCAAACTTAACCAAGTTAGTGTGTGGTTCTGTGTGCTGCTTAAGGGTATGACACTTTATTAGTGCATTTTAATACACTGTTTTGATGTTGTGCTGAATGGAAAGAAACGTTTGCTAGCAACATAATCTGCATTAAAATTTGATCTTTTGTTCCCCTTCCTATTTAATATTTGACGTTGCCGATTATTAATATTGTTGTTCTTCTTTATACGCAGCTGAAAACAGAAAAATCCTGAATGAACAAGAAGTTGAAAAATGTCTAGTCACCCTTTTGGGAACCGATAACGATGGAACTAAAATAGCTGCTTCTCAAGCAATCGCTGCTATGTGTGAGAATTTAGCTAGCAAACAAACCATTGGAACTCTAGGTAAATCGGTTATGGTGGAGGTAGAACTTATGATCCGTAAGAAAATATTTACCAATCTGCAGTTTTGCCATGGCTAATTTGAGACTGCATACATACAATTATTATTATTTTTCCAAAGGAATTCCCCAGCTAGTTCAGTTGCTAAGCAGCGACAATGAAGAGGTAAAGGAAGCTGCTGCTACTGCTCTAGTTAATCTGACAACAGCTCACCCTGCCAATGCAAGGTAAGCTCAAGAGGAATAAAGAATTATTCGACACATTTATCAGGACATATATTTTACCTCTGTGAAATTTCTAGGTGGCATATTGTCCTGTTACCTCCATTTTGCTTTACATCCTGGCTCCTGTGCTATTCACTGAATAGACCATTGTCAAAGTTTTACCATCATTTTTCTTGACTATTTATATGCAACTCCAGGGTAGTGTGTGAAACCAGCTAGGTGTTTTTGTAAGAAACCTGGAAATAATATGTATGTTTCCTGATGTGCATCAGTGATCTGGGAAGTTTTTAGAAAACAAGGCTAAAAAAAACATGGGGGGGGGGAGTTCATGAAACATTTTATAGCTCTCCTAAAGATCAGTGCTTTAGGAATTTCCTTTCTGATACTGAAGCATTTCTTGGCTGAATAAAGCTGGTGGGCTAGATTGGGAGGTCCCCATTCCCTGAAATGAGCTAGTGTGGGATGTAGCACATGCAGCTGTGAACATGTGACAAGGGATAAGGGGAAATCCCTGTGCACAGGCATGACACATCCAGAAGTCTGGATCAAACCCCATATCTAAACATTTATTTCCACATGGAATTACACAATATGGTTTGAATATATATTAAGGTATCACCTTGCTGAAGCTTTGCAGGTAGACATCTAGTCAGTGCCTGGATAGGTGACTGCCTGGGAACCACGTTTGCCACCTTGGATTTAATGATGAAAGGAAGGTGGGTTATAAATAAAATGGGCTATGTTGCATTAAAATGTGTAATTGAACTTGAATGTCATAAAAAAATTGGCCACAGGGATCTCCAAACAGGGTGAAGACCATGGGCATGGGTTAACTTTATCTTAAATAGTTTTTTGCTGCAGGAGGGAAGATACTATTGATGTTCATCTTCTGTTGTTTAGGAATCTTGTTGACAGTGCAGACTGTTTCTATTGAAGCTATTGGTTTCATACTAGGGTGTCAATCAGAGTAATATATGGTGCATATACACATAACCGTGTATAACAAAGTTAGGGAATTAAGTTCAATTCAATACTAACTTTCCACTTGGTAGTCCTTTTAGAACTAGTTATTTCTCTTCTTCCGTCCCTCATTGCAAGCTATTCCACAAAAGAAGGGGGAAACAGAGTCAAATGGTGTGGATTGCTGCCTTGGTTGACTGAATGTGCCTATAAAGCAGCATTTTGGATGGTCGTTTAGAGAATTTTATGAGAAACTAACAGCATTGATTACACTGACCAGTCAACAGTTGATCAGGATTTATGAACTGAACTTGTTTTAGGTGTGTTCATCTTGAGTTAAGCATGAAATTTCATTTTAAAAAAAGTTGTAGGCATACATACTCACATAGGCACATACATATACATTTTTTCTCCTTCATTTATTTCCATCTGTATCCAGATTATAAGGGCTGTGTTCACTCAGTCAGAAATAAAACCATATGTGCCTTACATGAACAATCGCAAATGAGCAAGGTAGTTCAAATGTCAAAAGACTTAAAGCAATGAAATTTGCGAAACGTTTCTTGGAGTATCTCAAATAATGAATGAAATGGAGAAAGTGATTGGCTCATAGATATTCCATGAAGAGAGACATAATTCATCGGATACATTTCATGTCACAAATTATTCACTCGGCTCTAATAGCCACTGACATTAATTTAACATTACCAGACGAAACATCATTCATCATGTGTAGTCATCAACCCACTTTTCTGTTTTCTGAAAAAATGCAGTAGATATTGACTCTGATACTCCTTTCTTGTAGCTCTTCAGTTAATGTCAATTGTAGCTAGGCTCACATATAAAGAACCCAGGTATTGGCCTCTAAGGCCCAAGCCTGCTGGAATTGCTTTGCTCAGCTCTCAAGTTGGAAAACAATTGTAAAGTTGATTGGTACAATGCTGTCCTGTAAAAACCAACCCTCAAGAGGGTGGGCTGATGTAGATGCTCTCCCAAATCCCATTTGGGGAAGATGAAGGATTTGATGCTGGGCTTCAATGATATCCAGCTGCTAGAGTCTTGAGGTCCTGGGCATGTCACCTTTCCCCATCTAGTCATTCTTATTGTGGTATGTGGCCATGCTGTAAATGTGTGTGAAGTTTTTATTTACTGGCCCATGTACAGTGTGCCTCAGAAACTGGAAAGGGGCAGTAATGTAGTAGCAGTTTGGTTATGGCAGTGAGGAATGGGAGCTGTGGCAGTTTTTTCTGGTCATATGCAGGATATGATAACTTTCAGCCTGCTTTTAAGAAGAAGCAATGTCTTCTCCATGTTGTCTCCTTTCTCCCATGCTATCTGGTTGTGAATTCACTAACTGGAGTTAATAGTACCGTGTTTCTCATATTATAAGACACGTCTTATATTTATTTTTTCCTCAAAAAAACACACTATGGCTTATTTTCAAGGGATGTCTTATTTTTTTCCTCCTCCTCCTGCCGCGGCCGGCATTGCTGCTGTGCCTATCACTATGTCTTATTTTCGGGGTATGGCTTATATTCCTTGAATGCTTAAAAATCCTGCTATGGCTTATTTTATGGGTATGTCTTAAAATATGAGAAACAGGGTACAGTACACTGTTGCACTTCCAAAGGCATAAAAAGCACTGTAATAGCAGTACAGAAATGAATAGTGGTGATAGGAACTCATAGGTAGCTTCTTCTTTATCCTTCACTAGAGTGCACTTCTTTGGTGTCAACAAATTCTCCTTCATGTCTGTGTCCTCTCCATGCAGGTCGCCATCACTTCAGCTACAATCACTTATTCTTAGGGAGCATACAGCTGCTTGAACTATAATCTGCCTTCTCTCTGCACATTCTCGATGAACATAAATCTTCTCTCTGTTAATTGTACCCACTGCAGAAACCATCTCCTCAACCTGGTCTTCCTCTTGTGTCAGGGGTTGCCGGGGCTTCCTCTCTTCACAGCAATCACCAAGAGACTTTTCTGGCGTTTTTATGGCTTTATTTACAGTATTTACAACAGGTCATTAGCACATAATAATCACCCATCAGAGTTACTCAGTTCGATCTCTGTTGAGGACTGCACTTGCCCCTCCAACAACTGGAGTTTCACTCCTCTTCTTGCACGTTCTCCGCTCTCATCTCTCTAGGGCTGGGGTGAACTCCCCCCCATTCTGAGCTGGAGCTTAACCCTTGCATTTCCTGTGAACTCCCTGGCTCTCTAACCCTTCCTGCCTCTTCCTCATTCTCTCCCTCCCCCTTGCGCACCTCCTCTTCCACTCCCAGGTCTCCCCCTCCTTCTGGGGAACTGGAAACCACTGGCTCGTCCCTGACATCTTGGATGGAAATGAAAGGAGCAGTAAATCCTTAATTTTGGAGGACTGTTGTTACCTTGATGGGTATCAGTGGCCTTTGTACACAGAGAGAGTGGAGGTGTCATGAGGACTGGACTTCTGTTATTGGTATCAGTGACTCATCAGAGTTGGTGAAGGATTTTGGGGTGACCTTGTGCTGCTTGATGCCTACAGGTGGTCATTCTAAGCTGCTTCTGTCCACTTAGCACTGCTGTAGAGCAGCCAGAACATGTTATAAATGAGGATGAGGTGAGGATGCAGGGACTACCCCCGGTCTAAGCAAGCACAGATTATTCCTGAAGACATTGTGGCAGCCCAAGGAAGAGGGGGGTGCTTGAAAGTTTTGGCCTTGGCAGAGTTGGCACCTGTTCCTGGACCGGGTGAAGGCATCCACCTTTACTGGCCAGGTGTTCTTAGCATGACTGATGAGATTTGCTTAAATGTAGCCTCTTTGGTTGGTTTGGGTCTATTCTGGAACACTGATACCACTATTCACAGTGTAGCCTGGAGTCATACATTTTCTATTGAAAAGGATGGTTGCCAATTTTTCATAAAAAGGCATCACCTTGGGTGGTGAGTAGTGACATCATTGAACTTCTTGAAGACATTAATTTTCTCCTTGCACTGGGTGATAATATAGTGGTCGCTTCACTGGTGCATCTCCATAGAGAGCCAAGTAAAAATAATATCTTTCTGAAACCAGTGTGAGAGTGCCTCTCATGTGAGAGTACAGGAGATGAGATCCACAAATATATGCACACCACAACTCCTCATCTGACCAGAATTAAGTCTTTAATCTCTGGGAGGCCATCTGTTCAGAGTCAAACAACTACAGTACATGTATTAGGTATCTTGTGATTGCTCCTCAGTCAGGAAGGCAGTCTGTGTTAAAAACTATTTGCAGCCCATACTGTAGGGTCTTTGCTGTTGATCAAACCACCCTTTAGGTTGTGCTTTATGCCAGAAAATGGATAACATGGGAAGCAATATCTCAAAACCCCAATATGAAGTCTGGCAAGCCTATCTCTAGAAGCATATACCGAATGCAAGTAACAACTCCAGGCCACCAAAGTCAGGGAATATTGTTCCTGGGTTTGTGAAAACAGAACTGAGACTTCAGGCCACAATGTGGATAGCAAATCAGGATGCCATAAGGAGTTTGAACTTTCTTAACCTTCCCAGGTGTGTGTGTGTTTGCTACAAGTTAATAAGGTAGACTAGAGTCACAAAATTAAAAGATGCCTGCTTCTTGGGTGAAAACCAATGACAAACCTAGACAGCATCTTAAAAAGCAGAGACATCACCTTGCTGACAGAGGTCCGTATAGTTAAAGCTATGGTTTTCCCAGTAGTGATGTATGGAAGTGAGAGCTGGACCATAAAGAAGGCTGATCGCCGAAGAATTGATGCTTTTGAATTATGGTGCTGGAGGAGACTCTTGAGAGTCCCATGGACTGCAAGAAGATCAAACCTATCCATTCTGAAGGAAATCAGCCCTGAGTGCTCACTGGAAGGACAAAACCTGAAGCTGAGGCTCCAATACTTTGGCCACCTCATGAGAAGAGAAGACTCCCTGGAAAAAACCCTGATGTTGGGAAAGATTGAGGGCACAAGGAGAAGGGGACGACAGAGGACGAGATGGTTGGACAGTGTTCTCGAAGCCACCAACATGAGTCTGACCAAACTGCGGGAAGCAGTGGAAGACAGGAGTGCCTGGCGTGCTCTGGTCCATGGGGTCACGAAGAGTTGGACACAACTAAACAACAACAACAGAGTATCAGTGTGTACTGAACATTTCAGTTTGCTGCTTACATCCCACTTTAGATTTAGTAGGGAGTACTGGGTTGTAGTCATTTCAAACTTTCTGCTATTGGACAGCAGCTACAAAACAAAGCTGTCTGTCTTGTGAAGAATGGGCTGTAATGGAGAAGCAGGATAGGGAAAGATGCCTGTTGCTAGGCAGAGTTAGGAGTGGGTTCTTTGGACAAAGTGGCAGAGATACCTGCTTCACTTTAATAGTGGCCTTTTTTGGTACCTTTTTGCCATTGTTTGGCAGGCATCTGACACAGGGTGAGCAAACAAACCATGCTGAGTTTGCCTGTAATAAAAAGCCATAACTATAACAAGGCAAGTTTCATAAGCCAACAACAAACAATGGCTTAAGATCTTGGTTTGCTGGTTAAACTAAACACACCTTGACTTACATGTTGCGTGTGAACCAGGCCAATGTGTGCTAACAACATCTCTCTCTAACCAGACTTTGCCTGTCCTGAGGGAAACAACCATGTATTAATGATGGTAAAATGTTTTCAAGCTTAAACATTTGTCTGTTGGGAGAGAAGTCACTTCATCCTAAGATCATATTCTCTCCTGACTAATCTGTATCAGGTTGTTTTTTTTAAAGAAGATGCCTATTTTGTTGTTTCAAGCATGTTTAAAGTATCACAGATCTGTGTATAGAACAATGTTTTCGGTACAGGATGCAAAGGACTTGTACAGTCCTACTTGCCTACCATAGGTTGCTCCTTTGGTTATAGTAACATAACATGGCTTGCTATGTATTAGCTAAAGCAGTGGTTCCCAACAGGTGGTCCGGGGACCCCCAGGGGTCCACGAGCTATGCCAGAGGGGTCCGCAAGATGCTATTAGAATAAAAAATATATTAAATATATTTCGTATGATAACAGATTTTTTGTTTTGGCCACTTCCTACATGAGCAGAGTCTAGCGCAAAACTAGAATTAGATAGAGGCAGTAGTTCTGCTGTATGCCGTTAGGTGACGCTTTACAAACACTACTGTTTTGCAAAGAGGCAGCACGCACATTCTACTAACGCTCACCTCCCCAAGATGCTTTGCGCGCGTCGGCTTCATTTGTGCGCTACTGCGCAGGTACCCTGTCTTCTCCATTCCCCTCCCTCCTCCCTGGCGCGCGCTGCCTCTATGCAAAACAGTAGTGTTTGTAAACAAAGCGTTGTTTTTCACGGAAGCTACAGTTCGCGTAGTTAAAAATGGACCGTTGGTTAAAAAGTGGTTCGTTAAAACGACAAAGGCAGTAGGCTGATGGAGTATACTGATGGAGTACTCTGTTGTAACTGTAAAAAACGTATAAATATAAAATATAAAAAGACTCTTAATTTGGCTCTCACTTTTTAATTTTAGGATTAGGAATTAATGGGGGTCCTTGTCACAATAGTGGCTCGATGAGGGGTCCTCGAGAAAATTTTGTTGGGAACCCCTGAGCTAAAGCAAGCATAAGCAAAGGAAAACATAAGCCTGAATGTCCAGAGCCACATTTTCAAAGAAATTTCAGCCTCTAAAATGAAAGGTGGATTTTTAGAAAGCCAAGAAAGGAAAAGGTAAATGTGAGCTAGGCTGTAGAAAAACATGAGCTAGGCTCATGTTTTCCATCTCTGTTTCAGATAAAAGCTTGACTGAAAATCTGACCCCAAGGAGGCACTCATGTTACTGCTGCAAAGTCCATGAGCATCTCTTCAGTAAACTTGTGTGTGCTGGTTGATTTCCCATCAATCCAATTATAAAATAATCAAAATGGTACCAGCAGTTCACTATTGAAACAAACCACTGGTTTAATAGGCTGGACATTAATTTACAGTATTACTGCCATCTATTGGTCATTCTGCTCTACTGGTCCCACTTTTATTGAGGTTGAACCATATGTTAACTTATTTATTAATACACAATATATATATTATACAAGTTGTTAAATGTAAAATAAGGCAAGTAGCTGCCTTCTAAGTGCTATTTATATTTTAACAAGCTCCCAAAACCTGCCAACATAAGCAGCTTCTGTAAAACAAAGATTAGGTTAATATTATACTGGATTTAAATTACAGCCATAAATATTAATTATTCTTGGTAACAAGTTACCACTGTACACTCTTCACTACACAAAGGATACTGGAATAAATGACTTTGTTTCATTAGTTTGTTGTGTCAGGGTTTTGTTTTTGTTTTAATTCTTTGAAATATTTTGAGAAAACACTGACTGTCACATAAGTATTAAGGAAGAACTGACCTGAATTAGTTCTTAAGTTGTATTATTTGTATCACTTTTAGATATGGAGCTTAACAGTGTTTCATTAGCAAAAAGTCAATTTCCTGCTTACTATATAAATTTTGACACAGGGACAGGAATGAGTGGTTTATACAGTTAATTAATTTTAGAGTCTGGACTCATGGTTAGTTAGACGGATGAAGCTAGAGTTTAGTGTTGACAGTTTGGAGTGATGTGACCTAGAAGTAAAGCAGCAAGCTACAGAGTCAAAGAGCAATGTCTGGATCCAAGGCTGCAGCTATGGGAGAAACAAGATACTTTGGGGGTGTTAATGCTGTGAATCTCTCCATCATAGGATCAAGTTGTACTTTTGTGTAAATAAACCATATACCAGAAAAACACCAAAGTCCCCACTGTATAGGGTTGCCATATTTCAAAAAGTGAAAATCCAGACACAAATGTTTTTTAGCCTTTTTAGGCAAAATCGCAAGAACCTGAGGTTTTTGAGCTATTTTAAATGACAATCACATGGGCTGCCATGCATGTGGATTTTCACAGACATTTCAGCAATTTCTGCCTGGACGCTGTTTACAAGGGCTGAATACTGGTTATGTCCAGGAAATTTTGGACGTATGGCAACTGTGCCTTATCTCAAAAGGAAACACAGATCCTAGATAAGCACCTGAAACCTGTGGAATATCGCACCACTTGGAGATTGGGGTTGCATGCAACAATATGTTGTGCCAAGTTGAATTCACTGTATTTGTATTCACAATATTTGGTATTGCTATGCTCAGTGGCTAACACAAATTGATAAGCTGAATCATGTGCAACATTCAGTATGCCCACATAACTCATTTATGGGAGCCTACCTAGTCTTTCCATGTTTAAAATTCCAAACTTCATTTCAGAAATCATTACTGCAAAAGTAACAGAAAGCTGACTTTAATTTGCCAAGAGTTTAGTATAGACAATTCTGGATATATCTGTTTATACAGTTTATCACAGATCGAACATAGCGGAAATTATTTCAAAACAAATGAAATTCTATCATCTTTTGGTGTCCCATTGATCTGAGGACTGTCTTTTGTTTGAATGCAGCAGCTAGAATAGCCACATCACCATAATTATTGGGAATCCCATGCTGTTTGCACATGTAGAATGGAAGAGGACTTACAGGAATGCCACTTTATCAGAAGAACAAAGACATACCAGAATAAATTTTCACGACAGTTTCTTACAAGATATTCCTGTTGGTGTAAGAGTCATCAAGTCATTAGACTGGATGGTATCAATGGTGTAATACAAACTCTTCTCCTTCAGCCTTAGCTACAGGCTATCAATTTCATTTCAGACCTTCAGTATTTATTGAGCACACAGTCATAAAGCTATCCCCTTGTACCAAAATGCAAATATAAACTGTGCGTTCATCAGAAATGCCTCAAACATCATTGGAGATTTCAGGAAATGCCTTATGAGTAGCATCAGCCAAGTGCAACCACCAAACAGCAAATTAAACTCTTCCCCCACAAGTAGGACTACAAGTGGCATATGGCTTGTTGAATCAGATAAAACAGAGATAATGCTACTGCAGACAACATTCTTGTTGAGTTTATATCTAAATTGTGAATATTCTACTGAAGCTTGTTTTTAAAAGATAATTTGAGATTTTTTATATATATAATGTTATGTTTTCTCCATAAACTTACCGTTCCTTAAGTGATACTTCTGTGCTTGAGATCTGGAATAAACTACTAGCTAGTACCGGTATCTGTTGTAGTAATGTGTGACTTAACACTGACCCCTAGTGACAGCCTGCAGAACTTAACACAAAGCGTATGCCAATATCGCAGAGGGATAAGCTATGTTAGTCTCTCGCAGCAACAATAAAGAAGAATCTGATGGCACCCTAAATACGAATGAATACATTTAGGGCAGTGCACAACATAAAAATATAAAAACAAAAAATATGTTAAAAAACAAGAACAAAAACCCCACAAACCAATAATACACCTACCCCTCCCACAAACACATTTAAAAAACGGTATAAGGTGTTAATCAGCAGCAGCAGCCAAATACCAGCTGCTGTGGGACATATTTGCTTATTGTCTTTGTATAAAAGAATGCCAAGTTATACTTTTGGCTCAAAACACTGGACACAGAATTCCTCCTTTAATTTTGTAAGACTCTGAAGATTGGGAGGTTCAAAATGACTAAATTTTAATTTTCATTAAAGCTAGAAGAAAAAGACCCATCAAGCTTCTAGAAGATCCCACTATTCTGACCCAGAGGACCACATTCTTATAGGTGGGACTACCAAAGAGTTGTGAAAAAGAAACAGTCTTATATCCTAACCCTAATCCATATTTCCAAATATTCAGGATCAGGACCTTGGATCTTTAAAATACGAGTCCTCGTTGCATCAGCATGAGTATGGGCATCCTAAAAACTGAGGATGTAATTGAGTGGCGGAGCACATGTTCCGTATGCAAAGGTCTTAGGTTCAACACTTGCCATCTCCACATAGAACTGGGAAATATCCCTATCCTAGAAAGCCTCTGCTGGCTAGTGTAGTCAAAATTAATCTGAGACGGACTACTGGTTTTTTCTTTTCAAAATCATGCCTTCTAAAGTCACTATGACTCACAGACTTCTAGTGAGTCCACATTGTAAGTGGGAATTCTACCCTGCCTCCATTCAGGAAAGTATTTTCAGATAAAAGTGTTATAAGTAAATTTAACAAATTTACTTGATTTGAAATGGGGGAATATTAATAGCAACCATGGACCAGTGACTGTTTTTTTTTCATTTGATGGCTGAAGATTAAAATTTCATTAACAGAGCAATCCTAAAAGGGAGAAACTGCTACTTCCTAAGCTCTGATGGTTCACAATGGCCAGGGCAGAAGTTGTAGGGTGGAATTTCCACACACACCAACTGGGTCTTCTAATCATAGCTGCCAAGTTATCCCTTTTTTAAAGGGAAATTCCCTTATACTGAATAGGCTTCCTCGCGAGAAAAGGGAAAACTTGGCAGCTATGCTTCTAATACCTCCCCCCCAATTGAGAAAATAAGATCCAGAGCTGGTGTGCTATTTGCCCCTTTCAGGGCCATGTCAGAGGAACAAGGGGGCTTTGAATTCAGTAGATCTGAGTCTTGCCCTGATCTATCCCCAGAATGCCCTGTTTACGGTTGTACTGCCTTTGAAGCACCACCAGCCAATAGAGCAACAGCTGTTGCACTGCAGAGGTTTCTGCCTGTGAACCTCCCCTCTTCACCCACAGAAAGTGAAACATCCTATGGCACCTCAGCCACCCACCCAGGAAGTATAGGATTGCTCACTTAAGCTTAGTATATAATTGTGCCCTATGGCTCCAATCCATTGTGCTCAGTGATCCTTACCTCTGACTAAAAATTACCAGTCCTTCCCTGTAAGACTGTAGTCCTAAACACCCTTTCTATGGCTTAATTCAGAGTAAGCATGTAGAGGTTGGTGCTTAACGGCAACGATATAAATAGCAGAGCACATGGACAACTGAGATTTCCATCTGTATATTTCCTATGCTAACACTTCTGCCAAGTTTTGTTTAACAAACAGATGAGCCTACTATAAAATGACTATGAAATGATACTCAGTTGGGCATATGGCTTATGTTCTTTACAAAAATAATAATATACATGCATGCAAAAAGAATTCCTCTGCTTAGACTGCACTACTGATAGGTAAGTTCAGAATGAAGGGTAGTGTTAGAAATGGAAATGGCACATCCTGTGCACACTTACTTGAGCTCGATTGGACATCTCAGGAAACATGTATGTATGTGCTGTAAATGTTTCAGCCTCAATACACACGAGCATCTTGCTAATTTCTAAATGCTAGCATAAGCAATTGACATGGCTTATAAAGAGATACGTTAAGGATGCTTTCTTTCCTCAGCTTAAAAATTAAAATAGCTTTGGGGATGTCCCCTTTTTATCCCTTTTTCTAGTGCAGTGGCAGAAGCTGATGGTATTGAGCCACTGATCAACCTTCTGAGTTCTAAGAGAGATGGGGTCGTTGCAAGTGCTGCTACTGTTCTCACCAACCTGGCCACCCAGGAGCCTCTGCGTGTCAGCATCCAGAGCCACGGTATTATGACGGCAATTGTAGAACCACTGCATTCCACCAACAGCATAGTGCAAAGCCGAGCAGCTCTTACCGTGGCTGCAGTTGGTTGTGATGCTGATGCCAGGACTGAGGTGAGGTACATGCAATGCAGCATCTGCTTTGAAAATCACGATGGGGGAACTCTGGTACCTTTTGCTTTGTGCGGCTTTCTTGAATCAGTGCATTTATTATGCTTCCTAGAAAAGATCTAGTTTGTGGTTCTTATATAAAAATTAGGAGCCAAATATGTGCTGTCTTTGTTACAGTATATAAAATTTGTGCAGGGAAATTTTACCATGGTGCACTATGCAAGTTTTTTGTGTGGGGTGTGTGAATATGAATGAAGCAAACTAGAGGTGGGCTAATGGCTCCATATTGAAGCTTATGCTTTTGTATACAGAAGATCCCATTTCAATCTCTGGTTTCTTCATATGAGGGATATCAATGGAGCCTCACCAGGGACTGGTGTTTTATTGCAAGTGTATTCTTCAGCATGCTCTTGACACAATTAATACAGTACTGGTGGTGGATTTATTCTGCTTCAGTTTGTTCTGAGAAGCAAACACAGTGCAAACATAAGCTTCATTTTTCAGCCTAAAGTGTTGCCAAGTGCTGTCTACAGTGGACAATATTCCTACTTGAAAGAATGTATCATTTGACAAGCAAGCAATGTATCTTTTTTTTCTTTTTTAGTTACGGAATTCAGGAGGGCTTGACCCTCTTATTAAGCTCCTATATTCTAAACATGATGAAGTCCGAAGAAATGCCTGTTGGGCTGTTATGGTTTGTGCAGCTGATGATCCAACCGCTGCTGCAATGACCAGGCTAGGGTGAGTAGTAGGAATCCCAGAGTGACTGTTAATGGTGACTGTAGAACTTGTAATAATGAATTTACAAGTGTGTGTAATGCTCCTGTTCAGGGTTCTAGTCAGCTGGCCATGCCCTTCTTCAGGATACTCCATTACATTCTCACTTCCCTTAGTTTACATTTCCCTCCTACCAACAACCAGCATTATGTGCCTGAACGTGCTCAATCTTAATGGTTTTTCATTCTGCCTGCATGCCCCCCTCTCTCACACCCACATACCCACAGATTTTTTTCCTCCTGAATACTTTTTTTTTTTACTTCTGCAAACCCTGGCAGTTTTGCAAGCCTCCTGATAACCACCTCCATGTGTACAGGTGTTTTGACTACATAAGGATCCCTGCTCTGAGAATTTCACTATTGTACATAGAGACGTATTTTTAATTTCTTGAATTCTGTTTGAGATAAATTATTTCACAGCTTATTCAGGCACAGTTTTGCACCACTGTAACTGTTATACAGTGGTCTTACTATACAGAGAACTAGAAAAGGCTTAGTTCTACTATACAGAGAACTCAAACAGACATAACTAATTGCAGAATGAGTCTCTTTGCCATAACGGATCAGGCTAGATCAGATATTAATAGGCATTATATCAGAGTAGAATAAGATGTTTTTAAATGGGTTAGAGTACAAAGAACCCTTTTTATTGTGTACTTCTGTTTCTGGAACAGTGCTTTAGATATTCTTGAAGAAATTAACTTGTCCATTGGGCGCAAAAACAACTTCAGTGATGCAGCTTTGGATAAAATACTTGATCACAACCTTCCACAGAAATATAGCCAAATGGGTTTTTTAACATCCAGCAACATAATAACAGATGGGTTCTATGACTTTGGACAAGTAAGTTTACTTTTAGTATGTTAAACTCGTCAGAGGGCTGTTGCCCATCTTCTTGCTCTATTTATAAACCCTATGTATAAATAATGCCCCAAATTTTTTCCAAGCTAAGACTTCACATACCATGTTTCTCCAAAAATAAGACACCGTCTTATATTTATTTTTCCTCAAAAAAACCCCACGGTGGCTTATTTTCAGGGGATGTCTTTATTATTATTATTAAGTATGGTACAGTTTAACCTACAAGGTTAAACTGCCTATCACTATGGCTTATTTTCGGGGTATGGATTATTTTCGGGGTATGGCTTATTTTCGGAGAAACACGGTACATGAAACAACCCATTATACTTCCATTAGCTGATGGGCTGGCAAGTTGCAGTGCAGTGAGGCATAAAAAATGGCAACTACCCAGCTTCAAATGGCTTCCAGGCAATTGCAGCTCAAATGACAGCACAGGGTGTAGGGAGGGGATGCATGAGGCAGTCAGTCTTGGTTGGCAGCCCATTCATGGCAGTATGCTGAGAAACACCCACTCCAGGACTGATACTCATTCTAGCTCTGACCTTGGTGGGCCTTAGATATAAATTAGAGTTTACAAACCCTAAAGTCTGCTATGCCTGCTCCAGTCAGGGTCATACCTAGGGGTTTGTTAGGTTGGCCCCCTCTGGCTTGGGGTGGCTAGGAGCCCATCTGTCCGCACGCTCCCTGAGCCAATGCTCTTATGCTCTGAGCAGCCAGGCAAGATTAACAGTTTTGGTGGCTCACATAGAGGCAGTTGAGTTTCCTTGAAACCTACATTGACTTACATCTTGTGCTTCATTCTAATCTTCCTACATAGGTAAAACCAGGTGTAAAACTACTGTCACTGGAGGAACTCAGTGCTCAGGAGCTTAATGATCATCGGGCTATAATCTTAGTAAATTCTAAAACACCAGAACTGTGAGTCTGTTAAACACTACTGTGACCTGTATTGCATGTTACACGAGATTGAGGACCCTGCGAAAAAGATTTCTGGGAGATGTTTGTTTTGTAGGGAGGGGAAATCAGCAAACATTCCCTTCCTTCCTCTTCCATTAGCAAACCTATCTGGATCAAGAGCCTTTTCACTCACAGAAGGGTACCAACTATCTACAATTTGTGGAAAATTTTGGTTTTATAACTTTTAATTATGCTAGGAATTTAGGAAGCTGTCTTTTATATCAGTTCAGGCTATTAGCCCATCTAGCCCAGTTTTGTTTACTCTGGCAGACAATATCTCTCCAGCATCTCAGGCAGAGGTCTTTCTTATCACCTGCTACCTGATTCTTTTAATTGGAAATGCCAAAGGTTGAACTGGGGGCATGTGCACACCCTTAGCTATGTTGTACAATAATATTCATGACATTTTCATTCTGAGATCCAGGTGTTTAAAAATATTCAATTACCAACTGCAGCACCTTAACCATCAGCCACTAAATGACATGTTTAAGAGAGTACCCCATTCTAGTTCCATCAAATGAGATGACCATAGCCTTGGGGTGGGGGCACCAGACATGTACCAAACCCTTAGTAGTCTCTTGCACAATATTCAACACAACCAGTTAGGCAGAAGCTTCTTTCCTGTCATTAGCCTTGGGGCTTCCAATGTCTGCAACCACCAGCTCTCTACTATTTTAATATTGTGAGCCACCTGCAATCCTCAATTGAAGGGCAGCATAGAAATTCAATAAACAAACAAACAAACAAAGTACACATCAATCCTGGCCTGGCACTTATGGAGTGACTTAGATTGCATTTTTCCATCACTATACTCAGTCCAATTGTATTGAAGATTGCCGCCCTCTATCTTACTGAACATTTGTAATAACATCACATTTTAGCCAAAGCCTTGTTGTGCATTGGGGGTTTTTAAGCAACTTTCTCAACACCTGCAGTTTAAGTTGAAGCCATCTTGCAAACAGAAGAAAATGTCCCAGGAAAGACTGAAAATAGGAACAGGAATACATAGAAGTGGAAAAGATAAGAGGGAAAACACAGAACCTAAAAAAGGGGGAAAGTGAATAGAATGGCAGGGGTGCAGACCATGACAAGAAAGGAATGCCTCTAGTTGCATCCCTCTTTGAAGGTTACACACATCCTCAGTCCAGTCCTATGTACTTCAACAGGCTTTTTCCTGCTGACACACCACCTAGTCTACTCTTAGGATAGGGGTTGGCTAGCCTGTGTGCTGGAGCTGACTGCCAAGAGTATTTTTGTAACCCCCAATAATTTTGCTTTTAAAAACAAAACAAAAAATCTCTTCTGTTGAGGGGTCCCCAGGTGATAACCCAGCATTTGTTCAGCAATCAAAAAATTGGGTGCCTCTACCTTGATTTACTTTGAAAGATGCTTCTTCTCCTTCTTTCACAGCACCACTCCCTCTTTCTTGTGCTCCAGGGCCTTCTTGCAACAGTAACTGTTGCAAATAGGGCTTAGAGCTCAGGAAGGAATACTCCTCCATTTTTCATGACCACTTAAATCTCCTCTCCCCGTCCAGATGCCAGCAGGTGCCAGTATCCAAGTCCCCTCCATGGTGGGGGCTCGTGGGGTGCTAGCTCTAGGCAGGGGATGCAGAGGGGAGGGAAGGAAGGAGGGGGCCCCAGGACAGAGGGAGGTGGGTGGGCAGTCGGGGGTCTTACATGTGCTCTCCAATGACGGTGATGGTGGAGGCTGGGGCGGATCAGCATAGTCAGTTTTTGGGGCGGGGCCCCCAAAAATATTTTGGGGGAGGCTGAAAGCATCTGAGCTCCTTAGAATTGGCACCTTTGCAGGGGGCCATCTAAATGTGGTGTGCGTACTTGCCTGCCTATCTGTGCAATGTGTGTGTGGTCTGTACCTGTGCTGTAAATGTGGCAAGGGTTTGGGTGCACATGCACATCTGTGTAAAGCAGTGGCTGTTGGCCATTTTGGCCATATCTACAGCAGGCGTGTGGCCCATTGATTGAAAAAGGGTAGGCATCCCTGTCTTCAGGCATGCTCCTTCGCACCCCATGTGATACGCACTTCTACTTTTTTGTACAGATTATATTTTATTCTGTTATGTGGGAAAAATACTTATTTGTCTGATATGATGGTGTGCAGCAACAGCGTAGCGTCCTTTATTGTTCCAGTGAACTCACAGCTCCTCCTGTTGCAACAGATGAAAAATCACCACAAGAGGGTCTTAGCAGCCGAATTGGACCCTCCAGCAGTAGTACTAACAGAAAAATTAGTAGAGAAAGAGCTAGGTATGTATTTGAGCTTTGGAATCACGGTTTCCCTCTGGGTGTAACAAATTCTAAACTTGATGAAAACTGTTCTGAATTAGGTGAAAATGAGTATGTTTAGACCAACTAAACATGCATCTCCCTGGTTAGCATTTGAAACCAGAACAAGAGAGTAAAATTTGAAAAGTCATTCAATTCATTCATTCATTGCATTTATATACCACCTTCCTGCCAAGGTATGCAGGGCAGTGTGCAGTTTTAAAGGACTGAAACTAATCATACAACATTTAAACACCATTTATCCAAAATCTGAATTGATATATTTTTCTTTCTTTTTCTCTTTTGTTTATGTTTTATTTTTATTTTCTGCTTCTTGTTTTTTGTTTTTGTGATTGAAATGTTTGAAAATTAATAAATATTATTTGAAAAACAAAAACAAAATCTGTGCTAAGCAGAGGAAACCCTTATAAATTGTATGCAACAGTAAGTGAGATCTACCAACCCACTTGTAATAAGGACAATATATATATGACATCCAACCCACCAATAAATATTTCACAATCCCTGTAGCTTCCTGCATGAATTCTTGATTCCGCAGATATAGTCCTTCTGATTTCCCGCTTCTAATGTAATCGCTTAAGACAACTGCACAACATGATTTATATATAATAATATACATTATAATGAAAGAAGTGTGAAATAACAATGCCATCAACAGTCATGTATATTTCCCCCAACGCAGATCTGCATTCAAGCATGAAATGAAATTTTTTCGCCATTCTTACAAAAACTTTATCTCTGTTCCTTATTGCCAGTAACATCTGGTTTTGATTGCTACTGACTATATGCTTCTATAAGCCAGTCTTCTAATTTTTATATTTGATTTAAAATGTCCAGTGAATTAATAGGGTTGGATCCAATCTAAGGTCACAATCCTATACAACAGGGGTGGCAGATCTGTGGCTTTCTAGATAACAATGGACTCCAACTCCCATCAGCCCTAGCAAACATAGTCAACAGTTAGGGATGATGTGAGTTGTAGGTTAGCAACCCTAGAAGGGCCACAGGTTCCATACTCTCTTACCTGGAAATAAATCCCATTGAACTTAGTGGAGTTTACTACTGAGTAGACATGTATAATGTTGCACTGTTTTGCAGAGAAATCAATGTAATAGCTCCCATTTAAATCAATGGACATGTTCATCATTAATAACTTTTTATATTGATTTCAGTAGGACCTAAGTGCAACTAAATTAGTCTGGATCCAGTTCATTGTAAATAAGTATTTATTCTGCTATTGTGCTTGGTAATAAGTTACTGCTTTTTCTGTTTTTGTTTGTTTGCTTGCTTGCTTGCTTGCTTAGTATTTAACAAATGGGGGAATAAGGTTAAATGCAGGGAGGAAACTTTTTATTAACCAGCATGCTAATTTACCAGCAGCTGGCCACCTTGAATGCATTCCTTATGAAGGTGCTACCAGTGGCGGAGCTTCATGCTCCGGCACGGGGGGGGGCGGAGAGCAGGTGTGGGCATGGCTGGCGCGTGTCCCAGAGACGTGGCACGCCACTCGCAGGTGCGTGGTGCGTGTCCCAGGGGCGTGGCGTGCAGCCCACAGGTGCGTGACGTGTGTCCTGGGGGCGTGGCACGCTGCCTGCAGGGGCGTGGCGCACAGCCTGGGTGTGGGGCAGCTGCGATGGCACCCCACCGGGATTGCGCTGCCGGGGGCAGCACGCTCCCCCCGCCCCCCTCTTCTCTGCTAGTGGGTGCAGTATCTTTGTTAGTATTAGTGTTAGTGTTCCACAATGAACCACATACTTTTTATTTTGCCTTTGGTTTTGTCTGAGGATAACCGGAGGTTTTTAACATCACTGCCACTCCTCTCTATGTAATGTGTGCACAACACCGTAAGAATGTCTATGCCTTGTAGAAGTCAAGGAGAAATGGGAAATTACTTTGTAATTTCTATAGCTCAGTCGAGGAGAAGGAGAAGCCAGAATCTCCAGGACGGTCTTCTTCAATCAGTAAAGGAGGTGGTAGAGAGAAAGGATCGAGGTACTTTTATTCTTATTAAGAGCTAAAGTGTAGAAGCTTGAAACTATTACTACTACTACTACTACTACTACTACTACTATTTAGTTATACTATAACACCATCTATATACATGGTGCTTTATAAAGTTTATACCCCAAGGGGTTTCCAACCTAAAAACAGACAAAGGGAAGGGGAGAGAAATGGAGCCAAGGGATAAGCATGGGTAAAATATATGATTACAGATAATAAAAACAAGTTTCTAAATCAAGCCTGTACCATGATTAGTCTTCAGTGTATTATGGTGCTACCTCGCAGCGTTCTGATATCACACAGAGGCCAGAGTTTCCTGTGTTCCTTGGGCCATGAGAAATTTCCTGTATAGGTAGCACATTTGCTTGGGGGGTGTACTATATGTATGTACACATGAAGCCAAATCTGAGTTTCTAGCATGTGTCCACCACATATATATACACAACAAAATAAATGCATAATGTTTGAAACATCCCTTGAAGCCTCTGGACTTTTCTAGATTCACGTAGTCCTAGAGTTGAAATGGCTGTGTAGATCCTCAACTCCAAACCCATCTACAAAGTTAGAATAGGAAAGCTAACTGATTTGATTTTGTGAAGACAGCCCAGTAAAGTGTCATCATGTACTGAATGAATGCCATACTGTTTATCTTAAGGATGTGCCTTGAATGTTTATGGCAAGTACAGTCATACCTTGGAAGTCGAACGGAATCCGTTCCAGAAGTCCATTTGACTTCCGAAACATTCGAAAACCAAATCATGGCTTCTGATTGGCTGCAGGAAGCTTCTGCAGCCAATCAGAAGCTGCGGAAGCCCTGTCGGCCTTTCGGGTTCCAAAAGAATATTCACAAACAGGAACAATCACTGCATTTGCTGCATTTGGGAACCAAAACATCAAAGTTCCAGGGCATTCGACAACCAAGGTACAACTGTACAGAAATTGATATGCAAAGTGGCACTTGTACAGTGAGCCTTATTAATAACGATGAACACTTTGTTCAGGCATAATCCAGGATTATTTTTAGGTGGTTGCTATACCCTTTCCTTGAAAGTAACCATGGGCTCTGAGGGAGACAGCTGCCATTCTGTGAAGTTATTACAACAAAGGTCATACATGATTGAGTTAGGGAACTCTTGCCTCTCTGATATTTAGCAATGGCGCAGAGTCTGCCAGTTACAGCTGAGTTGATTAGCCATTCCAAACAAGCTTCACAATAAAATCTCTTGAATTAGCTGAGCCAAAATGTGGCAACCATCCGCTAGTCTGGCTTTCATGTAAGATGTTGGCCATTGCCATCTAGGGCATGATGCTGCAAGCAATAAGCAGGAATAATCACATTAGCAAGATGGGAATTGGTGGGGAAGTTGAGAGCTATTCTCCATCACACTTCTGTGTAGTCCACAATGTAATGTCTCTAATGCATTTGTCTCAGAAAACCGGAAAATGTTGCAGTATATCAATTGCTGTGTGCTTGCACAAGCCACACTGAGAGATTGCTATAGGATGCCAGGATCACATGGAGAAGTAGTTTGTTGTAGTCTGGCTACTCAGACCCATAGCTGCCAAGTTTTCCCTTTTCTCACGAGGAAGCCTATTCAGCATAAGGGAAAATCCCTGTAAAAAAGGGATAACTTGGCAGCTATGCTCAGACCTAGTATTCAGTCCTTTTCCCTAAACTCCACAATCACTCAGAAATCCAGGCAGCTGTTTCAGATTCTTCCAAATACAGATTCCATTTGTACTAATTTTGTTTTTATTCTAAGATACCATATTGGTTGATTTTAGCACATGCTAGACTGGCAGGGTGGGCTAACAGCACTGTATAAAAAGTCTTTGATGTCTATGGCCCTGGCATTTGAGGTCATGGTGCATCCTTTAATGGGGATCACAGTTGCATGATAATAATAATAATAATAATAATAATAATAATAATAATAATAATAATAATTAATAATACCCCGCCCATCTGGCCAGGTTCCCCCAGCCACTCTGGGCGGCTTCCAACAAAATATTAAAATACAGAAATCCATCAAACATTAAAAGCTTCCCATGAACACAGGGCATTCCCAAAGTTTATATAGGACTAAGTCCTCATTTTGGCTAGAAGTAGGTAATCCTCCCTAAGCTCACTAGCAAGATTCAGACGCTAACAGTGCAATCCTATTGATGACCACTCAGAGAAGTAAGTTAATAAAATGTCAATGAGACTTACTGTCAGGTAAGTGTGTCAAGGATTGCAGCATAAATCTAGGAGGAAGGATGAATGCAGGCTGTGCAGAGAAACAGATCTATGTTTGTGTTTGGTGGCTTTAGAGTAGCTTTCTTTGTGTCAACCCAGCAAAACAGCTTTATTGATTATTTTGTTGTTGTTCCACTGCTGTTTGGCTTGTTTTTATTTTAGGTTACTTTGGGTTTTTTGCTTCCTTTTAAGTTTCCTGCTTTTTAAAAGGAAAACCTTTGGATTAATGGAAGTATTGTTTTTAAAACATCAGTGTCTATACAATTCAGCTCCTTTATGCAGCTTATGCAGCTGACTTCACTAGTTAAAACCTCATATTCTGGGATTTCCAAAATGTTAGCATTTCCCAACAGGCAGGGTATCTATCACAAATGATTTTTTGTCAATTCTGCGTCAGATGTGAAGGCTGCTTCCACAATGGACATGATGCACACATTTCGTCCCCAGTGTAATCTTTCAGAAATTTATGAAAGTGGTTGAACAGAGTGTATAACAGCTGTTTTGAATTATGATACCGATAATACAACTATCACAGGAGTACCAGTAATTCACACAGTATTTCTCCCGATTATTGAGGTCCCACATTTTCTACTCGTTTGTCAACAATATATGCAGATGGTTAAAACCATACCTGGCCACACTTGTGCTCATGATCACACAGAATAGCAAACTCATAGGATAAATGGAAACAGCTGGCAGCAATTTTTGTTAATTTGGTTGCAGTTTTTCCAGGTCCCTTTAATCCTAGGAACTGCAGTTAGTGGCTCTATCCGCCTATCACCCAGCTAACAGAGATCTTTCTGCATCTTGTTCTAAAGACGGCTTGGGACTACTTGCATATTTGGTGGGTTCATGTTTGCTAGTTTCTGCAAACGGACTCTTTAATTCTTTAATTTTTAACAGATGCCTTTTATACCCATAGGGCTTCAAAGCAGCTAACAAATGGTTTAAAACCGATAAAAAATACATAGCAGTAAAATTAAATTAATAAACCGAATACAGCAGCCCATCAAATATAAAAAGAGTAGCAAGTAAAAATAAACTCTCAAGGCCAGAGCTCTGATGAAATAAAATATTGTCTTATGTCTGCCTTAAAGCATCCTGGATTATTTAAACAAAAAGGCTAACACTAGCTGATCTCAGCTTCCCTTTTAAGCTGCAAAGGGAAGGCACTCTTCTGAACTCACAAATGTGAGGAAGAAAGGATAATATCTAATAAAGATATCCTCCTAGCATCTAATCACATACGAACAGTAACTGCATTCTGGAAAGCCTGTTTTGTGGAGGTAATACAAACCTCAGGTGACAAGGATTTCCACAGTCTTGGTGTCTCTGGTGACATGAAACTGCCCTGTGTTAATGCCATCCTAGTACCATCAGTAAAAGGTAAAGGTAAAGGGACCCCTGACCATTAGGTCCAGTTGCGAACAACTCTGAGGTTGCGGCGCTCATCTTGCTTTACTGGCTGAGGGAGCCGGCATACAGCTTCCAGGTCAGGTGGTCAGCATGACTAAGCCACTTCTGGCGAACCAGAGCTGCACACGGAAATGCCGTTTACCTTCCCGCCAGATTTATCTACTTGCAATTTGACTTGCTTTTGAACTGCTAGCTTGGCAGGAGCTGGGACCGAGCAATGGGAGCTCACCCCGTCATGAGGATTCGAACCACTGACCTTCTGATTGGCAAGCCCTAGGCTCTTTAGACCACAGCACCACCCGTGCCCCATAGTACCATCAGTAGTAGGATGCAAAATAGGGCCATTTCTATACTTAGAAAGTAGACAGGTTCATATTGGAAAAGGCCAATCAAGAAAATAACATAGGATCTTAGCCGTTTTGCAGTGGTGGTGGTGGTGGTGGGATGCCTTTCCAGAAAAGGGCGATGGTGGGGACCTTTGTGGGAGCACACAAAAAGGCACATCCATTTGAACATAAGGCTAGACGTGGTGTCATTGGAAAGAGGCAGGGAATTCTAATGGTGATTAAAACACCTTGGGTAGAGAGAGAATATCTCTTTCTTTCCTCTAAGCTGACATACCTGTTTACTTTAACTTAAATCAGAGCATGTGGGAAGCATTCCTAATACTCCTGTGCTTTTTGCAAAAGAAAAGGGAAAGGGAAAAAGGAAGAAGAAAAACCCAAAGAAGAAGAACCGGAGCCAGTGATGCCTAAAATAGTCGAAGAAGTTCCTGTAAAGGTCTTATGGTACCCCCCTGTTGATTCCATCTTGGTGGACTACATTACTGAGGTTTCCAAAACAATTCTCCCACTACCGACCACAAAAGAACAGGTTGTAGCCCTTGCGCAGTGAGTATCGGGACAATGTCTTTTCTGTGAATTCAAAGTAAATATTTTAAGGGATTGATTTAGAAATCTACTGAATAGTAGATTTTGACCTGCTTTTCTTTACCAAGCCTACAAAGAGCTCATCTCTGTTTACTCAGTATTGTGGGTCCTACACATTCTCTGCAGAACAGACTTAAGACAGGTTTCAATTTCATGTAATTGAAAGGTAAAATAGGACTGATAAATAATAAAAGGAATAGTCTTTTAAAAGCCTAAACGATACAAAGGTGCTTTTAAAAAAAAGTTCCAACATTCAGAAAGGGTTTTAAAGGTTGAAAATAGAAATGTATTTTTATGCCTTTCCTGGAAATTGCCCAAAATTGACACAGCTGAGGGAGTTTCAAGACTGAGGCATCACTTCATGAAAGACTGAACTTCTTGTAGTGCCAGCTTAATCTCCAGTTGTGACAGCTTGTGGAGCAAGAACGTTCCCAGAGGTTCTGGGGCAGCAAGCTGGTTTATATGGGAACAGATACCCTTATTTATATCTGTAGATTTTTTTTCCTTCCTCATCCTTTTTATTATTTAAAAGGATCTAGGTGCTGTAGGAAAAAAGATCAGCTCCTACTCACAAGCCTTGAGAGATCATGTAGAGTCAGCAAACCAGATAAGAACTGGAAGGGGAATGTGTGCATCTTTGAAAGATATTGAGATGGATAATGAAATATAACATGTTTATATTTCAGTGCTAGTATTAAACCTGATTAAATATTATGACAATTGTTAATTTAGGTCACTATTGGATTTTAAAACAGGTTTGTTGCAGAAAAGATGGGCGGTCCAATCGAAACAGACAAATTGCATGAATTCAGCTGGGAACTTCATATAAGTGAAATTGAATATGAACTGAAATGCAATGTTGTGCCTATTGGGAAGATCAACAAAGGGACCTTCTACCATAGGGCCTTGCTTTTCAAGGTAAAGTCAATTACTCAGCCACATACAAGTTTCATTTTAATAGCACACAGCATATGCTAATGTACATCAACTTCAACATATATTTGCTGTAGTGTTATCCAAACCTTATTTATTTGTGTACTTAAGTCATTTTGTGTTTGGTTAGTATTGATTTCTCATCAAGCAAAGACACACAGTCTTTTCTGTAAGCACCATTTGAAATCACTGGGAGGGAAGTGTGAGTGATGTTAATACAATGCTGCATTGAAAGCAAAATAATACAAATGGCCATGTTGATGACTCGTGCAGTGCTGTGAGTTCAAATATCATCTCAGCTATAAGTTACTGCAAAGTGTTATATGTGGGGCTGCCTCTGAAGATAGTTCGGAATTCAGTGGCCAGGTTGCTCACTGGGGCAAGAATGTTTGATCATATAATGCCAATCCTGGCCCAACTGCATTGGCTGCGGTCAATTAGTTTCTGTCTGGGCCCAATTCAAATTGCTGCTTTTGACCTATAAAGCCTTAAATGGCTCAGGACTGCAATACCTCAAGGACCGCCCCTCCCCATATGAACTGACCTGTAATCATCATCTGAGGCCCTTCTCCATGTGCCAGCTCCATGACAGGTCCAGAAGGTAGCAACAAAAGAACAGGTCTTTTCTGTGGTGGCTCCCTGTTTGTGGAATACTTTCCCCAGGGAGGCTCACCTGTCACATTCATTATATATCTTTAGGCACCAGGCAAAAACATTTTTCTTTGGCCAGGCCTTTGGCTACTTAAACAATCTATGTTATTATGTTAAGTATTTCTGTGTTTTTATACTGTAAATCCCCTGTGATTCTCAGATGAAAGGTGGTATTATTATTATTATTATTATTATTATTATTATTATTATTTCACTGAGAAGCCAGACACTATTTCTTGCCTTTATACCCCTCTTTGCAGCATGGACATAACAGTACAAACCTACCTTACAGGGTTATTGTAAGGGTAGTTTCTGTGAAGTATTTTGAGCACTTAGGAAAAGCACAAGATAAATATTAAACATTAAAAAGGTTACTTTTTCTTACAAGAGATGATTCTAACAGCAAACTTAATGGTCTTGTGCTTGAGCAGTGAAATGGTGACTTTCCTCTTCTCTCTGTGTACAGTGTCCCTTTTGTAGCATGTCTTTCAAATGGTAAAGCACTATTTTAAACTGTAAGCCCTTCAGTGCACTGACCAAAAGGCAGTATGTCAATGTAATAAAAATAAAGTAAAATATATCTCTCATCTGGTTACTTCCTCCCATAGGTTCTAGCAGACAGAATTGGTGTTAGCTGCAGCTTAGTCCGTGGAGAGTACACCAGAGCATGGAATGAAGTTAAATTGGTTGATGATTCTCCCTTGGGAATACCTGGACTTCTGCTTCCCCCTCAAGTATATATTGTAGATCTCATGTACCAGCCAGGCAATCTAATGAAAGAAGGCAGTCCAGAGGCAGATCACTATGGACGTATTTAATTATATTTCCAGAGCTCTTTGAAACCAAAAGCTGCTTGTTCATAAAGCTAATTAACACAGAGAGGCTTGTAGGGCTCATTTTCAAAGATGGGCTGGGTGCCAACTGCAGCACCTTTACATGTACTGATGAATCTAGATAGGTGAGCTGGGTCTTTTGTTTTACTACGTGGAGAGACTGTCTTAGAAAAATATTTGGGAACTGCACAGAATTTCAGTAGAAGTTTTGCTTATAATTTAATCATATTTTATTTATTTTAGTCTTTTGGAATAAAATGCAGATACCTGGAATTTGGAGTGGGGTTTTTAATCTTTATAAGTTGTGTTTTAAAATTTTACAGCTCACAAGGACATTTGCTGTCACTTTTCCATTTGAATGTAGGCAGGACAGCAGTTCCTGTATTACATCTTATTTTTGCCATGTATTCATGGGGGAGAAAGCTATCAGTGGCTACTAGCCATGGTGGTTATGCTCCTACCTTCACAGTCGGAGGCAGAAATGCTTCTGAGTACTAGTTTCTGGAAACTACGGGAGAGGAGAGTGCTCTTGTGCTCATGTTCTGCTCCCTGGTTTCCCACAGGCATCTGGCTGGCCACTGTGAGAACAGGATCCAACAGGCTATTCTTATGTATTAATAGACCTGTTTTCTCTCATATATTTTTAATTTGCAATTTCCATCAACGATAATGACATAAAACTGAAGCATAATAAATAAATAGACAATCCTAGGCCAAACTAGATGTGATGGAGCAGCCATGAGTGTTCACATGTCTTCCCTGTTCATGTGTAAAAAGGAGAGCCTATGGAACATGCAAGGCATAGAATTGAAACTATCCCCATACATCCATTTTACTCAGCTGTGTTCTGCTGCTTGATGTGCTTTTATCCCAGCATAGTTCCCATAATGCAGGTTAGCTAACTGGGGCAGCGGGGATGGTAGAGCCCAGTTAAGTACAGTGGTACCTCCGGTTGCAGACGGGATCCGTTCCGGCGCTCCAGCCAGATCCTGAGGTTTCCGCAACCGGAGGTGCCTGTTCTGCACGTGCACGCAGTGCGATAGAGCACTACTGTGCATGTGCGCAGGGCGAAACCCAGAAATATACTTCCAGGTTTGCCGCCTGCATATCCCAAAGGATACATAACAAGAGGGTAGAGGTAAGTAGAGGTACCACTGTATAGGAGGGGAGGGTTTAGCTCCCCCACCCCATGTTTCCTTTCATATTTTAAAAGATAGACCCACACTCCTACCATTTTATATGTGAATGGGACAGACAACGTCATAAAATAAACATGGCTATCAGTTCAGAAACTCCAACTTTAGCTCAGAGTGGGGTAGATCCATGGGCATAAAACTAGTTTGCATGGATTCTGGTTACTAGCTCTGGGGGGGGGGCAAATTTGATTCAGTTCACATTTGTAGGGGGACCTACCTAATTTGCACTTTCTAAAACAATGTGTGAACAAAGTCATAAAATAAACATGGCTATCAGTTCAGAAACTCCAACTTTAGCTCAGAGTGGGGTAGATCCATGGGCATAAAACTAGTTTGCATGGATTCTGGTTACTAGCTCGGGGGGGGGGCAAATTTGATTCAGTTCACATTTGTAGGGGGACCTACCTAATTTGCACTTTCTAAAACAATGTGTGAACAAAGTCATAAAATAAACATGGCTATCAGTTCAGAAACTCCAACTTTAGCTCAGAGTGGGGTAGATCCATGGGCATAAAAACTAGTTTGCATGGATTCTGGTTACTAGCTCTAGGGACGGGGGCGGGGGACAAATTTGATTCAGTTCACATTTGTAGGGGGACCTACCTAATTTGCACTTTCTAAAACAATGTGTGAACTGAAACACAGCCATCCTTTGAAATTAGCAAAGTAAGGTGAACAAAAAATGCATATATCAAAGTAAAGTGTGCATAAAAATACATATTGGTAAAAATAACATACAAAAGGTGTTGTCTTCGGGTAAATTGTATGCAAATGTGCATATTAGAAGAAATTCACACTGCTGCTGAGTTTTTATAAGGACTTGTTTTCTAAAAATTCACAAACTGATGTGGAAATGTGAAGAAGTGAACTTAAGAGTGGAAAAATAAGAAACCAAAGTTGAGATTCACCCATCCCTACTGGCTGTTATGGATAATATTCACCCAACCACATAGCACAAAATAAATCATTTTTGCCTTGATTTATTTTATTTATTTTATCTTATTTATTTATATTCCGCCCCATGTCAAGGTAGTAAACTTGTGCAGAGGACCTGCTAGTCTGTGGATGATTCTGTGCACCGAGGTCTCCCACTTCCCCTGGAAGACACCTAGACTTGGGCTTTGGGAAATCTGTAGCACTGGGATGGGGAACCTAATTTCATGCAACACACAGAGATTGACTGGCATAGGGAGAAAAAGAGAGAGAGATTCCTGCAGTGCTACAACCTCCACCCACCACTGGCTCTGGCTCTGGCTCAGAAGTAGCCCCTGATTGTAAGTCAACGGGACCTCATAATGGAAAACGAAATCCCCCACCCATTTACTGGACCGGCTGAGTGACATCTTAGGAGGAGGAGGAGATCCTTGGCTTACGCTTAAGCACTTACATCCCCAGGGTATTGCTTAAAAAGTGGTCAGCACAAATATGACGCTTAAGAGGGGAGAAGAAAGAAATACTGAACAGTGGCTTGCCCAAGGAGTCCTCATTGTGGCTAAGACAAATTGGGGAACCAGGATTTTTCCAACCCACTCTTAGACACTATGATAAAATTCACCCTTCATGAAATGACTGTTTACTCCCTAAGCTTAACTTCTCCAGATGTATCAGCGTTCTCAATAATGGAATGTCAAGAGAGAGTCAGAACAAGCAGTTAGATTAAATATTCATATGAGTCTTAATCAACCCACAGAATTGAGGGGGAAGTAATCGAAATGTAAATAGGAATCTCATATCCTTTCTAAAATACTGCAATCTCTATTTGATCAAATATTGTCAGTTCAACATGATTTGAAAATGGGGCTTTGAAATATCACTGTGTGCTTGAGCCATAAATACTCCTTGCATTTTTGTGCTCCCCCTTCCCAATCTGTCCTCCTGGGAAAAAGACCCAGGAGGAGGAAAGAAAAAAATGTTGCGTTAATGAAAGAGCTTGAACTCCACTAATAAATCAGCAACAACATAATCTTGTGTGTGTTTTAATTAATCAGATATGTCATTTTTGGATGGATGACACCCCAGAAGACTGAGTGATTTGAGGAAAAGCATTCCTTTAGTGTGCATTCCCATTCCTGCCCTGTTAGGAAGATCTTGATTTTTTAAAAGTCATTTATGCCTGATTGGTGCATGAAACATAACATACGCTTGCCCTTAAATCATTTATATTTTACTTTCTTTATGATGCCTTTGTGAATTACCTCTTTCTGCATTTGTAATTAGAGGGTGTAACAGATGGCCTGGGCTTAGTTCAGGGTGATAAATCCACTAAAATAACCTACAGGAAGCCACTGTGGACAAATGATTCTTTGTCCACTGCGGTGTTCAAGATCTGTGTTACTCAAGAAGTTTTGGCTAGGAAGGATGATTATAAAATAGTCTGGCACAGAGACTGGACAAATCAACAGACAAGCGGCGGGGGGGGGGGGGAGAGACACATACAGCAGCATAGTTGATGGGTGGATGGCATTTTTAAGGTTTTGATTAAATGAACATTGTTTTTTATTTCTGTGGATACTTGTTTTTAGAGATGTTTAACTTAGTAAATAAATACACATTTAATTTCGCAAAGCTAAAATATGGATAGATAAGCCACTCGTTTTATGGGGGGAAATGAAAATAATATTCACAACACAATGGAAAAAGAAGAAGCTGCAATGTGGTGGAGGGAAGTCACAGGGGTAGGAAAAGATACGATATTGAAAATGGTTATAACTTGAATGTAATGTAAAAATAGTTAAAATGTGTAACTGAATGAAAACTAAATAAAAATGTAATTTCAAAAAATAATAAATACATAGTGCTAATCTACATAAAGTTAGGCTTTATGCTGGAATGACACATCCATAACAGTGTGTGTGTGTGTGTGTGTGTGTGTGTGTGTGTGTGTACAGAGAGACAGAGCCTGTTGGGTAATGGAAATAAAGTATAGAAAACCAATGCCATCTAGATGCATTATTGAGATAGAAGTGCCTGAGATGATTTGTCAGGTATAAATATGAGTGAAGGCTTCAAAATGTCCTTATATAGTTAGGCTTCCTGCTGATTTCCTGTAGCTTAAGCTTTGTATTCACCACACTTAACAAAACAAATCAAAATTACACACCAACATATTCAAAGTTCTGCTCCAAGCTGAATACGATGAACAACATAAACATGTGAATAATCCTAGGCACATATATAAATTAGTTTTGGCTAGTCATTTTTTGTTTGTTTGTTTAGTTGTTTAGTCGTGTCCGACTCCTCGTGACCCCATGGAACAGAGCACGCCAGGCACTCCTATCTTGCACTGCCTCCCGCAGTTTGGTCAGACTCATGTTCGTAGCTTCGAGAACACTGTCCAGCCATCTAGTCCTCTGTCGTCCCCTTCTCCTTGTGCCCTCAATCTTTCCCAACATCAGGATCTTTTCCAGGGAGTCTTCTCTTCTCATGAGGTGGCCAAAGTATTGGAGCCAGTGTGGTGTAGTGGTTAAGAGCGGTAGACTCGTAATCTGGGGAACCGGGTTCGCGTCTCCGCTCCTCCACATGTAGCTGGTGGGTGACCTTGGGCTAGTCACACTTCTCTGAAGTGTCTCAGCCCCACTCACCTCACAGAGTGTTTGTTGTGGGGGAGGAAGGGAAAGGAGATTGTGAGCTGCTTTGAGACGCCTTCGGGTAGTGATAAAGCGGGATATCAAATCCAAACTCTTCTTCTTCACTATCTGTCCTTCCAGTGAGCACTCAGGGCTGATTTCCTTAAGAATGGATAGGTTTGATCTTCTTGCAGTCCATGGGACTCTCAAGAGTCTTCTCCAGCACCATAATTCAAAAGCATCAATTCTTCGGCGATCAGCCTTCTTTATGGTCCAGCTCTCACTTCCATACATCACTACTGGGAAAACCATACGGTAGCTTTAACTATACGGACCTTTGTTGGCAAGGTGATGTCTCTGCTTTTTAAGATTGCCATCAAGGTTGTGTCATCTGCATATCTGAGGTTGTTGATATTTCTTCCAGCAATCTTAATTCCAGCTTGGATTTCATCCAGTCCAGCCTTTCGCATGATGAATTCTGCATATAAGTTAAATAAACAGGGAGACAATATACAGCCTTGTCGTACTCTTTTCCCAATTTTGAATCAATCAGTTATTCCGTACCCAGTTCTAACTGTAGCTTCTTGTCCCACATAGAGATTTCTCAGGAGACAGATGAGGTGATGAGGCACTCCCATTTCTTTAAGAGCTTGCCATAGTTTGCTGTGGTCAACACAGTCAAATGCTTTTCCAAGGTCAATGAAGCAGAAGTAGATGTTTTTCTGGAACTCTCTAGCTTTCTCCATAATCCAGCGCATGTTTGCAATTTGGTCTCTAGTTCCTCTGCCCCTTCGAAATCCAGCTTGCACTTCTGGGAGTTCTCAGTCCACATACTGCTTAAGCCTGCCTTGTAGAATTTTAAGCATAACCTTGCTAGCTTGTGAAATAAGCGCAATTGTGCGGTAGTTGAAGCATTCTTTGGCACTGCCCTTCTTTGGAATTGGATTGTAGACTGATCTTCTCCAATCCTCTGGCCAGTGCTGAGTTTTCCAAACTTGCTGGCATATTGAGTGTAGCACCTTAACAGCATCATCTTTTAAAATTTTAAATAGTTCAGCTGGAATTTCATCACTTCCACTGGCCTTATTAGCAGTGGCCCATTTGACTTCACTCTCCAGGATGTCTGGCTCATAGAGAGCAGCAAAGAACTATGCATTGTCCCACATCCACTGCCCATTGAGAGTCCTACTCAGCTGCCTCCTCCTACCTCTCCTTCAATATGGGGTAATGGGGGGGGGGTAAAGCTGCACATTTTCATTCTGTCTTCACAGATATAAGGACTGGAATATTTATTTTTGCTTTTTAGAAAGAATAAGAGTATGATTCTTAAGATACTGAATTCTGTGCTCCAAACCTGTTTCTTCTGTGCTTTCATAGTGTGATTACATAGCCCTGCCTATAGTGGATTTATATGGAAAACAAGCGGATTTCTGTCACTTCAATGTGGGATTTCACATTTCTGTCTGGGATTTTATGTACCTCTGTTGGTGGGCAGAATAGCTCAGCATGTAGCAGGAAATGTCTGAGCAGGGAGGTGGCTTCCAGCCAATTGACCAGAGGTCTCCGCAAGTACTCTGTGCTTCTGGACGATTTCATTCCTAACACCTGTTTCCTGTCATGTTCTAATCCAGGCCCAGTTTTGCCACTGGCACTCATCTCTTTGAACTCACATCCAGCTGGCATGAAGCCACTTCCCATTTGCCAATCACATATCTGGTTCTCTCTCCTATATTCCACAGTGATCACCCTCAGTATTGTATCCCCTGATTTATTTTCTTTTATTTAAACTGGTTTCCTTTCTGTCTTGTAACTGGTGCAAACAGAAAGAAAGGATGGGGAGCAGGGGGAGAGAAGACTACCTCCCTGTAAACATAATGCCTATGTGCCATGAATTACTACAAGCATTTGCAGAAGTGGAATTCTTACATACCAGGTACATACCAAGCCTTCTGTATATGTAAAACCTCTACACAAAGTAATGTAATAATGGGCTGGCAATATGTTTCTGGGAGTCTCCGGGGAAATCAAGGGCAGCTCCTTGCCCTCACCACCACCTACAATTCAAGAGACTTGTTTAATGATCAGCAAAAGCACACCACTTACTCACTTCTGAGCTCCTGGATTCATTTGCCCTACCAGTCTCCAAAGTTCTGGAAGAGCAGCAGAGAGGATGGATAAGATCTCAGCAGGTTGAAAACTCGGTTCAAAGAGACATCCTTAATAAAATTTGTGCTCCCCAGGCAACTGCCTGAATTTGCGAGGTCCTGGCATACCTAGGAAAGAGAAGTAATATTGAAGGAAAATATAAAAAATTTCTGCAAACTTCAAAATCTTTGTTCATAACCCCAAAAAGTATAGCTTGTAATGGGGATGATGCCTGTCTGAGTGACTCACCCATCTGGACAAAAGATGCAGCTCAGCATCTGCTGACATAAATGTGTGTGATGACCAGGTTTCCCTTCAAACCTGTCAGCCAGGCTGTGCCAAGATGCAGTTAAATCAAGAAAAATATAATCGCCACATGGAGAGGACTCTCACTAGCTGCCACCTACTCTTTCAAACATCCACCCACACACATGCTGTTTTTCCTGCTACTGTCCAGAAGACAGAATCCGGGGGGGGGGGACGGGGGACGGAACGCTCCCCAGCCCCAATAGTCAGCAAGATGATATAATATACTTCAAACAAATTGAGATAGACAGTGGTAACAACTGGATTCTATGTTTTAAAATATGAGGAATCTTATCATTGTGTGTTTCTTCTTCCCTACAGCTCTAGGTGAATGTGAAATCTGCATAGCGCCTTGAATGTCTGCTATCTCTTCCTACATTCCATCTTGAGACTATGACCATATACAAACCTGGTTGCTTCACCATCAGCTAATGTTTCTCCTCTCCACACTCTGATTATCATTTAGCTTGATGAAGAGATCTAGAGAAGTTGAAAGCTTGCAGATTATTTTGGTTGACATAATGTTGTCCTAATAGGAATTTTAGATTCTCCCCCCCCCCCCCGTGATCTGGGTTGCATTTCTGAAGGTATATAGCACAATTAACAGTAAAATATTTGGCATGTCTGCTCAGAAGTAAGCCCATTTGATTTCAGTGGTGCTTATTCACAGGAAAGCCACAGCCTGACCTAAGGCAAAACACAGCAACAATACTACTGTCTTACAAATATATCAAAATTAAAAAGTGGATCCCCAAATGCAAGTTTGGGCTTGGATCCTTAATATGAAAAGATTGATTACTATTGATCTAGAACAGCCAATGTGATGCCTTCTAGATATTACTAGACAATAGCATCCATCATCCTTATTGGTCAGGCTGGTTGAGCTTACTGAAGCTGTTGTCCAGCAAAAACTGGAGGGCACCATGTTGGCTACACCTAATCTAGAACAACCTACCAATAGAAGTCCCCCCTGGTCCTCGTTTTTAGCTGCCGCCGTCTGGTAACTTAGCTAGTTAGTCAGATACAGAGAGGCCCTTGCAGGCTACTGGTGTATTGCATTCTTCTCTGTGTTACTGGCTTTGAGGTGTTTTATTACTCTATTTATACTTTTGAACTTGATTGCAATCCTTTATATGTCAAACTATAAACACACAAACTCTGATCCAATGCACCTATTATTGGAACATTAAGTCCATGTCAAAATTAATAGACAATCCCATTTTCTTACACATGTGTGGCAATATTCCTAAAATGCTGGCTGGCATCAAACCTGTCACTTTTGTTCTATGTTCCATTTCATGTTTTGTTGAATCAATGCCTCTCAAGTAACTGCTGGAAGTGGAGCATAGATTCATTCCACCCCCTGCTACATACTGTAAAATCATTACACCCATATAATTAACAGCATGCTCCGAGTGCTGAAGCGAACTGATCTAATCATTAATTAAACTTTGTGCTGGGCCTCTTTCACTGCAGTTTTCATGAACTTTGACTCAAGATTAGACAGCAATTGATGGGCCTTATAATTTGATCTCCTGAGTGCCCTCAACTTCCACTGAACTTAGCACCTACTCATAGTGTGCATGTGATTTATGTCGAGTGCAAATGGTGCAGTAGAAATAGGTTAAATTGCTCCAAGAGAAGATGTAGATTTGGTCAGGACAATAGCTATCTTCATAATTCATTTCTCATCTAAAATATAGTTATCCTCTCTATAAAAATGTAAGTATTAATATTGATTCCCATTATACTTTGTAATACTGTCTGCTAAAAAAGTTAGATTGGAAAGTCAATATCTGAAATATTGAAAGCTTTGGAAAGCCAGTTATGGAGCTTTGGCTGGGTGGGGGCAAAATGTTTTATAGTTGATAGCATTTATGGGATGAGGTCTTCATGGGCCAGTGGTAAACAGCAAGTTTTGCATGCAAAGGGTTGCAGGTTGAATACCTGGTATCTCTAATTAAACAATCTCAGAACCAAGTTACCACTGATGGGAGGGATCCATGATCAGAATATCCTGTCTCCCCCGCCCTCATCAAAGTTGTGTATAGTTTGCACATTTGAAAAGGAAAGCTGCACAGGGTGTTTAAGAATTTAAAGTCCAATGCAAACTCTACCTTTCAATTTTTTTATTGCTTTCCAAAGAGCCATAAAATTTAGTTGTTTTGTTATTAAGAGGGCAGGTCAAAGGTAGAAGAAGCAACAGGGCAGGGGGCATCTCTCCCAGACCTGATCCTTACCAACAGGGAGGAACTGATCAACAAGGTGAAAGTACAGGGAACCTTGGGAGGAAGTGATCGTGTCTGTAACTATGTCCTATTGGGTTTCATTACACACAGGGAAAGGAAAGCTGAATGTCGTCGGATGTGCACTCTGGACTTTAAGAAGGCTGATTTCAAAAAGGTTAAGGAACTACTGAGTGAAATCCCATGGTCAGAAATACTCAAAAAAGAAGGGAGTCCAAGATGGATGGGAGTGTCTTCAAGTTGAAATATTGAAGGCACAAAGGCAGACAATTCCAACAAGAAAAGTGGGAGGCACTTAAAGTAATGTTACCAGACGTCCCCCGTTACCTGGGGACAGTCCCTGGATTTACAAATCAGTCCCCTGACAAAATCCATCCCCTTCAACTGAAGTTGAAAAGTGTCCCCAGATTCACTGAAAAAAATCTGGTAACCTTAACTTAAAGAAACTGGTGTGGCTGCATAAGGAGCTTACAGATGAGCTGAGCTGTAAGGACATGTATAAGCAATGTAACCTTCTGACAGTGGAGCAAACTTCCACTAGAGGTGATTCCTTGGAGGTTTTTAAGCTGAGGTTGAATGGGCTATCTGTCATGTATGATCTAGTTGAAATTCCTGCCTTGGAGGGGATTGGACTAGATCAGGGGTCTCCCAAACTAAGGCCCGGGGGCCGGATGCGGCCCAATCGCCTTCTAAATCCGGCCCGTGGACAGTCCGGGAATCAGCATGTTTTTGCATGAGTAGAATGTGTACTTTTATTTAAAATGCATCTCTGGGTTATTTGTGGAGCCTGCCTGGTGTTTTTACATGAGCAGAATGTGTCCTTTTATTTAAAATGCACCTCTGGGTTATTTGTGGGGCATAGGAATTTGTTCATTTTTTTTTTTCAAAATATAGTCCGGCCCCCCACAAGGTCTGAGGGACAGTGGACCGGCCCCCGGCTGCAAAAGTTTGCTGACCCCTGGACTAGATCGCCCTCAGCGTCCCTTCCAACTCTACTATTCTGAGAAACTCTCAAACTAAATTTGGGGTCGGGAACCATGGGCTGTGCCACACACACACACACACTGCTGAACTACAGTCTTCAACATTTCTTTTTCCAAGAGATCTTAACATATGGGACACAACTTGCCCACCTGAAAATATACTTTCCTCCTTCTGTGCCCCCCTGAGTTTTCTTTCTGGTGCCACCAGAGTCAGGAAAGAAGTGTGTCGATTCTACGCTTCATTCTCATCTTTGCCTTGCTACGCTTCATTTTGCCGGGAACGGTATGAAGATTCGGACCGCCCCACCATTAGACAGAATGAAACCATCGCCTCAGGCGGATGATTTGGGGTGCCACCAAAAAAGCTCATCCAAATGGTTCATTATTTAATGTTGCAGTAGTAGTGCTGTAGTAGCAGTAGTAGTAGTTTTCCTGCCAAGGAGGGGGAAGAAGCAGTTGTGGAGGAATTTGTGGAGGAATTTGCCTCCTCAGGTGCCAAAACAACACATTGACGCAGGGCGTTCGTTTGCTGCCTGGACCTTAGGCGGCGAAACGTTTTGAGCAGATTCCGACTTGCGCCTCCTTGATTCCTGTCAGACAGTCGCCTGCGCTCGGCTTCTTAAAAGTCTCTGGAGCGGCGGCCCCGCCTGCCTGCCTGCCTCGCTCAAGGAGCGAAGGAAGAAGCCGCCAGGCCGCGCGCGCGCCGAGGGAGCCCAAAGGGCAGGGCGGGGCCTCAGTCCAAGCGCGGAGCCCGGGAGCAGCGCGACGCAGCCGCTTTCGTCGCTCTGGGCTCCTCGGAGGCGACCATGGCTGCCGCTCGAGTCCTCGGGAGACTTCGCGCCTTGCAACCGGTCGTGCAGGCGCCGCCGCTGTTTCTGCGCGCTTCGCAGGGGGCAGCCCGGAGCGGCGTCTGCCTTGGCCCCCGAGCTGCGCACACCAACACCGGCGGTAGTTGCTCGGAGCTGGCTGGGCGGCAGAGGGGTGCGGGGGTGGGGGTTGCGTCTCCCTACGGGGCTTCCCGGCCTCACGGGGAGGGGGCGGGGGCGGTGCTCCTTCGGTTGCTGCTTAGTGGCAGCTCGAGGCGATTGGTCAGGTGCTCCGTATGCATGACTTAAGAGTTTATTTAATTATAGCAACAGTAAATTACCCGGGTTTATTCGTTAGGGAGACGAGTTGCAGTGCAAAGGAAGGACAACGTGTGCGTGTGCACAGAGCAAAACAAAGTGGGAATGGGTGATATCATCTTGAAGTGGTAGAATAGGCTATACTACCGTCTTTCCCACATTTTAAGACACCGTCTTATCACTTTTTTTCCTCAAAAAAACACTGGGTGGCTTATTTTCAGGGAATGTCTTACCGGTATTTTTATTACATCAGGAGCAGTGCCCCTCTTGCTCCCTGTCTCCCTGCGGGGCAGGACTCTTGACTGAAAGAAAATGACGGGCAACAGCCACCACCAAGCTCCATGAGAGGGAGTCTGAGGGAAGGGAGGTGTGTGCATCGCTGGCCCAGCCCTCTCTCCCCGGCCCTGGGATGTTCGTGAGGGAGGAAAGGAGCTCCTCCGAAGGGCTGCTCTCTCTCTCTCCCCTCCCAGGTGGGGACTCACTTAATAGCAATCTGCTACACTGGAGCTTCTTAAATTTAAACCAGTACAGTATAATGGAATCTATCTGTGTGATGCAGTCGTAGCAGTAGCCTATACTAAAGCAAATAAGGATCTCTACCAGCCAGCCAACTGCCCAAGACTTAAGAGCGAAAGTTCCAACAATGTAGCACTTTGTAGCACTGATAGCAAAGAGGCTACCGGCTGAGATACTGTACAAAACAAAGAAGCCAGCTGAGCAGCAATTAAGATGGTAAATGGTAGCAATTAAGTAGCAATTGAGCCAGCAGAAAGCGGGGTGAGATAATCTGCTGGTCCTAACAACCCGTCCGTGTTTCTCTTACCCACAAAATGTTAACTTTTGTGTAGGGTGTAGGGCAGTGTTTAGCAGCTCCTAAACAGCGAGAAGGGGAAAGTCCTTAATCCCCAAGGCAAGGACTGCGCCACCGGCAGCGATCCCGGTACCGGTACAAATCCTTAAAGGGGAAGCTCTACAGACAAGCAATGGAAAGAAAAAAGAATCCTCACTTTTTAAAAGGCTATTAAAAGGGGGAAAGGTGGGGGGAAGCGAGAGGTGGGCTGTGTGTGTGAGAGAGAGAGAGAGAGAGGCGGGGGGGGGGGAGAGAGACGCGCACACAGAGTCTCTCCCTAAAGGGGAAGGCAGCGTCTTCAATCGCCCCTCTTTTTTCCCTCGTGCTTTCATCTTCTCCCCACCGCAAATGCCACTTTTCTCCTCTTCACCAAGCAAGCAGAGCTCACACAGCCTAGCTAAAAAAAAATATTTTGGAATCCTTTTACAGGTATTTTAAAAAATGCTTACAGAAACAGGAGGGGGAATCACGAGGCTGCAGGAACGGCTCTACGGTGCATTTTTACAAGCTTTTAAAAGAAATACGTGTCTTTGGAGCGACAGTAAAATGGGGAGAGATTTTTATGGGGGAGAGTTGGCTGGCGGGAGGGGGGAAGGGTCTATCACTATGTCTTATTTTCGGGTTATGGCTTATATCGCGCAACTGCTTAGAAATCCTGCTATGTCTTATATTATGGCTACGACTTAAAAAGGGGGAAACACGGTACTTGAGGCTACAAGTCATACCAGTGTGATTTTAAAAACCACAGTTTTTAAACAAATTATAGGTATAAAATTAGCGCCACAGAGAGGCTAGCTGGTATATTAAAAAGGTAAAGGGACCCCTGACCATTAGGTCCAGTCGTGACCGACTCTGGGGCTGCGCGCTCATCTCGCACTATTGGCCGAGGGAGCCAGCGTATAGCTTCCGGGTCATGTGGCCAGCATGACAAAGCCGCTTCCGGCAAACCAGAGCAGCACATGGAAACGCCGTTTACCTTCCCGCTATAGCGGTTCCAATTTATCTACTTGCATTTTGACGTGCTTTCGAACTGCTAGGTTGGCAGGAGCTGGGACCAAGCAACGGGAGCTCACCCCGTCACAGGGATTCGAACCGCCGACCTTCTGATCAGCAAGCCCTAGGCTCAGTGGTTTAACCACAGCGCCACCTGGGTCCCTTGGTATATTACATTGGTGTATTAGAAGTTTTTGGTTCGTTTATTTACTTGCACAGATTATTATTATTCTTAAGTATGGGAGCACTCAGACCCAGTACTTCACTTGTCATTTGCAGCCCGGAGCAGTTCAAATCATCCCAGCATCTCATTCTGCTGCTTGTGTAGATCAAGCCTCTGTTTAGTCACACAATTGCATTGTTTCACTGATACAGTCCCTGGAATGGGCCTAGTTTTGTCCTTTCACATTCTGGGGGAGCCAGAATGGGCACCAGTTCCTGAATATTGGGATGTGGACCATGGAGTGACAAGTTCTGCTTGTTTTTGGTTGCCCATTAAATCACTTGGGCAAATAACTAGATTTCGGACTCATGTTTTCCATTTGCAAAATGAAGGCAACTGTAAAATACTTCATTGTGTTTTAATGAGGACAAGCAAGATGGTGTGTATATATATATATATATATATTTAAATAATGTTTTTAAATAGATTCCCCCCCCCTCATTTTCACTGTGCCAGTTCCAGGCTATCGTAGCTTAGGGGTCTGAGGATTTAACCCCTTTGGGGATCTGTTGGCCCTGAAACACTAGCCATCACTAGACAGTTTCCCATCCACCAGG
This sequence comes from Zootoca vivipara, assembly GCF_965207765.1. Classification (NCBI taxonomy): domain Eukaryota; kingdom Metazoa; phylum Chordata; class Lepidosauria; order Squamata; family Lacertidae; genus Zootoca; species Zootoca vivipara. The sequence goes on from NC_142594.1 coordinate 37,193,529, forward strand.
GCTAAGCTGGATCCATCACACTGGATCTATTTCTAGCAGTGCAACACATCATCCTGGCAAGTTAGAATTGTGCTCTTAGCTTTGCCAAATGCTGCTGGTGTGCAACATGCCAGGCAGCTTAATATGCTTAACCCAGTCAGGCACAGTAGTCATTCTCTGCAACAAATGCAGGTCAGTTTGCGAGCTTTCAAGTAAAATTGTGTGCACCAGGAAGATGGAAAATGGTGGTTTAGAAGCAACCTGTGTGTTGCAGGATTGATGAGGCCTCTGGGAGATGGAAGAGCTGTCAGTTCGTCAAGGGTGATATGATGTTTATTTGAAACCACTTTCTTTACAAAGATTCCCCACCCCTTTAACTGTATGCAATATCTTTGTTATTGTTCTCAAGGCTCCATTAAACAACTCCTCCATGAATATAAGCCTTTGACCATTTCCTAGTAAATGCCACCGCTGTGGAATGACGCTTCTCTCTCAGCAGCTGTTCTAAGTGACTTGTATTTCAGCAACTTGTCAGCTGTAATTGCAGGCCTTCATGTATCGCCTTCTCTTGGCTCTGGATGTAATTACTGTTAGCCTTCTGGTGCAATCTGGCATATAGAAATTTGTTCTGCGCACAGTGGCTTATACCTGTTGGTTGCATTTCTTGTTCTTCCACCTTTCTAGATAAAGATGTGGGCTCTTTGACAAGATACGATGAGTCGAGTGTTACTACTGACTGGCAAAAGAAGTTGACTCCTGAGCAGTTTTATGCCACCAGGGAAAAAGGAACTGAACTGGTAAGCCAAGAGTTTGAATATACATTTTACCTGCTTGGAAACTATTACATGTAGACACACATTGCACAACTATTCCTTTTGGCTCTGTTCAGGATCTCAACCAGCAACCCCCAAGTAGAATCAATCTCAGGGTGGCTTGCATTAGGCAGCAGATGTAAACAGTGCTGCCTGCAAGCCCTGCTGCCACTTGAGCCAGTGGCAAACGGTGCCGCTTGGCTGCCTGGAGCAGCACCCCCTGGGGCGGGGCATCGCTCCACAGCACGCATGCGTCATGATGTCACGATGCACGTGCCAGGATGAACGGTGCATGCACAGTCTTTCCAGGCTGGCGCTGCTGCTCCCGCGGCAACCTTACAATCCGCCGAGCAAGCGGCAACAGCATGTGTAAGGTTGCCCCGTCCGTGCTGCTTTTTGCACGCGGCAGCCTTACAAGTTGCTACTCGTAAGGTTGCCACGGGAGCAGCAGCGTCAGCCCAGATGGACTGCACATGTCTGCACATACGCAGTCCATCCGGGTTGGCGCTGCTGCTCTGCTCGGCCGGCGTGCTCTGCTTCTGCCCAAGCAGGAAGAAGGAGAGCACACTATGGAGTGGGTTGCCAGGCGCCACCGGTGCCAGCAAACCACAAGCAAGCCGCGGAGCGAGGTTTTTTTAAAAAGCCTCGCTCTGCAGCTTGCTCGCGGTTTGCCAGCGCTGCCACTCCCCGACAACCTGCTCCGTAGCCGCTGACGTCCCTCTCTGGCCCGCCCCTCGCTTCTGCCCGAGCAGGAAGAAGCAGAGCGCGCTACAGAGTAGGTTGCCGGCACAACATCGGGCTGTCTCCGCGATGGCGGTCGCGCCGCGGCGGCCGTCATTGGTGGAGGGTGGGGAGGGGCCAGGGTTGCTGCCCCCTGCCAGAGTGCTGCCTGGGGCGCCCCGCCCCCATCGCCCCTCCCTTGCTACGCGCCTGACCTGGGCACTCCTAATTGCATTGGCAGTGCTAGGGCTTTACCTCTCCTGCACTTGATGTCCCAGGACATCAGATGAGTGACAGGTGGGCATGGCTGGCCGAAAACAGCCATGCAAGTCAAATTTGCCAGCCTGGCAGGCCTAATTTTTTCCTGCAGGCTGAAATTTCCCCACTTCATAATAGATAAAATAGATAGACCTCTTCTTCTTACATGACGAATTCCGTTTTTAAAGGCATCATCACAAATTGTGGCAGGATGACCACATACTTGAACCTGTTAAGATTCTGATCCTTAGTTTGGTTACCCCCAGGAGAGTAAAAGGTGGGAATGAAACTTCTCAGGGTGACAAAGAGACATGCAGGTTGAATATCCATGTTACACTGGGAATTCCCTCATATGAGCCTGCTTGATGTTTGGTTTTTCAAGCTGACTTGGGTTGGAGGTGGGTGGGAAAGATGGCTAAGAACTAAAATATTAACAATGCATATTTGAAGCCTTTTAGTGGAATCCATCTGACTAACACAGAGCCTGGGATGTACCACTGCCTATGCTGCAATGCTGCGCTGTTCAGGTAGGAGTCTAATTGCAATATACTTTAGTTTTTTTCAAATTTACATGTGTATATCTGTCTGACTCAGGTACATAATGCTTTCCCTTCATGACAAACTAGTGAGGGTACGTTAGGCTGAGAGAGAGCAACTGGGCCAAAGTCACCTATTGAACTTCACGGCTGGATTTGAACCTGTGCTGCCCAGCTCTAAGGGTGCATCTACATGCAGCAGTGAGGAGACCATGATTCAGATCAGGGCTGCAACACTGGAGGAGGACATTTCCCCACTGCAGAATATTACCAGTTAAAATTCCCCCAACACTGCTATTTGTCCATTCAGGGAGAGAGCCTTTTCAGTCATCTCCCCACTTACAGAATACTTTTCCCCATGGGGCTCACCTGACACTAGCATTAATATATTTTAGTGCCAGGTTAAAACATTCCTATACTGCCAGGCATTTGACTTTGTATATTATTAGCGGATTAAGTTTTAGTTCAACATCTGTTGATTGGTTTTTGTGTCAGTGTTGACTAAGCACCTTTTTTTTGGTCTGGTGAGTAGTTTTATTATTTATTTTACCGTTTACATTGTTGTATCATTGTCTAATTCTTTTATACGTTTGTACGTTCTTTGTAAGATCCTTGAGATTATTTTTATAGAAAGCTGATTAAAATTTAGTAAATAATAATAATAATCGTACTGTGATCTATGTAGGATAAGACCCTGGAAACTGTCTCAAACAATGATAGCTAAAGTGGTACTCTCCAAATGCCTTGGACTCTACTGCCAAACAGTCCCTACCAGCAAAGGCAATAGTCATGGATGATGGAAGTTGTAGTCCACAACATCTGGACAGCCCCAGGTTGGCTCCTTCTAGTCTGGAACCTTTAACTAGTACAGAACTCTCCCTTTTGACTGCAGGGAGCAGCATAAAGCACAATAGACTGCTATCTCCCATCGGCTCTGACTGCTTAGGTGTTTGAGCGCCTGGTCTGAGCTGCTGGATATTATTACCTGTTCTCACAACCTGCTGCAAGTAGAAATAAGACCCACATTCAGATTATTGGAAGGAGTCTCCTCCCTAGCTGTATTGTGTTTACTGCTGAACTGTGGGCAAAAGCAAGAGCTGCCCCTTGAGAAGCATCCTAATCTCTGAGCATGCCAAGTGTTTCTGCAGGGTATGTAGGTTACTGCTTTCTCCTGTGAAGAATTCACTAAGGATTAGGAATACATGGAACATAAGCCTCAGGTTTTATAGATAGCAAATCACAGGATTGAAATGGAACATCAAACCTCAGTCCAGTCATAAAAAGGGCCATACTTCTTAAAATCATCTCAACTACATTTGGGACAACTAAAACGCAGATCAAAGTAAATAACATATGTTGAAGGAATGGTGTATTAAGGGCTAATCTAACACACATGTTTGGGGAATGTCCATTCATCCACAAATGCTCTGGTGAACTACTTCAAAGAACAAATAGAATTTTGAGCAGCAGCATTTTGGTGGCTACTAACATGTTTCTAGCAGACTAAGCAGCGTACTTATGAATAAAACGCACAGGGACAGTTGTGGCGGGGAGCTATTTTAATAGAGCAGAAAATTGGCAAGGTTGTTGGGGTTGGGTTTTTTTTTTTTACAGTGAGAAAATGTAGACCTGATGTAGAAGACACAGTGAACAAGGCAATTTTAAACACCTGTTTGAAAAGCCATAGTTAATGGAGAGAGTACAATTGCACTGGTCCCAATCCAGTGGTAGTTCTCATGCAGCAATGAGCTGTTCCCACTGCTTTACATAAGAAGAGCCTGCTGGATCAGGCCAGTGGCCCATCTAGTCCTGCAACCTGTTCTCATAGCAGCCGACATGCAGAACACCCACAAGCAGGATCTGAGCGCAGCAACACTCTCCCCTCCTGCAGTTTCCAACAACTGGCATTCAGAAACATTACTGCTCCTGACTTCCTTTGCATAAGAAATCTCTGCTCTTGTGCACAGGCCCTGTTTAACCCTTAAATTGCACACTGAATGATCCCTGCTGTTGCACTTTCAGTAGTTCAAAGTGGATCTCTGACAGACTTGTGAGCTTCTCTCCCCTGCATTTTACATTGTAAGATGGAAAAACGGCAAGGAGTCCCTCTTGTGGCACTTTCAAAGACTAACACATTTACTGTGGCATAGGGTATGGGTTTTTTTGGACCAGGTCCGCCTTTCTTAGAAGATTTGTTTTTATATGCTTTTTACTGTTGTTTTATTGGTTTTAGGTTCTGCTTTAGTTGTAATGGCATTGTCTGTTTTCATATTATACACTACAGTGGTACCTCGGGACAGGTTAGGAACTTAATTCGTTCTGGAGGTCCGTTCTTAACCTGAAACTGTTCTTAACCTGAGGTACCACTTTAGCTAATAGGGCCTCCCGCTGCCACCGTACAATTTCTGTTCTCATCCTGAGGCAAAGTTCTTAACCCGAGGTACTATTTCTGGGTTAGCAGTGTCTGTAACCTGAAGTGTCTGTAACCTGAAGCATCTGTAACCCGAGATACCACTGTATTTATACATTTTTAAAATAGTAAGAAGTTTATAAATGTTTTTCAATAACTGAAGATGGAGAAAGAGACACTTTTCACGTGAATGTCTACTTTCTCTGATTTTCTTTCTTTGGTTTTAGAACAGTGCTGATTTTGCCTGGTTTCTACACCTTCGTTCAGGAGTTTGCAAGTGTGGCTGGACTAGGCATATCAGACATTTTTACAAAGTTCCTACTTAATCAGGGTACACCAAAAATGTATTTGTCTGATTGAAACAGGATGCAATTTCCCACCTGAATGTTTCTTGATAGATCCGTATTTCTGAAAGTATGAATACAAAAAGTTTTTATTTTGATAAACCACGGTTGCTAAAAATGTAAACATCTATGTTTAATTGGAAGACATAGACATGTTTTGTTTGTTTCTTTGAACTTTTCATGTGTTCTGTTCCTTAAAGGCATATCTGGGCAACAGCATGAATATCCTTGTGTAAGTCTTACTGAGCTCAGTGGTGCTTATTCCTATGCAAGTGGGTACAGGATTGGAGCCTCAGAAACTTTGGACACAGTCCAGTCAAAGCTGCACAGGCTTAAGGCTATAGTGCTAAACTCACTCACTAACAAATACATCCAATAGAAATCTTTTGTACTTACTTATGAGTTACTATGCTTAGTTCATGCTGTGGTTCACTGGTTTTAATGGAGAAATCAAGCATAGGGTTAAAGTCCTCACTGAAATCAATGGGCTTCAGAAGTCCTTAGGTTTTGGTTGAATTCCTCTCCCTCCTTCATCTATTTTATTTAAAAAAAACCATGGGCTATAAATAATCCTGGGACTCAACTAGACTGGTAAAGAAAAGGTGATTTATATGTGATATAACATTGTACCACCAGATGACGATGTGGAGTCCCGTTTTTCTCTACCTGTTTTCCCTTGTCTAAATTTACAACGATTTAAACAGAAACACTTCTTTGATGTGTCTAAATCCAGCCCTGATTATTTCCAAACCGAACATCCATCTATTTAAAAGCTAAACTTCATCTTTTTAGCTTTCAATTGAAGGATATTCACGTGTGATACAAGATTGCCTTTTTAATAATGCAGTTACGGTTGTCAGCATTTTCATCCACCTGCCCACCCCCTTAATATTCTTAAGAGGGTCTCTTCTCCAGTCTTCAGAGAGTAGCTGGAAGTGGGGAGGCAGAAAAAGGTCCTCCTTTCCTTCCACTCTGCAGTTTTAATCTGAAATCTTAGGCACAGTACTGGGCCAAGCTCAGAAACTGCTCGCGCTAATGAAATTCCCTGTCACAAAATACGCTTAGAACAATGGGAGTTTTGAACACTGCTACTGCCGTCTTTGGGGTGGGGAGAAAAGAACAAGATAAAAAGGCTGTGCTACTTTCTTGCTTATAGGTGAGAGATAAATTTAGTGATAGATTCCCTTCATCTATCTATCTATCACCTATCTATCTATCTATCTATCTATCTATCTATCTATCTATCTATCTATATCATCCTGTGTGTGTGCGCGTGCGTGCGAGCGTGCATGTGTGTATGTGCACCCCAAGCCTTCATTAATATGCAACTTTGCTGTCCTTTATAGCTCAGAAACAAAATATGATTCTGGCACAGGGTGGCCATCCTTTTCAGAAGCATATGGGACGCGTGGCACAGATGAAAGCAATACTAATATATTGAGACGTCCTGATAATTCACTAGGAACAAGCAGCACGGAAGTCATCTGCAAACAGGTACACCTCCCTTAAAGAAAGCATATAAAGTTCCTGAAATGCAAGTCTGTTATTCTATATGTGTCACAAAAAGCGAAGTGTAGCCGCATTAATACAACTAAATACACTTTCACGAATCATGAAATTAGCCCCAGGTAGTGGACCTAATGTATGAACTTCTGGGGCAAATCTAAAAAGGTAAAGGACCCCTGACAGATAAGTCCAGTCGCAGGTGACTCTGCGGTTGCGGCACTCATCTCGCTTTACAGGCCAAGGGAGCTGGCATTTGTCCACAGACAGCTTTCCGGGTCATGACTAAGCCGCTTCTGGCGCAATGGAACACCGAAACCAGAGCAGCGCACGGAAACGCCGTTTACCTTCCCACCAGAGTGGTACCTATTTATCTACATGCACTTTTTTTTGGCATGCTTTCGAACTGCTAGGTGGGTAGGAGCTGGGACCGAGCAACGGGAGCTCGCCCTGTCGCGGGGATTCAAACCGCCAACCTTCTGATTGGCAAGCCCAAGAAACTCAGTGGTTTAGACCACTACAACACAATAAGATAAGATAAGATATCTTTATTGTCATTGTCCCCTTGCAGGAACAACGAAATTACTCGGTTGCTACATCCACTCAGAAAAAGCATTCCGCATAATCCAAAATTACAAAACCTAATTAAAAACAGTAAATATAATACAAAATAACAAGTAAAATAAGATGACTTCAAAGTCCAGACTTTCCATTTAAGGCCAAAATCACTCTAGAGAAGAAACTGTTCCTGAGACGGCTCGTTCTTGCCTGCATTGTTGTATATCTCCGTCCCGATGGCAGGAGCTCAAAGAAATGGTGACCAGGGTGCATTGGATCTCTTGATATGTCTAGTGCTTTTCTATGGCACCTGGTGGTGTAGACTTGTTCTAAGGTGGAGAGTGAGCAGCCAATAATGCTCTCTGCTGTTTTAATAATTCTGCACAGCCCTGCTCTATCCTGAGAAGTACAGCTTCCGTACCACACACATAAACTATACATGAGCACGCTCTGTATGGCACAGTGATAGAAGGCAAGCAGCAGCTTTTGTGGAAGATGGTTTTTCCTTAAAATTCTCAAAAAATACAGTCTCTGTTGCGCCTTCTTCACAAGCCCCCTTGTATGAACACTCCAGGACAGATCCTCCTGTAACTCAATGCCTAGAAATCTAAACGTTGTTACCCTCTCCACACAAATTCCGTCAATCAAAAGTGGCTGGACCTTGTTCCTCTACACAACATTAGTGGTCTCATTGAACTGAGTAGGACTTACTTCTGAGTTGACATGCATAGGATTGTGCCGCACTCTGGTGCACATTTCCAATGGGAATAAGCCCAATTAAATACAAGAATATTTACCTCTGAGTAAATATGCAAAAGAGGGACCCAGGTGGCGCTGTGGTTAAACCACTGAGCCTAGGGCTTGCTGATCAGAAGGTCAGCGGTTCGAATCCCTGTGACGGGGTGAGTTTTCGTTGCTTGGTCCCAGCTCCTGCCAACCTAGCAGTTCAAAAGCACGTCAAAATGCAAGTAGATAAATAGGAACCGCTACAGCGGGAAGGTAAACGGCGTTTCCGTGTGCTGCTCTGGTTTGCCAGAAGCAGCTTTGTCATGCTGGCCACATGACCTGGAAGCTATATGCTGGCTCCCTCGGCCAATAATGCAAGATGAGCGCGCAACCCCAGAGTCGGTTACGACTGGACCTAATGGTCAGGGGTCCCTTTACCTTTAAATATGCAAAGGATCAGGCTGCACATGTGAGACAGTTGTATGATGAGTGGATGGGAAAGCTGACCTTACAAAAGTTGAAGGAAAATTTATAGATCTGCCCTTTGGGTGATTATACTCATAGAATCTGCATCAGAAGTCCCAGTGGATTTCCTGACTGACTTACAAATTTAACAATGGTACTGTATTCTGATTGGAATGAGGGCATTTCCCCTCCCCTCCCCCAATATTATCAACTGATTTTAAAGTGGTGTTCTCAGTAAGAATGTTTTTTTTGCACAGAAAACCATCTTATTAGCACTAAGGTATCTTTTCCACAGAAAGCTTACCCAGGAGAGGCCACACTTTACACCTGGGGCATTTACATGCATGCAAACACAAGCACACTAAAATGAGTGGGCTTTGGAAGTTGGCTCTAAATACAGAAGGTATTGCTTATATGGCAGTTGCAGACTTAATTGGCCCCTTTGGCTATGAAATCAGACTATTTAATTTATGTAGATACGCTTTAATTTAAGGAACTGGAACTGCAACTAAGTCTGTTATTCTCTTGCAGTGCGATGCCCATCTGGGCCATGTGTTCGACGATGGTCCCGAGCCATCTGGGCAGAGGTTCTGCATCAACAGTGTTGCATTAACATTTAAACCAAGCTCCAAGCAGTGAGACTTTCCTCTTTATAACCTGTGCATTTGATACCACTTTGATGCTCAGATCTCCTTTGCCGCAGAGGGCCACTTTGAAAATGTATCAGGAGCCAGGTGCCTGTGCCTATTTTGTGTATACATAGTGATGGTAATTAATGAAAATGCATGTGGAAGGACGCCAAACCACTGATGTGAGATGTGCTGCTCTTATTCTGTGATGGAATAGACTCATCTAAGGTGGCCAGGCTAGTCTGGAGACCTGTGTGCACTGCTTATGTGGATGCAGAGCTCTTCTGCATGTAGGCAGTTCCATTAAATCCAGCACAGACAGCATATCTATACATACAAATTTAATTTACATGCTGCATTTTTTATTTAAAAAATAGTTGATTTCCTAGTTGTTAATAAGTGAAGCAATCAATTACAGTGGAACCTCGGTTCTTGAACCTCTCCGTTCCTGAATGTTTCAGCTCCCAAACGTCAAAAACCCAGAATGTTCCAGTTTTTGAACATTCCTTGGAACCCGAACATCTGATATGGCTTCCGATCTGCAAAAAGCTAGCTGTCAGCCAACTGGAAGCCACACCTCAGAATTCGAACGTTTCAGAAAGCGAGCGTCCTTCCAGAATGGATTACATTCAATTTCCGAGGTTCCACTGTACATGCAGATCACATGCACCAATTTATAAAAAGGAAATACAGGAGCCTTGTACGTGCCTCTTGAGTATAATGTAAATTAAATTATAAAATAATTTTAAAATGAGTGCTCATTGTTGGAGAGAAAGGCCACATTTTGTGTTACATTGGCGCAACCGACTCACTATGCCATTTCCAAGACAAGGATTTGCTAAAGAGGACTCCCAAGACATCTGAAGGAGTGAGTTTGCTCTCTACTTCATGTTGGTGCAAACTCCATTTATTTCTAGAGCTGCGTTTTCCAAAAACAATTATTTTAGTAGTTTACTATGAGGCTTTCCTGTTTACAGCACAAACCAAAAGCCACAAGTAGATTTTTAAGACCCAGATGGGAAAGCATAAGTAGCACTATGTCGTCTGCATATATCAGACAACACACCTTCCTGATTCTAATTGCTGGAGTGAGGAACCACATCATTAATGTGAAAATTAAAAAGCGTAGGGGCCAAAATCATGAGATGAATTTAGAAAGCATGATATTTGAAACCAACGAAGCTGTGGCACTATTAGCACCTGCCTTCTGACGACTTCACCTTAGGAAAATTCAAATTAAAGGCTACAAGCCACTTCTCCCGCTGTTTCGTTGTTCTGCCGAATGCTGGGGACTTTCTGAAAAATATAAATGTAAATGTTGATATAAAACAGCAGTTCCCCATCTGGCATATTCTGCTGCTGCACCTTTTGTTTGTAGATCTCTGGTAATTTTGGGAGCAGTTTTTATTTCCTACTAGTCTGCATTTTAGATTTTATTAATGGGGGTTGGGATGCATTGCAATTCATAAAATAGTGTGTGATCATTACTTTTTTTTATTTATAAAATTATTCCCTTCTCCCTCAAAAGAAATAATGCAAAACATGAAAGGAGTGTTTACTGCTTCCTGTTGTAAATGCTGGAATAAAATGTTTTGTTCACGATGGTTTTAATTCATTGTTGATGCGAGTCACTTATTAAAAGACAACATAAGGAGGATCAGATGTGGTGCAGTGTGTAGGCAAGTGAGTCAACATAACCACCACCACCCCTACTTCCCTGTCTTTTCTTCAAGCACCAGGATTTTGCTTCCTGGAGGGCAGCACCAATAGAATATACGGCAATGGAATTTTGCAGAATTTGGGCCTTCAGCTTAATCTTAGGAGGTGCTGCTCTCATAAGATCCTGACATTGGCATGGAAGAGTTCATTTGCGCTTAGGCTTGAATCTTTGGTTGCCATGAGCCTCTTGAGGCGATGCAGCTTTAGAAACAGCACCAGTCTCAGGATTTTGTAGGTTGCCGGGGAATAAATAAGACATGACATCAAAAGGAATACTGCAGAGCTGAATGAGGTTCTGAAAAGGGAAATCAAAATGATTTAAGGGGTTGGAACAAGGCCTTATGGGAAAGGTTACTACGTTTCAAGCTTTTTAATTTAGAAAAATGGGTAAGTAAGGAAAGATGCGATAGCAGTGTATAGAATTGTGCATAGAGAAAGTGGCTAGGAAGAAGCTTTTCTCATGAGTACCAGAACTCCAGACCATCCAAGGAAGCTGGAAGCTGGAAGATTAGGACAGACAAAAGAATGTATTTCTTCACACATTGCATTATTTAAACCAATGGTTCCCAACAGGTGGTCCGGGGACCCCCAGGGGTCCGCGAGCTATGCCAGCGGGGTCCTCAAGATGCTATTAGAATAAAAAAATATATTAAATATATTTCGTATGATAACAGATTTTTTGTTTTGGCCGCTTCCTGCATGAGCAGAGTCTAGCGCAAAACTAGAATTAGATAGAGGCAGTAGTTCTGCTGTATGTCGTTAGGTGGCGCTTTACAAACACTACTGTTTTGCAAAGAGGCAGCGCGCGCATTCTACTAACGCTCACCTCCCCAAGATGCTTTGCGCGCGTCGGCTTCATTTGTGCGCTACTGCGCAGGTACCCTGTCTTCTCTATTCCCCTTCCTCCTCCCTGGCACGCGCTGCCTCTTTACAAAACAGTAGTGTTTGTAAACAAAGCGTTGTTTTTCGCGGAAGCTACAGTTCGCGTAGTTAAAAATGGACCGTTGGTTAAAAAGTGGTTCATCTCATTAAGAACTGAAAATTAAAACTAACTGTATACTGATGGAGTACTCTGTTGTAACTGTAAAAAACGTATAAATATAAAATATAAAAAGACTCTTAATTTGGCTCTCACTTTTTAATTTTAGGATTAGGAATTAATGGGGGTCCTTGTCACAATAGCGGCTCAATGAGGGGTCCTCGAGAAAATTTTGTTGGGAACCCCTGGTTTAAACCAAGGGATTTGCTGCCACAAAAGGTAGTGAGGGCCACTAACTTGGATGGCTTTAAAAGAGGATCAGACAAATTCATGGTCAGCCAGCGGCCTGTTGGGAACCCACAGGCAGAACCTGGTGCTGTAGCTCTCTCCCCACTTGTTCCCAGCGCTGGTGTTTAGAGGCTTACTGTCTATGAATGTAGAGGAGGTAAAACAAAGCCATTGTGGCTGCAAACTGTTGATAAGCTGCATCAGCCTATTTTTTTGGAGAGAGAGAATCTTTCTCTCACACCCACCCACACCTACACCCCACTTTGTGTAACATCCTTGATGAAAAGTTCTGGAGAAGCTGAAAACTTGTCACACTATTTATTTATTACATTTATATGCCGCCTTTGTCTTCCAATAATCTCAAGGTAGTATACATGGTTCTCCTTGCCATTTCATCCTCCCAACAACCCTGTGAAGTTCGGTTGGGCTGGTCCAACACTAACCATTACACCACACTGGCTCTCAGTGTGACAATTTGGTTGGCGCCAGCTGTGGATTTTGGAAACCAGAATTTGTCAAGTCTGCATCACTGGTTGTTTTATTCCTTGGCCCACTGGGATGCCGACATGCCAATCTGAACCAAGATTAGACCACCAAAACTTACAATTTCTGCCCTGAATAATATATCTCTTTTCCTGCTTGAAGCCACCTGCGTTTGTACCACCTCTTGTAAATGTCACTAAGGCTTTGTACACACTGTACCTTTGTAGCACATTCAAAGCACATGCTTTTCCCTCAAAGAATTCTGGGCACTGTAGTTCACCCCTCAGAGTTACATTTCCCAGCAAACCTTAACAAACTGCAGCGCCCAGAATTCCTTGAGAGCAGAAATGTGCTTCTGATGTGCTTTAAAGGTATATAGCCTCAGTTACCCACCTTTAAAATGGTAATAATATTGACTCTCCCCACAGCAGGGCTGAAGCACTCAGCAATTAAAAGTGCTATAGAAAATATTAATAATAATTCAAAAGGTGACTCAAAGAACCCCAGACACCATAGGGACCTGAGCGCAAAGTTGGCACGAGTTCCATCCTGTTTCCCTTCCCTCAGATAAGACCCTAATAGTACCTCCTGCACTTGAAGCATTCTCTCCCCCCCCCCTTGTTCCTTTGCCAACCTCTGCAAACAATTGGACTTCAGGGGTGCAGATTAAAGCTGCGTAGCAGGTGGCAATCTAATTGCTATCAACCTTGTATCTGCATTTATTTTGTCATCTGAACTCGCCTGCAGCTGGCTCTCAACCCTGATTATTTTTTGAGCAATTAGTTTACAGGTTCAAAGAAGGTATAGGCTTCAGATCCTCAATTTGCATGAAACATACAGTACAGAACCAAAGGCGGCAGAGGCCTATGTGATTTGGGAGGTGGCAGCAAAAAGGAGGGCTTTGTACAGGTGCCATGTTCTGAATTAGGTGAAATATTTACCCAGGTTTCAAAGTAAGTGCCCTTTTCAGTCTATTCACAGGGAAGCTTTCATTGTACAATTTTGTATATATTGCCTGGTCTGGCCAACTGGTACCGGCTTGATACCAGCAGCTGAAAGAGGGATTATGCCAGCAAAAGGTGGCATAGCCTCCATTGGGTTTGGGATGGTGCCAGCCAACAAGCAACTGCAAAGGCAGCACCACAAGTGGAACACATCCTTATTTTCATCCACTGGAATAATGAAAGCTATTTCAAAAGCCCATGAAACAGCATTAATTACAGTGGTACTTCAGGTTACAGACACTTCAGGTTACAGACGCTTCAGGGTACAGACTCCTGTAACCCAGAAATAGTACCTCAGGTTATTGCTTCAGGATGAGAACAGAAATCATGTGGCGGCAGCGGGAGGCCCCATTAGCTAAAGTGGTATCTCAGGTTAAGAACCGTTTCAGGTTAAGAACGGACCTCCAGAATGAATTAAGTTCTTAACCCAAGGTACCACTGTAATATTTTGTTTCCAGGACTTTATGTGTTAAAAGCAATCTCCTGTTACGAGACGAGTGTGAGACTGAGCCATCCATGGCAATTTAAAGCAGCATCATTAGGTGTTTCAAATGTGTGGTGTGAATGTGGCTCAAGTTGGGATAACACCCAATAAAAAGGATCAGGCTGGACATATCTGAACTAATCCAGCAACTCTTCCCAGGATTCAGCCTTACAATTTGGGTGCAACAGAAGAGCTGAGCTGCTCTCCCAGGCTCAGCAATAAGACCAAGTCTGAGAGCTGCAATTCATTCCATTTTAACACACAAGATGGCACCAAAGAACCATTTTAGCCCTATAGGAGTTCGTGTGCTGTTTGAGAGCAGTTTAAGTAACAGTCATCATTGCCATCCTGGTTCCAGCTTGACAGATAAGTTTTCATGCTGTACAGAGCTCTTTGGCATAGAGGAAGTGAGCTAATGCTGGTTTAAATTTTTGCAAGCACTGGTGGTTTTGCTTTGTAATCTCAGATCCCTGCTGTTATGCTCAATTAGCAGCATCCCCAGTCATGTTTGGACATGCCCCAACTCCAAGAAACAGACAGTTGTCCAACCATAATGGGTGGGATCCAATGATGACTGCTGAAGAGAGGCACTCTATGCCAACAGAACAGAATTGTTTTCCTCTCCCCTGCAGCATCCTGGGGTTGGGGGACCCTCTGGAGTCGATTTAGTTGGGGCACAGGGGAGGGGTTTTTGTCCAGTCTATATGTTTCCAATGAGAAACTGCCTGTGCAAATAACAGAAATTAAAAAGGCTGAATCATACAATCATAAATGAACATATTACAAATAGCTGAAGAAACAAGTGCAAAATGTATGAAGACATAATAGTACAAAGTAGTAAGGTAAACTGCTAATAATGCATCACTAAAGAGTATACAAAATTTTGCAAAAGATCAGCATGCAGCAGTCTAGTTGTCCAACTTTTGCAAAGGTCAATAATAATCAATGGGGAAATGTTCAGATAACCCATTTCAGGTCTTACAAATGTGAAATACATTAATTAGAGGGATTGTAGTGCATATAATTAGTGCTGAGAAGGGACAACTTTCCTTTGGTGTGTAAGCTACTGTGATCGAAACCTGCCAAAAATATTACACAGCTTCAACATTTGGAATTCAAAGAACAAAATATTTCTTTGTTGCTTTCAAAGATACTGTGTTTCTACTCCTGAGCAGTCGGTAGAATCAGCTTTAAGTGCGACTGCTAGAGGACAGTGTCCTCTTAGCCCAGAGCTGATAGCCTAATGCTGTTGATGTACATCAGGGCATATGACTGAGCTAGTCAGTTTGAAACCAGATCTACATCTGATTGGCCTGCCCTAATCCCTACTTAAAAATCTGAATCCATGCCAGTCCTTGGAACAGTTCCAGCCTGGATCAAGCTTTCTTGTCTAAAGTGCATACCAATCAATTTGGAAATCCCATTCGATACATATGTTTGTGTGCTTAGTATTTCACTATTAAAACAGTGAAAGTAGTTTGAAAGGAAGAGAAAATTGCGCAAGTGGCCCATCAGCCTAGGATGTGTCTGTTGATGAGGAGCAGACCAGATTTTTCTAATGACAGCTATTCACTCTGAAGTGGACTGAAACATGCCAAGCATCTGATCCTAATGACGCCAAGCAGCCATGGCATCGTTCCAAGAGGAAAGGAAAACCCAGTGTGAGAAATAACCGGCAGAGGGATGGCAAATTAGGACACAAGCTGCACAGACCTGCACAGCATCCAAAATGAATGCTGGCACCATACAAAGAGGGCACTGGATTCTCACCCATTCCCAGAGGC
This sequence comes from Zootoca vivipara, assembly GCF_965207765.1. Classification (NCBI taxonomy): domain Eukaryota; kingdom Metazoa; phylum Chordata; class Lepidosauria; order Squamata; family Lacertidae; genus Zootoca; species Zootoca vivipara. Next base: position 37,209,210 of record NC_142594.1, read on the forward strand.
TTCATATGCCAGCTCAGAAGGCTTGCCCTGACCAAAGCCACATCGCCTGAATGAACAGGTGCAGCCCCACCCAAACAACAACATTAGAGGACAAAGGAGAACAAATAAGCATTAAATCCAACCGCAGTGCTACTCATCCTAGTAATCAGAGACAGGTGGCATTGGCTAATTCTGCCAGCCACAGGACCCCCTGGCTGCACATATTGGTAGGGTATAAGCTGCTATTAAATTGATGTTACTTGCAGTCACTACTAAGTTATGTGGCACAGCATATCAAATACAATAAACAAATAATTTCATTTGTATGCCGCCTTTCCAAAGTTAAGACTGTGCTCAAGGCGGCTTACAACGTACAAAAAAAATACGCAAGTCCAAACATTACAAAAGTAGCCATAAACAATAAACACGACGTCAAAAAGTACACAACCTGAACCTTTTTTTAAAATAAATAAATAAAAATGCATTGATTTAGACCCTGCTTAAGATACGTTGTAACCAAATTTGGCACAATGGTCCCTAAGGTCAATAAGCAGTTTCCTGACTAGATTTGGACACCATTTTGAAACTAAATAACAAGCTCAGTCTTTCAAAAATGCACTGATTAAGACAACTATTAAGGTATTCCAACAAAAAAATTGGTTCTTCAGATCAAGCAGCAGGTTTTGGTCCACAGGTGGATATTATTGGATGTCATTTTGATTCAAAATGGTGGACTGAACCTTTCAAAACTGCACTGATTGCCAGTAAAGGGTTACTGTTGGTTTCTTAGAATTCCCAAATAATGCCAGCATTCCCCACTAGTTAACTGTACGGAAAGCCAATAAGAGATTTCAAGAATAAACACTAGTAAGTAATAGTAACATGGTTTTTACCCAACTTGAGACTTTACAATAAGGCAGAACACAGATTTTAAAATATATAAATACAGTGTTTAAAACCACCCAGAGAAGCAGTAGGTCCTTTGGTTGACAAATGTGTGATAAAGCTTAAGGGAGGCAGGAAAAAATTGTTTTACAAAGAAAGCCAATTATTTGCATCAGTCTTCAGGTGCTCAGTCATGTTCCCGTGGGTACCACAAGCCAGATACCACAGCAATCCTACAGCTGCCTACAAAAGGCAGACAGCTTTGGACTGAGTTCTCTGTCTTAGTAGCCAGCTGTTTCCTGCTGAAGATTGGCTCCACACACCTCGAAAGCTATTGGTATTTTAGTAAACTCAACATATGTTGAACTAATAGCAACTTTGTATGGATCACACTTCTGGAAAACACACACAAGCATAAGCATTACAAAAAGAAAGGCTGGATATTTATGGGTTCCTATGAAATCTTTGTGTAGCTTTGCAAGATGGATTTGATCTTGGTTCTCTGCAGAAGAAACATGGCAAACCGAAATATATGGAAACAGCAACAGTGAAGAACAGGGAACAGATCTCCAAGAGGAGATAAGTTTTTTTCACTGTTTTGTAAAAGTATTTTTTGGAAAATTCTTTAAAAATATTTTTGTGGGAAGAAGTAGTAAGTTCTGTTGAATTTAATAGAACTTTCCTCCCAGGTAAGTGTGGATAGGATTGCAGCCTAAATATCTGAGAATCAGAGGAGTTTCCACTGTGCAAATTCATTAAGTTCTCAGACTTGCTCTCATGTGGATAATTTTTATTTCTTGCTCTAAATCTGAAGGAGTAAACAAACAAACAAACAAACAAACCCTTGTGTTGCACAATATGAGTCAGCAATATCAAAAGCAACACGATGGCCAGAAACAATTGCAATGTGAAAAACTTTATGGAATGATTCAAAACATCAAAACTAACAAACCAAAGTCTCTGAAAGTCCTTAAATGAATCACGGTGCCAGACTTTACCCGGTGGAGAAAAAGCTGTGAAGCTTCGTATATTCAGCAAATGTCCAGTTCTGATGTCAAACTCTGAACTCTGCTGAACAGTGTTTCCGGATAACAACTACTGTTTCGTTGAATTCTTCATCAGCCAATTAGTTCAACACTCGTAAGTAATTTCTTCATTAACCAATCTTTTTTCGAGTAGATATAATATACATGTGAATGAAAAATCCTCTGGAACAGTGCTCATGTGATTATGTATCATTCACATGTATATTATATCTATTCAAAAAAAATATTGGTTGAATTTTTCACATTGCAATTGTTTCTGGCCATCGTGTTGCTTTTGATATTGCTAAATCTTAAGGAAACAGCTTTTGGTTGTTGAATTTGGTTGCCTTACTTTGTGTGTGTTGACTGCTGGATTTTAATTTTTATTATGGGCAGGGGTCTTTAAAGCAGCACCAGATTTAGGCCAATGCAGGCAGTTCTTCAGCACAGGGCGCTAATCAAGATACATAATTGAGAAGATCCATTTGGAGGCGCCAAATGTTGGCCTTGCACATGGCACCATATTAAGATTACATAAGTTTGCCCCTGTTAAAAGCTGGAAGTTACCTGGGCCTCTGAGCAGAGGCATATCTCGGCCCCCTTGCACGCTTGACAAGGAGATGTATTAGTCACTCGTCTCCAAAGCCAGGATAGACCATGACCTAGAAGCTCAAAAACTTTGCTTTTCATCACCTTTTGTTTAGGTGGGGCACCTAGAGGGCTGCTGCCCAGAAAGCAGTCAGACGGGCTCCTAGCCACTCCAAGCCAGAGTGGAGAGACACAACTTTTGCTCCCCCACCCCCCGGGCCTGCACCATAGGGGCCAGTTGCTACGGGGCCAAGGCACTTCCCCTCCCCATTATTATTATTTTTTGTTCAGAGGGTGTTCGGCTCTGCAACCTGGCTCCTCATGATATCACCTCTAGCCTGCACCCTTGGCGGGGGCCAATCTAACCAATCCCTAGGTACACCCCTGTCTCTGAGATGCCTTGCCTGGGACTAAGACCCATTGAATTCAATTAGATGTGCTTCTTAGTAGACATGGTTAGGCTTGCAGCCCTGCAAGGAAGTGGATTTAGGATTGTATGGTTACAGGGTTCAAACCTCTTTGACTTAAAGCGGCCTGTGATGGATCCCCCACCTCACTGCTTTAACCTCAGAGGCTCTCCCTGTGCTTCTCCACAAACAGGAGAAAAAAAAACCTCCAGAGTCCAAATAGGACTTGTCTCCAGAGTACGTCAGGCTCTGCGTTCGAAACCTATGGCCACCAGTGGGGTCTCCCTCCCTGGGATCCCTACTGCTACAGTGTGCCTCTCCCTTAGGCAACTATGTGGCTCCTTCGGCTTCGCTAACCAGCCCTTTGTATGACAGGAGAAACAGCAAACAGTTTCCTCTTCCCCAGGAAAGCTTTGTTCTCCCCTCTTTGTCACACCTCTGAAGGTACTGAGACACTGCCGAGTCAGTGAACGTTTAAGCACAATTAACTTTATTATTTAACCTATAAACATGAGTTTCTTTGGTTCTTAAAAGCACCTATCTTCTTTTTATTTAACACAGTTTTCTTCATACAGCTCTTGCATCCCTCTTTGACACTCTACTCTCTACCAACTCCCTAACTCCCAACTGCCTAACCACCTCTCCCTCGCTCCCACAACCCTCTCTCTCCAAATTAACTCCCTCCCATTCCTTTTAAAACCCTGGCAGTCCCGCCCCTCAGGAATGGAATGTGTCATTTATCCAGGAGGTTGGGGTTTAACTCTCTGCACCCTGGAGTTCTTTTGCCCACCAGGCCATTCCGTCACATTTTCTCCCCTCCCCCGAAAACCCTTGCGCAGGCATACTCAAAATTATCAGAGTAATGCCGAAGCAGGGAGATAGAGTCGGGAATTCCCTGGCTTACCTTCCCCCCAGGTGCGCTGTTTACACAAACCTGTGTTGCAACTCTCAATTCCCCTGCTAAACTTATACCTATAGCTGCAGTTAACCTAGACTTCAGATATACACACTTACATATGCACTATACACTTTAACATTTCAAAAGAAATAGAATGCATTTTCCCAATAATACCCACCTATGTACATATACAGCAAGGTTAAACCTTTCCTTCTATTAAAATTTGGGGTATTTCCTAAAAACTATACAATAAACATTTTCTACATTCAAGCAACCTTTAAATACATTGCTGTCTTTAAAAAGATCATGTTATCACCGTCCACAAAAGTACAGTAGATCCTCCCCAAACGATGAAGGCACTTGTTCTCAGCAATTCTTCTTGCGACACCTAATAAATAAAAAGAAACCCTCCTCCCACCAGTCAATGATGACTTTAGAAGGAATAAGTCTCGATAAGTGGTGCATAAGATTGTCCTTAGCTGCGTTAGTCAGTGGGACTCCTGACGTCTCTGCATTGGAAGAAAACTGTTGCCTTTAACACGCCCTTTTTCCTCCTCCTGCCGCATCGCTTTTCCTTCTTTGCGCTGCACCGGCCATGCGTTGAGCAGATCTTCTGCCTTGCACTGACGACTCTGCAGACAGTTTCAGATGGTACTGGAACATGCCTCTCAGTGCAATAGTCCGGCGCAAGCAAATCTCAAGCCGCTTTCGCTTTCGGGCGATCCTTTTCCTGTGGGCCTCGCGCTGTTTCCGACTCCTCGCTGGAACATACTCAGCCTTAGCAGGATCACAAGATGACGAATGAGGAGCATGTTTACATATTCGAGCTGCTCCTTTGCCACACACGGGATTCCCGTTCATCATCAGGTATACAACCCCTGATGTCGAACATTGCTGTGCCCTTTGCGCCTGGCCAACAGCTTGCCTTTTAGTCTCTGGCACATAGCGATGCATCTCCAATATGCTAGATATAATCACTGGATATGCCACGCTCTCTTCCTCCTTCCCTTCAGGCAGTAATAGTTGTAAAAGTGTACTAGTTTGCTGTCCATTAGCCAGCTCAGAAGGGCTATATTTGCTTTCCTGACTAATTAAGTCAAAACTCAACACAAAAGGTTGACACCACTCATCCACACTGTACTGTTGGTGGTAAGGGTAAGGTGTTACAGACGAGGCTGCTGTTCCCTCCTTTTTACCAAGCTCCTCGGCTTGCAGAGAGTTATTTGCAGTCTCTAAACAGCTAACTCCGCCAAGTGGCAACACCTCCTTCATACCCAAGTCGGCTATGAGCTCCTTAGGTAAGCTCTGTCTTGTTAAATCACTTCCATGGACTTTTAACACAGTCTTATTTATGTTTTCTCTCAAAGGAATCTCCTCTGGTAATCCTAGGGCTCTGTCCCCGAGGTCTAAAATAAAACTGTTCTCACTTTTAGAACCTCCGGTGTCTTTGTTTATAGCAGTCCAGTAAATTTGGTTTTGGACTCTCTCCTTTTGGCTTATTTCAAAATGCGCTGTTGTGGGGGTATCATGTGCCAATTGCGGAACTTGAAGACTGATCTTCTTTGGCAACACCGATTGCTCTTTGCTTTTCCACTCAGCTGCAGTTTTGCCTCTCTCAGATTTACTAATTAATGGTTCCTCCTTTATACAAGAAACCCTGGGCCTTTCTACTGACACCACTGTGCCGTACTGCCCTTTATCTTCTTCACACAGTCCCTTCAGAGTTTCATCCTCCCTTTGTTCTGCTAGTAACTGGGCCCTGTTGGCAGTTATGGTGGTTATAACTGACATTCTCCCCAACATTCCGTTCCCCTCAGGATCGGCTTGGGCCTCTTCTACTGCAGTTAATGGATTCCCTTTTGTGGAGGTTTGTGCTCTAGTGATAACTTGAACCTTAAATTCAGGCTTGGTCACATCATTGCCTATCAGAAATGGTGTATCGATGTTATCCCAGACGCCCACTTTCCATTTTCTCCTCACGCCATTATAACCTATATCCACTTCTGCTACCGGAACCTCGAACTCAGGACCCCATATTCCCTTCAGACTAAAAGTTTGGTCTTTAAGATACTGATCCTGTGTCACACAGTGTGATCTAACCAGACTCACTTCTGCACCTGTGTCACGTAAACCCAAATATTCTTGATTATTTAAAATCACTGGCTCCATAAAGTCTTTATTAATCCCCTGATCAGCTCTCCAGACCTGCCTTATGTTAGCCACAGTCTCTGAGGCACTGACAGTTGATTCTGGGTTACTTTCATGAGGTGATTTTTTTACCTCAGCTTGGGTTAGCAACTTTACTGACTTGGTAGCCGTGTTGGCATTTTGTTTTTTTGCTAATTGCGGGCATCTTGATCTTATGTGACCTTCTAATCCACAAAAATAGCAAGATATTTTTCTGACTACTGGAGTGTCTTCTGTGTTTGGAGCCCTCCCTGCTTTCTCCTCCTTTGCATAAGGCTTCAGCTGCCTGTTCTTTGGCCACTGCCTTGGAATCAGCATTTCAGGACAATCTCCTTCAATCTCATCTAATATTAAAGCCATTTTGGCCACATCCATCAGCCTTTTGTCTTTAATAAACCAGCGTAGATTCATAGGGACGTGTTTATAAAACTGTTCCACACAAATTAGCTGTTTTAATTCTTGGAAGCTTGTCACCCCGCTCCCCTGAATCCACCTGTCCAGCAAACGATCTAGCTTGCTTGCCAGCTGAGAAAATGTCTCTTTGGGACCTCTTTTTAGTTCTCTAAAGGCTTTTCGGCTTTGGTCAGCAGTTAGCCCACAGCGTACTCTCACCCGCTGCTTAAATATCTCATAACTGGATAGTTCAGTATCCCTTAAGTCTGAGTATATTTCACTCAAGATGCCACATATTTGAGGCCTCAGATACATCATCCAGTCCGCCTCAGCTATTTTTAATTCCTGACAAATGCGTTCGAAACTGAATAGAAAGCTTTCAGCATCATCCCCATTTACATATTTTGGGAATCTCTTGAGGTTTGCTGAGGTAACCTCCACATTTTCTCTATTTGGAGATACCTCTCCTCTCAATTGAATCTCTTCCAAACGCATTCTCCCCAGCTGCATCTCCTTTTCTGCTTGCAATCTCTCCTGCTCCAATTGTGTTTTTAATTTCTCAGACTGCATTCTCTCCTCAGCCGCTATCTTTTCCTTTTCCCTCTCAGCTTCAATTCTAGACATCTCAATTCTCAATCTCATAAGCTCTAATTCAGAATTTGGGCTCCCCTCAGCCCCTTCTGTCCTCTCATCCCCTTTAGCCTCTCTTGCTTTTCTTAAATGTGCCATTTTCCTTCTCTGGAAAATATCGTTTTAAAACTCCCACAAACTTCAACTATGGTTGTGGATTCAGATCACGACGCTGCCACCAAAAATGTGATGGATCCCCCACCTCACTGCTTTAACCTCAGAGGCTCTCCCTGTGCTTCTCCACAAACAGGAGAAAAAAAAACCTCCAGAGTCCAAATAGGACTTGTCTCCAGAGTACCTCAGGCTCTGCGTTCGAAACCTATGGCCACCAGTGGGGTCTCCCTCCCTGGGATCCCTACTGCTACAGTGTGCCTCTCCCTTAGGCAACTATGTGGCTCCTTCGGCTTCGCTAACCAGCCCTTTGTATGACAGGAGAAACAGCAAACAGTTTCCTCTTCCCCAGGAAAGCTTTGTTCTCCCCTCTTTGTCACACCTCTGAAGGTACTGAGACACTGCCGAGTCAGTGAACGTTTAAGCACAATTAACTTTATTATTTAACCTATAAACATGAGTTTCTTTGGTTCTTAAAAGCACCTATCTTCTTTTTATTTAACACAGTTTTCTTCATACAGCTCTTGCATCCCTCTTTGACACTCTACTCTCTACCAACTCCCTAACTCCCAACTGCCTAACCACCTCTCCCTCGCTCCCACAACCCTCTCTCTCCAAATTAACTCCCTCCCATTCCTTTTAAAACCCTGGCAGTCCCGCCCCTCAGGAATGGAATGTGTCATTTATCCAGGAGGTTGGGGTTTAACTCTCTGCACCCTGGAGTTCTTTTGCCCACCAGGCCATTCCGTCACACGGCCCCTAGTTCTTGAATTCTGCCAATAACATGCCCATTTTGTTTTGAGGGAGGCCTACAGAAATCTTAACAAATTGATCATGATGATACAGTGAAGAAGAGCCACAATCTCCGAGCTGTTCTTCCATTCCATGGTCTTGCATTAGTTTCCCATCCGCTTTCCCATGGGGGGGACAGGACTCGAGCCCCACAACATGGGTTTGGGACTCAGGATTGACCCCCTTCTCTGTGTACCCAACTTTCTGTGCCCTAGGGCACTCTCTGAGCTTCCTGTGTGGTGTAGTGGTTAAGAGCAGTAGACTTGTAATCTGGTGTACCAGGTTTGAGTCTCCACTCCTCCACATGCAGCTGCTGGGTGACCTTGCGCTAGTCACACTTCTTTGAAGTCTCTCAGCCCCACTCACCTCACAGAGTGTTTGTTGTGGGGGAGGAAGGGAAAGGAGAATGTTAGCCGCTTTGAGACTCCTTCGGGTAGTGATAAAGTGGGCTATCAAATCCAAACTCTTCTTCTTGTCTGGGTGCCTGGGCGCAGGGCTCAAAGCGCAGGTTGCTTACCAACAAAGCCCCAGGGCAGCCTGTTGTCTCCTTAATTCCACAAGCTGCTTTCCTCACCCTGCACAGCTTTTTATTATTTTGTAGACATTGATCCTCGAGGTCTTTCACTGTCCTTTTGACTGAAACTTTTTTTTTTAAGCTGCCATCACGTTTTATTGTGTGCTCAAATTTAGCACCATCCTTCTTTATGGAAATCCAGGCGACCTCTCTGCTCTTTGTGAGCAGGTGCCTACGGGTTTGTGAAGCCAACTATTGGTCAAACTCACAAGAGGACACTGTAAAAGTGTTGGCTCCCCCTTTCTCCTTTCCCTACCTCCTGTGCTAGTGTGAAATCCTGTAGCTAACAAAGGTGGTGGTGAGGGGTAGGGTGGGTGGGGGGAAGAAATGTGAATACTCAAAGACCCGCTTTTCAAGCCCACTAACACGTCTGGGGATGATTTTTGTCTTCTTTTTTAAAGAGCCTGTTTTGAAAATCGAGGCAGAGGGGGTGGGGGTGGGAGCAGAGAGATGAAGAAGGACAAACGCACAAAAAGATACCTGTTTGGTTTGCAAAGGGCCTGGAAATCACCCGTGAGCAACCATATATAATTTGATTTGCTAGGCAATCTGCGAAGCGATTGCCCATCATTTATAATGTTCATTGAGCATTTTGCTTAATTGTGTCTCTTTTTGTAAAGGAAGCACAGCCCCCTCCCGGCTCCGGAGCGCACAAGTGGCCAGATTCCCATGGACCAGCCCGGTCTGCAGCTTTGCGAAGCTTTCCCAAGCGCTCTTGCAGGGGCGGGGCGAGGGAGGCGTTAATAGCTCCAGGCCGGCTGGACAGGGAGGGGGGGAGAGAGGGAGGGGGACCGCCGGGCGGGGGGCAGCGAGCAAGAGCTCAGAGAAAGAAGCTCGCGCAGGTACGAGCATCCGCCGCCGCGCCTCCTCCTCCCTGCAGCCCTTGGCAACCCGCTGCCTTTGCAGGTGCTGCTTTTTGAAGAGTGCCACCCACCGCCCCTGGACGCTCCTCATTTCTTAGGAGAAGTGGGATTTATAGGGAGAGCCGCGGCTGATTAATCTGCAGGATGCAAACAAAGGAAATCCTTCAAGGGGGCGAGCGCGAACACGCACGCATCCCCGGAGCCACGAGGTGCTCAGCAGCTCAAAAGCCACTCCATCTTCTATATCGCTCAGGTGAGGGGCGCAGTGCCGTGCAGCTGCCGACAGGTGTCGCGCTGCTCGCGGCTTGGAAGCCTAGGGACTGAAAGAAACCTCTTGCAAGCGCCCTGAACTCGCCTGGAATCGAGTCTCCAGCTTTAGGAAGAGATGAGAATCTGTTGGATCATAAACCAAACTTACCGAGCGAGGGGGCAGCCCTCTCCCGGTTGATCTTGCTGAGCATCTCCCCAGCCTTTCTTCCCGGGGTTTGATCAGTCCCGTTTGCCGAAGGAAGGAATCCGAGAGCGACCTGGTAGATCGGAAGCCTTAGCTTGAGAAGGGCGGGCGATCCAGGATGGTGCTTCCTACCTACTTGAGGAGGAGATCAACCTTGACTATCAAACGTAAATGCAAATCCGCGTTCGACACGCTGTAATATTTCAAGAAGACCCCCCCCCCCAATCAATAAGTTATTCGGCTTGGAGAAAGGCTTAGATATTGTTCAGCACAAAAAAAAGTTTCGGTTGCCCCCATAAAAGCGGGAAATTACCCCTTCCAGTGGCTGCAAGGAAATAAAAAGAGTTGATAAGCCATATACTTATACGGGACAGTACAGTATATAAGGGCAGCAGCAGTGCGCCTGCGTTAAGCCGCTTTGCTGCCATGCCACTCACTGCTCATCGCCCCTGTGAGTGCGATAAATACACTAATGAAAGAACGAATCGTTCTCTCAATATTTATTAACCCGCAAAGAGGGTCGGGAAAAAGAAATGCACTTCACTTTGCCCCATTAATCGCCCAGATGCATATAATTCTGAATGTAGATTGCCCCACACACGAAGCACAACCTGAACCTACTCAGAGAGGTTCCCGCGGGGAGGGAAACACCCACCCAAACTGATTCGGGGGCCAAACCCTACTTCAAAACGAGCCCTTTCGTGCTTAAGACGTGTTTCGGGGCGTGTGGAATACCGGAAGGCTTCCCCGACTCTCCAAAACAAGAGCGAAGTTTCGCCACATGCTCAGAGGGTTACTTTCCATTGCACATTCACAGGCGCCAGCACACCCTGAGGCTGGGGGGGGAGGGGGGGCTAAGGGGAAGATTTTAGAACTGCTCCAGGCCCGGCAGAGCAAGAGACAGTTCTAACCGTCGATTTCACCCGCCCCGCCCCCATCTCCCTTCGCCCCTCCTCAGCCGTAGCCCCACATGTTCGTCTCTCCCCCCCCCCCCCGGTCATTTGATTTGCCTCAGCAGCGCCTACAAATCGATGGCGTCCCATTTGTTACAGTCTTCTGAGGGTTCCGTGGAGAGAGCGGGGCGCGGTGTGTGTGTGGGGGGGGAGGCCCTGCCTTCCTCCCTCCCTCGTCTCCAGGCGCACAAGTGGTGGGATTCCCATGGATGCGGCCTGCTCTGCAGCTTGGCCCTGGGGAGGTGGGAGAGGGAGGGAGGGAGGGGGCAGGAGGAGACACGGCGTCCCCCGGCTTGAAAGGCCTTGAAAAGAGGCTCTTTTATGGCGCATTTACCAGCCGAGGGCTGCTCAGGTACCAGCTCCTCGCCGAGGGCGCGCCGCGACGCTCTAGGCCCGTGCTTGCAGGTGCGCCAGCAAAGTGGCCGCCTCGGCTCCTTTTGTGGCGGGCTTTTATTCGCGAGGGGCTTTTGTGTTCCTTCCCTCAGAGGCCGCTCCGCCTTGTTGTCCCATTAGCGCCGCCGGGCTGGGGGCGCCATACTGCTTTGTGGATGGGCCTCTGGCCTGCCCCATTGACTGTTTTCAGAGGAAGCTGCGACCATGGGGGGAAACAGCATGGAAGCCAGCTTAGCCCGGCCGACTCCCGTTTTTCTCAGCCCCCAGGATTACAAGGCGTCGGGGCAGGGGGAAGAAGGGGGTCAAGGCACCCAGAGAGTTTGCCAGCACCCCCAATAGAGAGGAGAGAGACCAGTCAGCTTTATCTGAGGAAGAACTCAGTGGAACTCTGGAGCCTTATTAGATTACTGGTGGGCCTAAATAAATATATTCTCTCACTAATTCTGCTTATATGATTCCAGCAGGTGTACCAGACCTGATATCTGTATATATTTCACTGGCCTCTCCCAACATGAGGCAGCGGAGAATGTGGAAACTGTCTGTGCATGTAGAAATATATAATGCGACAATAAGGGCACACCTACTGGGGATGGAGAAAAATAGGTTGACTTCACAGCAGATGCCCACACAGCAAATGAGCTTGTGAATGCTGCTGCGCAGGGTGTTCACTATACAGTTTGTGGCCTTTTTTCCTATGTGAGCCCATCAAGAAAGTAAGTGGCAACACAGTGCTAGCCTGCAGCTGCCTACACAGAAGTCCCACGGGGACCGGTGTGCCTTACTCCCACTGAGTCAGAAGACCATGAGAAAGCCCCTGCTGGGTCAAACCAAAGGTCCATCATCTAGTATACAGTGCCCTGTTGCATACAGAGGCCAGCTGTAGCTCAGTGGTAGAGCATCTGCTTCGGATGCAGAATGTTCCAGGTTCGGTCCTTGGCATCTTCAGGTGGGTCTGGGAGAGACTCCTGTATTACATCCTGAAGAACTGTTGCCAGTCAGTGTAGACAAAACTGAGCTAGATGGATCAATGGTCTGAATATATGGCAGCTTCCTGTGATATGGCAATGAAAGCAAAAGAACTTCCCCCAGCAAACTAGTTTTCTGCCACCATTCAGTGGCAGAGTGCCTTTGAGTCTGAAGGCCACATTTAGTCGTCGTATCTGTAACCGATTGATCTGTCTTACATTAATCTCCTTTAAAAGCCACCTAAGCAAGTGATTGTTACCACAATGTGTGCAGTTAATTCTATAAAATGTGTACCGAGTTAAGAAATGCTGCCTTGGAGAAAGTGGATGGAGGAATATCTATAGCTATATCATAATACTGAAACCTGGGGTTGACCAATAAAGCTGAATGTTGGGTGACCCAGTGACAGACAAAGGAAGTACGTACAGTAGTTCTTTACACTGTGCATTGACAGACTATGGAATCTGGTGACCTTGGATGGCTTTAAAAGGGGATTACACAAGTTCATGGAGGAAAAAGCTATTAATGACTACTAATTATGACTGTTGTATATTAGCTCCTGTATTGGAGGAAGTATGACACTACCAGTTTCTGGGAAACTCAAGCCTACTTGTGGGCTTCTCATAGAGGTTAGGTCCCTCTAGAAAACGATGCTAGTCTGGATAGGTTTATAGTATGATCCAGCAGGACTCCTCTCATGTTCTTATGCGTTCTTTTTTTCTAGCTCATATCTTTTGCTAAATCTCCTGAATGAGTCTGTGTTCCAGCATTATAGAACCTCCCTCTATCCACTTTCTCGACAATATTGCATAAATGTATACACCTGTACCATGCCCTGTTTTTTCTGGGCAATAGATATACAGTTATCCCTGGTTCATTAAGTTGAGTCACCTACTGTTCCATAGTCCCATAGTGCAGCATTTTGAGATTTTCCTTCAATGTGAATAAAAGCGTAATTGGTGTAGGTCCACCCCATACAGGTAGAAGATTATAACTACAAATTCACCCCTCAAATGTAGGAGATAATCAAATTCCTGAGCCTGGTGCCAGTAGTCTGTCTTGTATTACCTGGAATCTGAACACTCACACTTTCCTAAAACTGTGACCCTTTCCAGTTGTTTAATCTTACTTAGACATTTTCTTATTGTCACCTGATCACAAATTTCATACTATACACATGTCTAATCAGAAGTTCCCATTTCTTTGTTACATGGGAATTACTCCTATGCATTTTACTGTATTGACTAGCAAACATAAAACTTCTAAAGAAAGTGCATACTTTATTTTGCACCTGTATAGATTTCAAATGTGTAATCTTAGAAGAGGACCCCATCTTGCGTATGAAAGGAAAGCAAATACATCTATATTGAACCTTCTATATGCATTTTTGTATTAATATTACAAATAATTAAAAATAATGGATTTTAAAAGATTTTTTAAAATAAAGGAATCACTTATTTCCCCACTTTTTCCATTTTGTATTTGGCTCTGAAGACTTAAGGCTTAGCAACATCAGGAGGGCTACAATTTCCTCACGAATGAACTACTAGAGGAAGATTTTGCTTTACCTCCTAATGACAGCACTTTGCATAGGCGAACCTAGTGTGTCATTTAAAATTTATCTCAGCTTTGCTACTGTAAATACTTCCATATTTGGGTGGGTTTTCTACTTCTGCTCTTTGCCCTACTAGCAAGTTCCAGTGCTAGAGGCAGGATTCCAATGACTGTCCTCTTTTATATTTTCAAGGAGAGAGCATTACTTGATTGTCCTAGTGCACAGGGTGAGTTGCACTGAACACAAAATATCTTACTATGCAATCCTATGTATGTCTACTCAAAAGTAGATTGTGTTCAATAGATTTCACTGCTAGGAGGGCTTTGGTAGCTACTAGAGCAGCTGCTACATTGGCAGAGGGTCCCAGGTTCAATTCCCTGGTGTGTCCAAGTAGAACTTGGAAAGAAGAGCTGCCAGTCAGTGTAGACAGTGCTGAGTTAGGTAAACCAGTGGTCTGACAGCATAAGGAAACTGCCTATGTTCCTGTGTACCAAATTATCCATTCTGAGGGCAAACCTAAAATACCTTACCCTGGCAAGGAGGGTGGGAAGACATATTAAATCAATATAATGTACAGTATAAGCCCTTGGGGTAGGTTAGAAAACAGTTATGTGACTTCTCTGATACAGAGAATTAAACTGCAGAGAAAAGAGTCTGGTGCATGGTGGCAAAACATCCACTGGCTATCACAAGACTCTCTTCCTCTATCCCAGTCAGGGCCCACTCTACCAAGAGACAAATTGAGACAGCTGATTTTGGTGAAAGCAAAATGGTTAGTTATTTAGTGTGTTATTGTTGTACAGTATTTTTAGTGCCACAAAAGGGGAGAGGCACTTGGGGAAATTGCTGCCCCAGGTGCTAAAATAACTTGGCTGTACTTGAAGGAGGGCAGGACACTAATTAATGCAGCAAGATATCCTGGGCTGGTCCTTGTCCCAGTGGTGCCCAGACTGAGTAAAAGTCTAGGATCCCACACTGCAAAATTGAGGGGCCTTCAAATGCAGCAGGGCTGGCTTACTGTATTTCAGGCATCCCCCCAGATGTTTTGGCCTACAACTCCCATGATCCCTAGCTAAGAGGACCAGTGGTCAGGGATGATGGGAATTGCAGTCCAAAACATCTGGAGGGCCGAAGTTTGGGGATGCCTGCTGTATTTTAAAGTGAATGACCTGATGCATATTAGGAAGTCACCTCTAACATAGCTAAATACCTAAGTGCTGCACCCCACCCCTTCTGTAACTTTGCTACTATTTATTAAACTGATTCAGCTGCAAGCAAAAGGATCCTGAGCCAGACAGGATAAGAACAACCCATTATCCTGAATATAATAATACAGTATCAGAGCTAAGTATGTGTGGATTTGTGTGCATCATCTATCCACTCTTTAGATGGAAATGCTATCTTGACTGTAGGCTAATCTCTACAGTGAGACATCCAAGTCCAGGTGTAAGAATAGGCATATGCAGCCCAATCCTACACATTACTTGCTAAGAAGTAAGCCTCATTGAATTCATTTGAGTTTACTCCCATGCAATTGTGCATAGGATTGCAACATTTGTTGTTGTTGTTTAGTCGTGTCCGACTCTTTGTGACCCCATGGACCAGAGCACGCCAGGCACTCCTGTCTTCTACTGCTTCCCACAGTTTGGTCAGACTCATGTTGGTGGCTTTGAGAACACTGTCCAACCATCTCGTCCTCTGTCGTCCCCTTCTCCTTGTGCCGTCAATCTTTCCCAACATCAGGGTCTTTTCCAAGGATTCTTCTCTTCTCGTGAGGTGGCCAAAGTATTGGAGCCTCAGCTTCAGGTTGAAGCTTCCAGTAAGCACTCAGGGCTGATTTCCTTCAGAGTGGATAGGTTTGATCTTCTTGCAGTCCATGGGACTCTCAAGAGTCTCCTCCAGCACCATAATTCAAGAGCATCAATTCTTTGGCGATCAACCTTCTTTATGGTCCAGCTCTCACTTCCATACATCACTACTGGGAAAACCATAGCTTTAACTATGTTAGGTTTGTCATTGCTTTTCTCCAAAGAAGCAGGCATATTTTAATTTCGTGACTGCTGTCACCATCTGCAGTGATTGCAACATTAAAAAGGTAAAGGTAAAGGGACCCCTGACCATTAGGTCCAGTCGTGACCGACTCTGGGGTTGCGCGCTCATCTCGCATTATTGGCCGAGGGAGCCGGCGTATAGCTTCCAGGTCATGTGGCCAGCATGACAAAGCCGCTTCTGGCAAACCAGAGCAGCACATGGAAACGCCGTTTACCTTCCCGCTGTAGCGGTTCCTATTTATCTACTTGCATTTTGATGTGCTTTCGAACTGCTAGGTTGGCAGGAGCTGGGACCAAGCAACGGGAGCTCACCCCATCACAGGGATTCGAACCACTGACCTTCTGATCAGCAAGCCCTAGGCTCAGTGGTTTAACCCACAGTGCCACCTAGGTCCCTTGATTGCAACATTAAGGCACACCTAATTGGGAATAAGTTCCATTCAACATCAATGGGTTTACTTCTGAATAGATAGAGGATAAGGTTGCACTAAGGATATGAGAGGTAATTAATGTCTCCTCTTCATTAGAGTCTGCCAGGGCTAGTAGCACAGTGAAGAAGTGCCAGAAATGGAATCATGGCTAGATTTAAAGGGTTATTCCTGCAGATACGTCCAGCTTGGAGCTGGATTGAATAATTTTCTGTTTCTCTCTGGTATTCTGTAACTCCATCTTGGCTCTGAGTTCTGTTCCCTGCCTTGCGGCCTTTTCCCACATGGCCTGGGAGGGCAGGGCCCTGATTGATTTCAGCTACAAATGCTGCGGCTGCTGAAGAGGCAGACAAGAGGGAGTTGTAATCCAATAAAATCTGTACAGGTTCCCCATTCCTGACTCCAAACCTTACTACTTGCCAGGTAGAAAGACAGAGAAGGAGCAGGATTGCATGAGGGAGGTTGTGTGCATTCAGGAAGTGTTTATGCTACAATTTATTACATGTATATAAGCATATTTCATTTATAACGTGCTTGACTATTTTTATAGCTCACCACCACAGGGACAACTAGCTATCATTCTACTTTTAAAGATGGGAACCTGCATCTGGAAAAAAACCACTTGCCCAGCACCACACCAATAGCAGCAGTGGGCATGAACTCAGGTCTCCAAGATCCCAGTCCATTCATTGCACACATGCTTTGTGATATTTTTTCCCATGTTATCCAGTGGTTAGACCCATCACCACACTGAGGAGCCACAAATTTATCTCCACTGCTGGGATTAAGGGCAACTACCTCTAGGGCAGAGTAAGCCTCCAGGCTGGTTTGAGAGTCCATACAAATTAGCCACACTAAATGTAAGTGTTCCAAAAGGTCAAGGTAACACATGCAAAGTAGGTAGCTGTGTAGAGAGCAAGCCAAGCTAGACGGTGCGGGGGTGCGGGGGGGGGGGTGGAGACAGAAGGCAACTTGTGACTTCGTGAGTCACACCAAGGGGATTCTCCCCGTCGAAGGGGGCACATGCATTCTTCACTAAACGATATAACCACGGGAGCAGCTCAATTGCAGTTCACACTGATAATCTGTGAATGAATGAACGAATCGATTCAAAGCGCTGATCAATCCACGAACGCTTTCACCCTTACCATGTTTTTGATTTCCTCTCCTCTTTTTCGAATGGATTAGTGCAAAATCCAGGGACGTTCCAAGAATTAAGCCTTTGTTCGCTGCCGTCCCGGTCTATTCTTCCGAGCCCCCCCCCCCCGGTGTTATCGCGGTTTGTGAAAGGGCTTTGAAGTCTGTCATTCATTACCCTTCTGCCCTTAGGTTTGCACTGCATGGAGAGAGAGAAGCCGCTGCCTCTTATCTGTATTTCTGCACTGTGCAAAATGCGCTTCTCTCAAAAGTATGTGTGCGCGCGCGCGCATGATCCACCTCCAGGAGTAGTACCCTGGAGCCCCTATTCTAAACACAACCACTCGGAGGTCCTACAAAATTCAGCAAAAATGGGGAAAAGTCTTAGTGTAGTATTACTCAGAATCCAAAACAGACTCAATATTACCAGGCGCAATTTGTCTAGCGCTCTCGCAGCACAGCGATCGCCCCGATGGTTCTCACGACACGAGGTAGCTCTTGCCAATCTGAGAGAGAGAGAGAGAAAGGACTTATTCTTCGGCAACAGAGGCTGTATGCAGACACCTGCTTCTCTATTTCCGCGTTAACTGTGTTTAAGGTTAGAGTGGGAGACATTGCACGGCCTTAAGGGCAGAAAACATTCCTCCGTAGTAAGATGACATTTTGGCCAGGTTCAGAATTCCCAATTCTTTCATCAGACACGGGGGGTGGCGCTAGGAAACGTCGCTGCAATTTAGGGTTTGAATTTAAGAGGAGTAGAAGGCAGATGACAAAGGGTGGGGAGAGTAAAAATCCGATATGTCTAAAAATCGATAAACACCCAATCACAAGGAGCTGATGTAATTTGGTCTGATGTATTAGGGGAAAGATGTCCTTAACTTCGGGTGTCATGAAAACGCTCACAATGCAAGCCAATCAACCCACGCTTCGGTTGTTCTTGTTAAAGGACAGGCAAAATCTTGGTTCAACTTTACTGGCCTCTCTCCAATGCATATAGAACTATATAGATCTGTGCGTTCCGTGGGTGCAGAGGTGCTTGCACAAAGTCACCTTCAGGCGGATTAAGTTACTTACTCTCCTACTACCTCGTTTTCAAGACATGCCGCCGCCGCCGCCGCCACAAAATCCTTTGCCAAACGCAGTAGATAATCCCGGATAGTAACCAACCCCAATACTATAGCAGCCGCCATTAGCCTAGTAGGGACACGAGCGCAAGGGTTGGAGAACGCCCTCCCTGGTGCTTGTGGTGTGTTTGGAGGGAGGGTACGAATTGTCCTGGAGCAGGGATGGGGAAGCTGTGGTCTTCCAAGTTGTTGTTGTTGTTGTTTGTTGGACTCAAACTCCCACCAGCCGCCTCCACCATTGCAAATAATAAGGAATGATGGAGTCCAAAGCATCCGGATGACCACAATTTCCCTGTCGCTTTGCCTACCCTGTTTCTCATATTTTAAGACATACCCATAAAATAAGCCATAGCAGGATTTTTAAGCATTCAAGGAATATAAGCCATACCCCGAAAATAAGACATAGTGATAGGCGCAGCAGCAATGCTGGCCACGGCAGGAGAAGAAGGAAAAAAATAAGACATCCCTTGAAAATAAGCCATAGTGTGTTTTTTGAGGAAAAAATAAATATAAGACATGTCTTATAATATGAGAAACACGGTAGAGATTAGACAAATTCATGGCGGAGTAGGTAGGCTCTCGGGTGGCTACTAGTCACGGTGGCTGTCTCTGGAAACCGCAGAGAGGGAAAGTGCTCTTGCGCTCAGATCCTGCTTTCGGGTTCCGCGTTGAGGCTTCTGGTTGGCTATTGTGAGAACAGGATGCTGGACTAAGGATCCAGCGGGACTCTTCCTATGTTAACTAATAACTTTAAAACGTGTTTGTTCACCCAGGCATGTGGTAACTGGGAGTTGCTGTTTCTGGCAGCCTCGAAACTATTAACTGTGTGAGTGTATGTTTCACATATTATTAACATTTTTTAAAGGTTTAAATAGTTTTTTTAATGTTTATCTCATTTCTAATGCTACCCTGGGCTCCCTTGGGGAGAAAGATAGGTTAGCAAACAAACAAACAAACAAACAGGCGTGTAGAGATGTGATGGAGTGCACATGGTGAAATATTTACATTTTGTAAAACAACAACAACAACAACAACAACAACAACAATAACGGGAGGAAACTCGTTTTGAAACGTATGCCTCGAGTTATTTGATCTCTGTTTTCAGCTGAGTAATTGGATATTGTCCAAAATTGCAGGCCAGTGCAAAACCAGTGTGCCAGAAGAAATTCATTCTGTATTAAATTATCGAGGAGGCAGTTATGGCGATAGACCTGGAAACTCAGCCTCACTGCTTGGAAATGCCCCCTCCCATATCGCAACCTAAGCGCATTTCTTGCGCAGTTTCGCTCCTCCCTCCCTCTGCCCTAACTCTCCGTCACCTGCTTCATTCTCTGTTCTTCTTTGTTGTTGATTTAAGTAGAAATATCCCCTTGACCCCAACGGGGTTATTTCTGAGTAGACACATGCACATCTTCAACTATGCCCACCAATTTCACTTGCTCTTACTTTCCAGCCAGAACGCAGGCATCAGTAATCTTTTACCCCGATTACTGACTCGCAGTAACCTTTCTTGGTGGCTCCACACTCACAGTCAGCAAGACTCTCCAGTTTCACAAAGCAAGTGAAAGGGGGGGGGGCTGCCTCTTAACCTCCTTTTCTTATGAGGTGTGATCGCATGGTTAAGTAGAAACTAATTCAAATAAAGTAACATACATATTTTTTTAAAAAAAACACTCTCAGAATGGTCAGGATCTTTTCCCTCGTGTATGCTCCGGACCGGAATTCACAGCGTCTAGGTTTATGGGACTGGTGATCTGCGCCCACGTTAATGACATTCCCAAAGGTTTCCTTGTGTTCAGTTGCGTGCTTGCGGCGCACAGTCGTCTGGCTTCTACCAGCTAATACAGACACCACGCAGGATCCTGCTTTCGGAGGGGAGGGGAGGCAAGGGGGCGTTGTTGGTTGGGCTGGTTGGCCAGGAAAGGTGAGCTAGCTAAGTGCGTTGGCTTTTTGCTGAGCGTTGTCCTCGCTGCCCTCTAGAAGCGGAGGCACAACGGCACCGCGCTGCCTGCCAGTCCCGTGGCCTTCCCCGCTGCGCGGCGGACGTGCACCTGTAACTCACACAAACCAGCAGCGCCCCGCTGGCCATCCGCTGCGCAAAGAGAAGGCAGCGGGGTAGTAGGCAGGCAGGCAGGCAGCGCTAACTGGAGACTGGCAGTAGAGAGAGAGAGAGCCGGCCTCCTCCCCCGCTGGCCCCGCCTCCTGTCCAGGAGCTGTCTAGGTGTGCGCGACCCCCTCCTCCTCCTTTACCGCGGGGTCCCCCACTGCCCCCCTCCACCTCCGCCTGGCCGAGCGCTGATTGGCTGTCGCTGTTGGTTAATGGCACGCGCCTGCGGTTGTAGTTATAAGAATCCTCGCGTGCCAGCCCTCAGCTCGTGAAAGTCCGCAGCCTCCCTCTGGGGAGAGAGCGCGCGCGAAAGCCCGAGGCAGGAGTCGCGGCAAGTCAAGGCGCCGCAGGAGCCCGAGGCAGGGGGCTGAGGAGAAGGAGAAGGAGGCGACGGCGGCGCCTGGCCTCGTCCTGCTCCCTGCTGGACAGTGTCCCGTGAGGCGGGAAAGAAGCCCGCCATGGAGGCGGTGTTGCTGGAGCACTTCCCGGCGGGGTTGGACTCTTTTACCTCAGCGCCTTACTTCGACGACGAGGACTTCTTCACCGACCAGTCGTCCCGCGACCCCCTGGAAGGCGACGAGCTGCTGGAGGCCGACGTGGACTTTCTGACGCCTCAGTTCCAGGCCTGCTACCGCGGCGGCGACGGAGGGGCCTGCGTTGGCGCCGGGCCCGGGGGTGAGCCAGAGGGCGCCTTCTGCTGCGAGGAGGCGGCGGGCAGCTTCTCGTCGTCCTTCTCGCCGCCTTCGTCGCCGTCGTCGAGCAGCTTCGTGGCCGAGTGCTGCGGCAGCGCGGCGTCGCCCCGGGCGGGCCTAAAGGCGCTGAGCGCGGCGGCCGCGGCGAGACGCCGGCGCCGGGTGCGCTCCGAGACCGAGCTGCAGCAGCTGCGTCAGGCGGCCAACGTGCGCGAGCGGCGGCGGATGCAGTCCATCAACGACGCCTTCGAGGGGCTGCGCTCGCACATCCCCACGCTGCCCTACGAGAAGCGCCTCTCCAAGGTGGACACGCTGCGCCTCGCCATCGGCTACATCAACTTCCTCAGCGAGCTGGTCCAGTCCGACCTGCCCTTGCGCGGCGCCGGCACCCAAAGCCCCTGTCAGCCCAAGAAGGTCATCATCTGCCACCGGGGGACAAGTAAGTGCCTGCACCCAAGAGAGGCGGGCTGGCCGGGGAAGGAAGGCGCTTCCTGCGCTAAGGTGGCTCTCTCGGAAAGCCGCTCAGGCGCGCGCCTCAAGACGCAGGCGCCGTCACAGTCTAGTTAAGGCGCTGCGCTCGTGTTTGCCTCGCTTCCCCCACCCCCCAGGGAGACATGTACACGCTGGCATCACCCACCCACCCTGAAAACTCCCCTTTAAGCCCCTCTTACACTCTGCCGCACGTTTTTTCCTCCCTCCCATGCCAAGGGCGCACGAGCGAACCCTGCACGCAAACACATACCCAACAACAACAGTACCCACTCTCGGACTTTTATGGTTGGTGACAGCGTTTTCACACGCGGGGAGATCCGCAGACGCTCGCGCAGAAATTCTCACCCGCACGTACACAGGCACGTTTGTTGCACACAGACGCAAATGCAAGCAGTCTCGGAAAGATAAAGGTGAAGGAGCGCACGCTCGTGGAGACAGCAGGCACTCGCTGTTTCTAAAGTGCGCTCCTCTCATCCGCACCCGCAAACTCTTCAGGTCTAGACAACCAGAGGTTGGAAAGGAATCGCCGCCACGACTAGGCACCTCTCTCTCTCTCTCTCTCTCTCTCTCTCTCTCTCTCTCTCTCTCTCTCTCTCTCTCTCTCTCTCTCTCTCTCTCTCTCTCTCTCTCTCTCTCTCTCTCTCTCTCTCTCTCTCTCTCTCTCTCTCTCTCTCTCTCTCACCACACGCGCGGCCAAGCGATTCATGTGTGCGCGCCCTAGCTTCAGGAGGGCTCGTCCTACGGAGTAGGACAGGCATATGCGCCTTTTGCGCAAATACAAGGCGCCTCATTGTGGTTAGGAAAAGATTTAGAAATCTGGCTGGTTCTAGGGAGACTCCTATGTGCTATCCTGACCCCTTTCGCACTCTAAAGGGATGCGCTTCCTAGTCGGTGTTTTCCTCCAAGCACCCAGGAGCAGTCCGGGTGAAGAAAAATACCTTTTTGGGGGGGAATTGGGATGCAGATATTAAGAGTTCTCTTTTTATTTGATAGATGATAGATAGATAGATAGATAGATAGATAGATAGATAGATAGATAGATAGATAGATAGATGATAGATAGATAACCGTAGGGCGGTGTGAGTTACCGCTGCATGCAACAGGCGTTGAGTGCCAAGGTTAGGCAGAGCACCTGCTGCTGTCCTGCGCTACAATAGCCCTAGAGAGAAAACGGGGCGCTTTGGCGCAGGTGTTGATTCTTTCCTGTATTCGGTGAGAATATTGCAATTGTGAGTCACCCCTCTTCCTCTCTTTTTCTCCAGGATCACCTTCTCCAAGCGACCCAGATTATGGACTTCCTCCTTTGGCTGGGCATTCTCTCTCCTGGACTGACGAGAAACAGCTGAAGGAACAAAACATTATTAGGACTGCTAAAGTGTGGACCCCTGAAGACCCTAGAAAATTAAACAGCAAGCCTTCCCTAAACAACATAGAAAATGAACCCCCCTTTGACTTTGTAGCATGAAATGTGAAAGTTACTGGGTTGTAAATATCAATAATCTTTATTACCAGTGTACATTTGTACTTATATATTTTTCAAAGGTACTTTACAGAAAGGTATTCTAATGGCAATCAACTTTTTTTATTTATCTATTTATTACTGTTTGGAGTTACGGGAATAGAACTGTCCTTTTGAATGTATAATTTATATAATTTATGCTAATTTAAAAATATGCAATTAATTTGAGATTTCTCCACCAGCACCTTTTGGGCACAATTATTTGTTGGAAAAAGAAACACACATCCCAGAAAATGTGAACATAATTTATTATGATTTGTCAAATATGCCAGTTATATTTTATTAATAATAAACTTTGATTAAATCTGAAGGTGATTTTATTTGGAGGGGTGTGTGCATGAATGGTTGGTGCATGTATGTGTATGAGGGCATCAATGTTCAGCTATAACTTTAAACTGGACAAAAAAACCCTTGATCCCAAGAGAAGTTGCTTTGAGATGGGAATCGGTCTGTACCTATGCATTTAGCAATAGAAGACTTACCCTGCATTTACTAACAGTAGTTTTCTGGCCACGTCTATGATGCAAAATCCTAATCCCAGTTTATTCTACAGTTGTTGTTGTTGTTGTTTAGTCGTTTAGTCATGTCCGACTCTTCGTGACCCCATGGACCATAGCACGCCAGGCACTCCTGTCTTCCACTGCCTCCCGCAGTTTGGTCAAACTCATGTTCGTAGCTTTGAGAACACTGTCCAACCATCTCGTCCTCTGTCGTCCCCTTCTCCTATTCTAGAGTAGAGTGGCTCATCTGGGTAGGATTACACTTGTGTTGCAACCTTTTCTGGGAATCCTGGCAAAAGCTTCACCTACAAAATTCCTATGGGTCTGGCTCTCCCTCTGACACACAAAGCCCTCTTCAGTGAATGTTCAACTCAAAAAAAGTTTGGCGACATATACAGACCATGGAGAGAATGGGTAACATTAATTTTAGTGTTTCAGTCTTACATTTCTATTCTCTACCATGATACTTTTTCCTATAGATTTGTTTTCTTCTGACAGCAGAAAGTCCTAGTTATAATTTTTAATGAGTTTTGCTGAACCATGAATTTCAAATGAGTTCATAAATGGCCTTGGCAAGGTGAGATGAGAAATATCTCTTGGGACCAATATAGATGCATATAAAAAGCTCTATGATGGGGAACGAGGACCTTTTAACAACTCACAGCACCCTTAACAAACTACAGTTCCCAGGATTCTATGACTTTTTAAAGTGGCATGATACTGCTTTAAATATATAGTGCAGATGGGGCCTCTATATACCCTGTTTCTCCAAAAAAATAAGACATACCCATAAAATAAGCCATAGCAGGATTTCTAAGCATTTGCACAATATAAGCCATACCCTGAAAATAAGACATAGTGATAGGCGAAGTTCTGGAGGGTGCCAAGGAAGAGGCTAGGCTAGACATGTAATTAAAAAATAAGACATCCCCTGAAAATAAGCCACCGTGTGCTTTTTTGAGGAAAAATAAATATAAGACGGTGTCTTGTTTTCGGAGAAACGGTATCGGATGCTATTTGGGACAAATAGCACTAGGAAGAAGTGAGATAAAAAGCACTAACAGGGCATGCTGAGTAAGGTTAGCCACTGTAAGAACAGGATTCTAGCCTGGATTGGTCACTGGCCAGATCCAGTGGCTCTTCTTAGAATCATAGAGTCATAGAGTTAGAAGGGACCCTGAGGATCATCTAGTTCAACCCACTGCAATGCAGGAATGTGCAGTTTCCCCACGTGGGGGTCGAACTTGCAACCTTGGTATTATCAGCACCACTTATGTTCTTAATAATAAAGACAAAGGTTTGAATCTGTAGATAAACAAGGCTGTGCTGCAAATTAAAATCCCTTCCCCATCAAGGGATCTATGAGACTGAGAGCAAGGAAAAACACAGACCTCTTGAACAGCATAGAGGCTGCAGAACCTTTCTAGCTGTGTCAGCTGCAATTTGGGAGGATGCATTCATATCCATTTTTTTTTCACAATACTGATGGGTATTGAATTTTTAAAAAGTTCTTATTGCAAGAGATTATTCCTTTTGTGGGGAATAATTTCCTTCTAAAAATTAACTGTCCTTTGAAAGGGCATGTTAATTAAGGAATGCCTTCATTAATATTTTGTACTATGCACATCTTGGATTAATCAATTAAAATGCACCATTTTTCAAAAGTACTTTTGTTTTAAGCCCACCATCATTATTAGCAATAATAATATTTGCAGCAGCAGCAGACCAATTTACTTTCAGCCTCAGTTTTTCATCTATAAAATAGGGATAAACGTGATTTAACACCAGGTGGAGGCGAGATTAGTGTGCATACCGAAAACACGATTCAGAGCAATGAACATCAACCGACGGGAAATAACCCTAAATAAGCATTTTACCCCCACCCCGCCTCCCACCCAAGCAGCAGTGGGCAGTGTTTGCAGAGATAGAGGAAGAGGTGGGATGCAAACCTCTTGCCCGAAGAAGCAACTTAAGGGGAAAACGTTCTCAGACCTTCCTTGGAGGTTTCTAAGCAGAGGTTGTACGGCTGCTTTAATTGAGATCCCTGCATTGCAGGGGGTTGGACTAGATGACCCTCGGGGGTCCCTTCCAACTCTGCCATTCTATGATTCCATGAAAACGGGGAATGATGGTGTCGCCCTGGCCAGGAAGAAATTAAAAAATTAAGAGGACCTCTCTGCACCTGTAGGAGTGGGACCTTGGCGTGGGGGGAATTAATGTGTGCCGTGTGTGTGTGTGTGTGTGTGTGAGAGAGAGAGAGAGAGAGAGAGAGAGAGAGAGAGAGAGAGAGAGAGAGAGAGAGAGAGAGAGAGAGAGAGAGAGAGAGAGAGAGAGAGAGAGAGAGAGAGAGAGAGAGAGAGAGAGAGAGAGAGAGCCTTCTGGCTGCGCTGGGCTGCTGCTGCCCCGGCCGCAGGTGCTGATTTTCCCGTGGTACCCGCCGCTTGCGAGGCCTGGCGGGCCGGGTGGGTGGGCAGGATGGATCCCCCCGGGGAGAAGATCCCAGATGCCCAGCCCAGGCCTGCAGCTTGAGCCGGGAGCCTTTGCGAGCTGCCCCGGGCTGCGCTGCTCAGCCGAGCGGATGGGAACCGCGCGGAGTCCCCTGGTGGATAATCGCCCCCCCCCGCCACTCCGGTAACTTGGGGTTATGGGGAGCAGTATGATCGCCTGGCCTGCGCTCCGGCTCTCGCCTAATTGCATTAACCTAGATAGGCCAGCCCGACCGGCCTCGTGGATCCCTTCCAAGAGCAATTACCCCCCGCGAGCCCCACTTGGCCACATCAGATGGGGCCAAAGCCCCCTCCCCACTCAGTATGCTCCCCGCCTCCCTCAATCCCTGCAAAAGGAGAAGATGAAGAAACGAGGACGAGCTGGAGACGTGCACAGGCAGCAGCAGCGTCCCTGGCTCTTGCAGCGCGGGCGAGAGAAAGAGGGCGGGAAGCAGCCCAACTTCTAATTCGATTTTGCCTTGTATTAGGTCCTCATTAAACACAGAAAGTCGCCTTGGCACAAACGCTTCCAGGAGGCATGTAATCGCGTTACACTCATTAGAAAGTCAAATGGTCTTCGGACTGCAGCGTAGTCGAGGATCTAAGTTAGGGAAGGGCCGGTCCCGTTGGCGCTGTGTGTGTGTGTGTGTGTGTGTGTGTGTGTGTGTGTGTGTGTGTGTGTGTGTACTCGATTGGACGTGCTGCTGTGGCACTGCACAATTCAAACACTACACGCATTGTTAAGGGGCACCTTTTCTTCGGCCGTGCCACTTGTGTGTGTGGTTTTTGTCATTCAATGCCTCATCACCCTCCTTTAGTATGGTGCAGATCAAGCGGAAGAGCCGGCCTGCGCGGGGAAAACACCAGGGTCTCTATCTTGTCAGTCTCCCGTCTTGACTTGGCAAGTCCCTTTAAAAGGCCGGCTTCAAAGAGGCTGACAGGTTCTTGGGCGTTCGCTCATAAATCCATTCAGCCCAGTTGCAGCAATTTTGCTATTGCTATTATTATTATTATTATTGTATTATTATTACTGTATTATTATTACTGCATAACTTCCATTTCAGACCCTGTCTGCTCCCCTAAGAACCCCTCCCAACTCCCACCACAAGCCATACTGGCTTGGAAGTTGCAGCAGAAAACTATCAAGATATGGAAGAGCCGTAGCAGTGGGTGGTTGAGGGGGGGGCGTGGAGAATATTGCTTGGCACTGGAAGGAACCAGCGTGTGAGCTCGAATGACTGACAGCAATTCAAGCTTTTGAAATCAGCCTAGCCTCTTCGCCCCCCCAAAAAACAATAACAATATTCATAGATGTCCCCCCTCCCCTTGGGTTGGTGGGTTTGTATTCAGATGAATTATACATTCACACTCTCTCACAAACTCTCTCAATCACACACACCGCTCAGCTGCCTGATCGGAAGTAAGCAGCATTTATTTATTGTTGCTGAAGCAGGGTGGGTGGGGAGAAAACCGAACTAGCTTTTAAAATAATGCAGTTGCAGGTTTTCCAGGAAGATTATTGAGATCTGGTTGACCACACGATACCTGATCTACAACTAGAAATAGTCCTTTCAAAGTTGCCTGCCAGTCAAATTGGGGGGGGGGGCGTTGATGATGGAATTATGAAAACGATGCTGGCCATTATGTTGCTTGGTCGCTGCCTATGAGAGACCCAGACCAACCCTGACTGCTCCGGGACTGGCCTCAGGGTGGCCTTTGCATGCCCCTCCCCTCCCCAATGTGCGAAGGCGCAGCCTCGGGTTATTTATTTATTTTGCTATTTCTAAATACCCAAAGCAGGCACAAAAGCTGCAGGCTTTTTTTTTTTAAAGTTAGCTCCTAAACTTTTCCTGCTTCTTGTCAGCCAAGTTGTCCTCGCCCTTGAGGCCAACAGCATTTGTGATGCCCCTTAAATCCCACTGAAAAGGCCATTTCGTCGTACACAAAGCAGACGCAGAGAGACCATTAAAACCTCGAAGCATCAATCTCTTTGGGGAAAAGGTATGGGAAAAGAAGTGGCTCTCCTCCTGCACGCAAAGGCAGGGTTGCAGGGAGACTTGAGAACCTGCTCCCTTGGGATTCCCAGGCCTTCTAATCCGCCAATATTAGGATTAAGGCCCCTATAATATATGGGGTGTGAAACCTCGGCTAGGCATGAACTCATCCCATTTTCATTAAGGTCTCTTTTGCAGTGGCACCGAGGACCAGCTGCCAGGATGAACAAACACCAGTTGAGTGTCCCTGGTAAATCTCACTCCTCCTCCTCCTCCCTTTTTTATCCCTCTCTCCCCTTCTCTTTCTTTCCACCCCCACCCCCTTTCTCCCCCTCCCCAAGGCCTGTGGGAATGGGCCCGCGCTCATTCCACAACAAATTGCATTTTCGAGACCTGGAAGCATTAGAAGGCAGCGATTCCCACGACGGGATGTGAGGTCTGGCCAACAGGTGTTCGGATTTGGCCGAGGAAGATAGGAAAGGAGGCTGGGGAAGGGAGAAAGCTTTGCTGCCAGGAGAACAGGCTGCCCGGGCGCCTCTTGCCTTTTACATGGCGTGGAAGCCGCAGACAATCGAAATGATATCTTTATTGCTAGGTTCATGTCCTGGGCTATAACATATCAATCCCTGTCGGGTTTCCCTCGGATGCACCTGGTATTTCAAACTTGTTCTTTTTGTGTTTTTCTGGGTGCTGAGCTGCAGCTGCCTAAAACAAGCAAAGGGAGAGAGAGGCCCTTACAATGTCTCCAAGACGTGTTGGCATGGTTTGCTTGTCTTTAATGTACCATTAAGCATTGTCTTGACACAATATGGGAACTGTAAAGCATGGCATGTGTTATAATAAAACACATTTTCAATGATGCACTTGCAGTGGGAGCTGAGATGCTAGCTAACAAACAGGCCCAGAGTCTTGCTTCTTTTTTTCCCTTTTTTTTTTGTCTGCCTTTGCTCAGCCTTCAACTGGCAATTAAACTTAAGACCACTACTTTCCCCCCTCCTTGATCAGCCAATTACATTTTATGTCTCCTAATTTTTCACACAGAAAAAAAGTCTCCGTGCTGGCCTCTAAAGACATTGATTTTCTTGCTATCACCTGGCGTTCAGACCTTAGTTCCATTTATCAAGAAGGGGAACGTCAGGCGTTGCATAAAGTGACTCTGTTACCATACGGCTCTCACCATCCTGGCCTATTGTTTTCCCTTGTTAATAACTCATTACCAGGATTTAACAAATCCACCATTACATATGTTTTGTGTCTCCATATTTTGATCCGTACGATTAAGCAGATGTTACGATTGAAAATTGAAAAGTCCAAGGCTACTCTAGGCTGAAAGAAAGAGGGCAGACTCAAACAACGAGCTAACAATGAGATTCAGAAGATCTTCAGAAAAACATTTACGACCAATAAACAGACTCCAACCTGCTCCATTTCAACCATTGTGTGCCTGGGGGGAATAATTAAGTTTAATAGGGAATAGGTCTGCGGGGTTTTCAATGCCAAGATCACAGGTGCGGGGTGGCACGCTGAATGATTCGCCTGATTTTTGCCAAGCTCAAGGGCCCTTCTCCGGGACTTGCGAGAAGGGGGAAAACATTGTCATTTCTTTTAATTCGCAGCATTACTTTTAAGGCGAACAAAGGGGCGGGGGGAGGGGGGCGCCTGAGTGCCTGGCGCGGCGAATGAGGCGCGCGCGGCTGCACAAGAGAGCAGCCTCCTCAGCCGAGCGCGCCGCCAGATTGGTGCGCAGGGGCCTTGGTGGGCCTCCTAAAAGCCTCGCTCCTCACCCCCCCGAGCGCCCCCCCCGGCCCCACTTCGCCCCCAGCAGGAGCTGGGGAGCCTCCGGAGGCCTCCGCCGAGCTCCCTGGCGCCTCACGTTAGTCGCTCGAGGGCGAGGCGCCTTTCTGGGCAGCTTGGCCAAACTTTCCCCAAACTGTGGAGCGAGCGCCTGGGGAGGGTGCCCGGCTGGAGACGCGCATGCGCCCCTCTTCTCCCCTCAGTGCCTGTGGCTCAGGGGAGCCAGGGAGAGGCCCGCTTGCGGCACCCCAGAGAGCAGAGGACCCCCTGCTGCAGAGCCAGCCCCCTTCCTTTTGCCCACGAGGCCCTGGGAGACGGCAAAGAGACCTCCAACAAGAGGTGTCCGCCTGCCCTAGCCTCGTTGCGCATGGAGGTCTCCAAGAGGGACCCCCAGCAATGCGAGGCGGCCTGAGGCGTGGACTCGCGAGGAGCCGGCGGCTTGGCGGCTGCGGACACCCTGAGGCGAAGGCGAAGGGGCGAGCGTCGCCTTGGCCCCGCGACCCGCCCTCCAAGCGCCTGTCAGAGGGAGAAGAACCGGACCCCCCTGACAGGAGCTGTGTCGCTGGCGCTCGCTTCCAGCTCCGCGCCCACTCCTGCCTTCAGGCCGCTCGTCTCGCGGGCCAGAGGCGCCCAGACAAAAGGTGCCTTGTTCCTGACCTCGGCCCGCACCCCAGAGCCCCGTTGGGGTTCTCTGAACCTCCCGGCTCATTCGCTCATCGCGCCGGAAGCTCCTTTCCCCTCCCGTCGCCGCGCACCTGCTCTGAGGGAACTTTTTGCGCGGAGCGCCTGTCACGCTGCCAGCGAGCTGCTGTCCCGCGCAAAGTTTCCCTGAGGCAGCCTGGGCTTGCCAGCGGCAGGCGAAGGCACACCTCTACCCGCCTTTTCTGGGGAATGGCCTTTTGGGGAGCCGTTTCCCCCTCTCCTTAAGGCAGGTGGGTTGTTCTTGTCGCCTTCGGCGCAATGGCGCCTTGACGGGCCTCCAGTGCCTAGCGAGGTCTATGGCGAAAGCGTTGCTTTCGAGGAGGGTAAATGGGGCCAGGGGAAGAACCCGGAGACTGTGAGGGCAAGAGGTTGGTCGCGGGAGGCACTCAAAGCAGCCTCCATTTCCCATGACTGGAAACCCCGTCAGGACTCCTTCCCTTGCCAAGCTCCTCATTTTGCTCTAGACCGAAGTTGGGAAAGAGAGTGGCCCCACTGACAGGGCATTACATTCCTTTCCAATTAAAGCGATCGCTTCTGGGGAGCTTGAGGCTTTCTCAGCCCCGACGGAATCTGAAAAGCCCCTGGAGGGTTGCTGAGTGTTTTTCTTTTTTTTGAGGTGCAGAAGCGAGGAAGGGAGAAGGGAGTGAAAGGTGATGGCGTTTGTGGCGCTGGAGCGATGCGAAGAGGCGAGAGTGAAATGAGCGCGTGAAGGGAAGCGGGAGAGCGCCTGCCAGGGCAGCAGCCTTCACGATTTGCAGCTCGCGCTTTGGCACTTCCGTTAGCAACAGGCCGTTTCCACGTCGGTGCAAAGTTATTTGGGACTTTGTCAAACTTCGCTTTGTGGGAAGGCAGCTCCTTTGGCTAGGCGCTCAATGGGCACCCACCCGAAGCTGAGAAAGCGCCCCCCTTCTTCCTTCCCTCCCAGCGCTTTCAAGAAAAACTTGAATAGTTGTTGTCAAAAGTGGAGAAGGCAAAAAAGGGGAGTTCCAAAGAAGAAGAAAAAAGCCCCTTGAAAAGTATTGGAAATGGGTAGATTTTGCAGGTGTGTAGAATGACGTTAACAACCATGCACAGTGTGGGCTCCCCCAGTGCGGAGAGTGTGACAGGGACAGCTGGCTCAGTTTTCCCTGTGAAATCCCCCCCTTGGTGGACCATACACAACGACAGTGACCTTTCTGCAGGGGGAACCAGAGCCGGCCCTTTGACTGAATTAGTCACAAAGACGTCTTGCTATGACTTTTGTTCCTCGCCAAAGCCAAGAAATATTGCGTTTAATATGAGAAGGATTGTCTCCAGCTTTCTCGTGCTCCTCCAAGAAATATGACCGGTCTGCTTTCAAGGGTGCTCGTTTCTCTTCCCTTGAGCGCCTCTCGGCTCTTGCTCCCCCCTCGCCCCTTTCCCTCCCCAAGACCTGCGGACGAGGAGGCGCACTTTTTCCAGCGTGCCTCCTTCTTGCAAAGAGGAGCGCTCCGTCTGGGTGTGCAACGGCGAATTTATCAATCTTTTCATGATCTGACAATACTTGGAAATACATCATTGTCACTGGGGGTGGCTTGATAGATTAGCTGGAGGCGCGGAGCCCTTTTCCAAGGTCAAGTTGAAGATTCTTATTTGCTGTTGCGCTGAAGTTTGTGAGAGCGCCAAACAATGCCAGCCTGTTAACTTGCCTCTTGTTTTGGAGAGGAATCTCATCATCTTCCCCCCAAAAGCCTTTTCTTACTGATGTCTCTTATGGGCTGGGCGGGGGAGGGAAGAGCGATTTAAAAAAGAAATGCTCTCCTCTTGGTCTCCAATAAAAGTTTACAAGCAGTTAACAGGGGACGTCTGAAATTAGGGAAGATGGAAAGAGGCGAGGGGCGTTCTCTGAGTGTCCCAATACACTTTCTCCCCCTAAAGCAAGGTGCCAACTTTTTATCTTTCGCTTTGCAGAGCAAGGCGCATGCATCGTCTTCCCTCCTAGGTGCCTGAGGGCGATTTCTTTTTACGAGTTCAGTTCCCAAAGCTTTGTTAGTAGCAGGACAGTGCTGGATGGCAACTGTTGCCAAAAGCTTCCTCCTCCTCCTTTTTTTTACTAGCCTTGAACCTGTTGTCTAACGGACTCTTTGAACTTCTATTTGCTGGGCTAAACGTTTTCTTTGCCTCTCTTTGCAGACTTCTTCAGCGTTAGTGTGGGTTGCGCAGACAGTTCCTTCTCCCTCTCTCCCTCCCTCTCTCTCTGAGATGATTGATATTTGTTATTCAACCCAACTTTTTTTTTTACCTTGCAAAAAAAAAAAAAATGTTCGGGGGACCCAATGTGATAAATTACAGATATGCAAATCACATTGAATGGTCTTGTAAGTGTGTCTCGCTGGAGCTGAATAAGACCTTGCAAGCCGGTCTGTGCGCACTCAGGACCCCAGCGAGCTGATCAAAGCACCCATTCTCTTTCATCCCCAGTATTCTCCTCCAAACTATTTCGATACAATATGTTTCCATGATGCCCTTAATAGGCTAGGGACACAGAACTCATTACAACCTAGCTAGTTCTGCCGACCCCTTTGTTCGGAGGCAGAAAGTTAAAGAGGAGAAAAAGGAGTGGGGAAGGGGGGTAAGGAAAGAGAAGCTCTGCCAGTTGCCAGCTTTCTGAAATGCTAAAGCATGCGTCATTTTTCACTGGGTCTCGTCTTGATATCCTCAAAAGAGAATCTATGAAACCGGCTTGGCCTTTTCTGGCATTAATTACACTGCTGTCCAGGCGACCTGTTTTTCCTATTATATGCATTTCTCAGCAGGGTTTTTTCTTTTTTCTTTTTGCAAGACTTTTTTTTGCAGCTGCCAGTTAAATTATGAATGCATTTTTATCAGTATGGGAAAAATAAGAGTGAATGTTGCCTATTCTCATTGTGCACTCTTCAGTTTTAAGGAGTTTTGTGGTGGTTGTTCCATATTTAGGGGAAATGGATATATGTGATCCAGTTTAACAATTCATATTTTGGTGTGTGTGTGTTTAACAAGGAAGGATCCTGCTTCATTTTATACTAGTTCATTCCTCAGAGTGATTTGTTTTTAGCATAGGTTAGCTGGATGCAACATAGTGATTTCTCTAACCAAGTGTTAGCGAAACTCAAAAGCCTTGCTAAAAGCCTACAGCAAAGGGATGGCGTGGGTGACTGGCTGCGTCCATCTGTAAACTGTCACACTTTGGATGCAGTTTCCAAGCCTTCTCTTGAGGAAATGTGCTAAGTAGGGATGCCTTGAAAGTAAGGTCAAGTGCATACATGAGAGGATTACTTGCACGTGTGGAACAGCCGTCACAAAAAGTCAACACGCCTAAGAGATAGCTCTTATCAGCTGACACCACTTCAAATGCAATGCTTTCCAACAGAGGGCGTTCACGCAAATACCCACGTTGATTTATATGGTGCTGAGGGACGTGTACATGCATGTGTGAATCAGCCCCTACGCTTAAAGTCGGTGGGACTTATCAAAGGACGAGGTTTTTATCTTAGAAGGACGCGGTTATGCACGCCCTAAGTACAATTCAAGGCTTCGGACTCTTGATGCTATCAGTCCTCACAATCGCATGCAATCCCTATTCACATTTTACAAATGAGGAAGACGACGGAGAAAGAGTGACCTGCCCTACCTAGGCTGCAAACGAGCTGAGGTTTACGTTCATTTCCGCGTCCAACCCTCCAGCTATCCATTTCTCAGACTGTAACCCATTTGTGCTGTTTTCCCCCCCCCCTTCCCCCTACCCTTGGAATAACATTAGGCAAAGTCGCTTTTTGGGGCATTTTTTTGCTGCTGGTGTCTCTCAAAGCAAAAACCACCAGCTCTATTTCTCGGGTAGGTATTGCGACTAGAGCGTTTGTTTTCTGGGGTTGATTGGTTGGTGGAAAAATGGCTGGCAGCCAGTTCTGGGAAAGATTCCAGCCCTGACTCCGATTAACCCTCTCTGGTGAAACTCTGCTGGAAACCAACTCACCAGCCATTGCCATTAATCTACTTACTAATTAAGCCAATTCATTTCTAAAGGAGGAAAAAATTCCTTTCTTTGGCCCAAGTGATGGGAGGAAATTTGAAAGAAGCGCCAAACTGTGTAACTGTAATTCAGCCAAGGGACTGCTAAAACAAGCTTGTTGATATATAGCAGGAGGCTGAAACCAAGTTTCTAGGGCAACAATCCTTTGGAAGCGCCTGTGGGGCACACAGCAAAAGGAACGATGCCTGAAGAATGGCAAGGGCTGCTGCAGAGGGGCCATTATGTGGGTCGGGCGTGGGGGAGAAGCACTTCCCTCCCCACCAACACAAGGGAGTCTCCAATCAATTCACCACCATCCAGGCTGAGGGTTGATTATTAGGGGGTCCTCAGCTGAGGACTTGGAGTCCCAACAATTCAAAAAGGTGAAAATTGTTAACATTGTGCAACTGGCTTTGAATGTAGATTCAAATGCTGAGGTCAGTGGTGGTCAAATGGGCCCTCTAGATCCCTCTGATTGGGCTCTTGGGATTATCCCTGCACCACGCCCCTTTCCCCAAGCCACACCCCTCACCGTCCTTGTTGCAGGGCTTTTACCTGGCTGGAACGAGTCCTTAAACCCTCACCATACCTCTTTTTATCATAGCTGCCAAGTTATCCCTTTTTTAAAGGGAAATTCCCTTATGCTGAATAGGCTTCCTCGCGAGAAAAGGGAAAACTTGGCAGCTATGCTTTTTATGTGGGTGGAATGTCACCTACCAGGCAAAGTAAGCATCACATTAATTGTTCTAACCACCTTTACCTCCTGTGGCTGTACCCACTGTTTGGCTCTCAAAAGGTTGGTTTAGCACAGTGTTTCCCAACCTTGTGCCTCCAGCTGTTTTTGGACTACAACTCCCATCATCCCTAGCTAGCAAGACCAGTGGTCAGGAATGATGGGAATTGTAGTCACAAAACATCTGGAGGCACAAGGTTGGGAAACACTGGTTTAGCAGGCATAGGCAACCTTGGCTCTTCAGATGTTTTGGAACTACAACTCCCATGATCCCTGACCACTAGCCCTGTTAGCTAGGGATCATGGGAGTTGTAGTTCCAAAACATCGGGAGAGCCAAAGTTGCCTATGCCTGGCTTAAGGGATGGAGGAAGTGACTTCTTAAAAGAGCGCAGCACCTCCCGTTTCACCTGGTGGTTCTTGTTGGCATTCTGTTCGTGTGTGAAGGATGGTTGGTTGTGCTTGAGGGGCAGTAAAAGCTCCTTACCCACTTGAACTGTGGGATGTGATCCATGAGAGGCAGTCAAGTACAATGTTCCTTGTAATGCTAGAGAAGACATGCGAGGGAATGTTTGGTCCAGCCAGTCAAAACCTCCTGTTCCTCCTGGCTCGAACATCCTTCCCTTTGCATGTAATAGGAGGTAGGCGTGACCTAACCTGTCCAGGTAAAAAAAGGACGAGTCATGCAGCACACTTCCCTCTTTTTGACTTCCTTCTTCGTTTGAACAGCTTTTAGCTAGGACTGCTCTGCTAACTCTCAGCTAGCAGCAGCACTGGGATTATCCTCCCCCATATGGGGTAGATCCGCATGTACATATTTGTAACTAAGTCTGCCTCCAGGAATCCAACTGTGAACGGATGTGAGTAAACTTCTTTTATTCACTTTGAATAAGAATGTGGCATCTTTATTCTTTTGAGAGGGATTTAAGGGAACTTACCAGGAACAGATAGGTAGCCGTGTTGGTCTGACGTAGTCGAAACAAAATAAAAAAAATCCTTCCAGCAGCACCTTAGAGACCAACTAAGTTTGTCACTGGTATGAGCTTTTCGTGTGCATGCACACTTCTTCAGATACCAAGTGTGCAGGCACACGAAAGCTCATACCAGTGACAAACTTAGTTGGTCTCTAAGGTGCGGCTGGAAGGAATTTTTTTAACCAGGAACGTACAATTCAATCTGAGACAGACTGAATTGTACAATAGTGAGAGGCTCACACGAGCCTGCAACCAGCTGTCTGCTGTGCATGTAAAAAGGGGGGTGTAACTCTGCTAAGTAATGGAACTTGCTAGCGCAAGTTAGGAAGGATATTAATAAACAATATATCCTCTCCTGCCACCCTGAACATTCCCACATGAACCTCACAGGCTCAAGGTAAATATATTTGCATTAGGAAGAAGATTCCTGACTAAGTTAGCCTTGATGCAACTTGAGTGAAGATGAAATGATATCTGTATGTTATTATTTCAAAATAAAGTAAAAACAAAATTAAACCAGACATGCTTTCAGCATTTGCTAAAGCAATGTACAAGGCTAAAAACAGTAAGAGGTACTGTATTAGGAAGAAATAAGGATGGTAGCTTCCTGGCTGGGCACATGGAATTCCTGGTACCTCCAGGTTGATCTGGGAAAGGGTTCTACCTAAATCCCTGGAAAACTGCTGCCAGTCAGTGTGTGGATAATGTGATAGAAAGACCAATGGTCTGGTTCAGAGTCTATTTTCCTATGTTTGTAATAATTAAAGAAACCTTTGATTCTGAACAGGCTGCCATTAAAATGTTACCAGCATTACCATAAGATTTCAACTAATCTAATCCCAAAATACGTGATGATATGTCCACACGTGAAAGAGAATGAAGATGAGGCCTGGTTCATGCAATCATGCCATTCATCTGGTGTGTGATGGCTCTTTAGATGTGTGAATGCGCCATCAAAGATAGCCACACCACAGAGAGAACTTTCAAGTCACTTTTCAATTGAATTGTTTCACATATTTGGTTGCCAGGCATCATTGAAGGAATTTGTGTGGCAAAATAATAATGTGAATGACCCAACCTTGGGATTATACTTACTAAGTACAGCAGTGTAAAATTGTTAAACATACAATGTAGGGGAGGAAATTTATTTTATTTTCTGCAAAAAAACCTCCCACCATCCTAGTTTTTTTTAAAAAGAAAACATATTCTAATATGATTGCAGAATGATGATATGGGATTTGGTTTTACTTCTTGCCAAAACTGGATTTGCAGCCTTCAGGCTGAATTTAAGGACCAACTTCTTGTTACATTTTAACTGAAAGCAGTTGTAGTGTAATGTAAAGGCTCAGAAAGATGTGCCTCAAGTTAACTCTTTATTTAAGGCTGTTTGTTTTTTAAGGTAGAAAAAAGTAATCCTAAGCAAACTCTCTGGACAAGCTTGCACACAAAGTGTGTGCAGTAGAAACTATTCAGCTTGGCAGGACTCCATTACTCAGGAGAGATGGTTTCCTGTGCACCCCGTGGGATTGGTAGGAGAACTGAAAGCATTCACTGGACAGGGCAGCTGTGCAGGACATCCTCTGCATGTGACCAGATGTTGAGGGGGACTCTTGCTTTCTCTCACCTTCTTCCCACAGGTGACTCTTACCCCAGCTATCAGCGTGCAGATGATTGAGGTGAAGGCAATTGCTCAAACTCTTCCTCATCCGCAGACTCTGAAGCTGAGAAGAGGAAGAGAGAGGACACAGATAGCTTGAAACTGCACCTTGGAATTCGATGCAACGCTTTATTCTGTACAGGTCAATTTGGAGGGGGGTTACAAACAGCTATTTCCCACCTTTGGAAGACTGTGATAAAAGCAGCATTTGGCATATTGCCCTCCCACGGCCTTGTTCATTGGACGGATTAGCTCTTCTAAACAAAATGAGTCTGCTGCAGAAAGGGTTGCTGCACCCTGAAGGGTAAGGCTTGCAAGCCACTGCATCACCTACCTGGAGGTAAGCACCACTGAGGAAAGCAGGACTTGTTTCTGAATAGACATGTGTAGGATTACACTGCACATAAGTTTTAGTGTGGACCAGAGTCTATATCAGATCCAAGGAGAGGATACTACTTCATGCATCTGTTGATGTAGGCTCTGGTCCACAACAGAGCACTTTACACATTTGATAAAGTCCACACAACCTTCTGCCACCACCACAAACTGTGGGATGTAATCCACTGGGAGCAGTCAAATACAACATTCCTTGTTTTGCTAGAGTGGACATGCAAGGGAATGTTTGGTCCAGCCAGTTGAAACTTCCTGTTCCTCCTGGCCTGGAGCATCCTTCCTTGCATGTGACTAGTAGATGGGTGTGACCTTTCCAGACCTGGTAAAAGGCCAAGTCATGCCTTTCTCTCTTTTTGACCTTCCTGTTCGTCCTGCCTGCTTCCTGCATCACCTGGACTGTACTGCTGGCTGCCACAGCAGTTCCCCAGGTCATCTTCCATATGGGGTAAACCTGTTTGTACATGCTTGTAACTTTAAGCCTTAAGCCTGCCTTCAGGGATCACACTGTGCTCTGCTTGATCGTGAGTAAAACTCCTTTTTGTTACTTATGAATAAGACTGTGGTGTCTTTATTCTTTCAGGAGGGATTCAAAAGGGGTCTTACCAGGAATATTAGAACATACCTAATTTTGGACAAGCAGATTGAATTGCTTATTGTCTTAAGAAACTCACACAAGTTTGCAACCAGCTTTCTTCTGCGTTAAGTAGGGGAATGCACTCTGCTAAGTGAAGAAACTTGCTAGCGCAAGTTAGGAAGAATATTAAACAATATATCCTCTCCTGCCACCCAGCGGTGGAGCATATGCCTGCGCTGCCCAGGGTGGGCGTGCTCCCGATGGGGGCGTGGCATGGAGGGTGCCCTCCCAGGCATGGGATAGCCACTTGGGTGTCCGGAGTGGTGCGTGCACCCTGCAGCCAGGGACGGAGCAAGCCGCTCATGGGAGCGGAACAAGCCGCCCATGGAGGACATTTGGCGCACCACCCACCCACGATTCCCAAGCCTCCCCCAAGCTGTCAAAATGAAGAGGGAAGGGGGGGGGGCATGCCGCCAGCAAATTGCCGCAGCTCCCTCCTTACCCTGACAGATTGGGGTAGGATTGGGAGTCGTGGGCGGCGCGCCGAATGTCACTCCCCTCAGTGAGGGCACCCAGGGCAAACTGCCCCCACCCCCCTTCCTATGCCCCTGCTGCCACCCTCAACAATCCCACACAAATCTATTAGCTTTTAGTGTGCCACAAAACACTTGTTTTTTTAAAAACAGTAGCACCTACTACATAGAGCAGGGGTGTTGTGGCCAACTGTCCCTCTTTCCTTCCCTCTCTCCCCTGATGCCTTCTTGCATCTCTGCCTCCCAAAGGCTTGCACAGCTGTTTGTTGCAGCAACACTGGCTATAAGCTCCGCAGGCGAATGGTGCCTCTGGGGCTGGTCAGGGGGTGCTGGTTGCCAGGAGCTGAGACAGCCTCAGCAAGCAAGCCCAGCCAGCCTGCCAGCCCTTGCTGTTGGGAATGGACAGACAAGTCTCAGCCCCTTTGTGTCAGTTTGAGGGTGGCAGCAGCGGCTGCCCAGAGGACTCCCAAGGAGAGGGGAGAAGAGAGGAGGCTGAGGGAACACTCCACAAGGGAAAGAGGCTGCCAGCTCTGCAGGCAAGGGGTGACATAACTGGGCTCCTGAGCCCCACGGGTGCTGCAGAAAGAATGTAGTTAGTCAAGGGAGCCATGGACTCAAAAAGGTTGAAAACCTCTGACAATAGACTGTCAAAGCAATACACGCACCACCAGATGCTCCCCCACCTGCCCCCAGGCAGGATATCACCTACTCATGAGCTAAGACCAGGAATATTTCATGAGGGGTTTAAAATACCCCAACCCCAACTTCATACTACCTGCCATGTTTAAGCCAGCGCCACCTGGTAGAACATCAAAGAGATTTCAGGTCCTTCTCTTGAATATTTTGTTGGTATTTTTCTCTAATCTCATTTTGATTGTGCCTCAAGTTAATTTAAAAACACACAAAACAGGCTGGAATCAATGGGCCATCAAAATGGTATAGTATTTTGATGATGTGGAGATGCTCCATTGGCTTTTAAAGGGGCAAGACTCACTTGCATGAACACATCCATAGGATTGGGCTGCACACCTCTAAATGCTCGCTTGCAGTTTCCAGGTGGCTAGCCATCTTAGCCTTTTGCAGCAAAAACAATAAAGGGTTGTGTTAAGTGCTAGTGGTACTTGTGCACCAGTGGTAGAGCACATGCTTTTCATGCAGAAGGTCCCAGGTTCTGCAGATAGGGCTGGGAGGGAAACAAGTCTGAAATCCTAGAGAGCCCCTTTCAACCGTGGTAGACAATACACTGAGCTAGATGGACCGATGGTCTAAACCCAGTATAAGGCAGCTTCCAATCAAATACAGATAATTCAGGGCTAATAGGCACCACAAAATGAAAGGCTACTATCCTATGCAGACCTGAAGACAGACCCTGAAACACACTACCTTTAAAGCTGCAATCCTATGCACACTTACCTGGGAGTGAGCCCCAATGAAGTCTGTGGGGCTTACTTCTGAGTAGTCATGTATAGGATTGTGCCAACTGTCAACCTGAGCACTAAACACATATGGAAACACATTCTGTTTTAAGCCAGGGAGACTTGCATACAAGGAATTAATTTGTGATGGAAGTGAGGGCTGTTTCACCTGTTCAAACATTCACACAGGGGAGGAGATTTTGAAAAGTTGTCCTTAAAGCAGACACAGGCAGAGTTGATTTTTCAAGAGGCACAGCCTCTTGTACAATGTGGTAAAATCAGGGTGGTTATATTTTCCTAGCAGAGCCTTTGCCTCGATGAGATTTGCGCAAAAGGCAGAAGTTACACTTGTTGAACTTCTGCCACGGTGCAGCTGTTCATAGTAGAGAAAAAGGAAAAAAGAAAGGTGGCAACTCTATTGTGGATCCAGCTGAAAATTCTCAGGCAGAGGGGGACGCTGTAGAAAAGGGGCCCATGCTGTCCATTCACGTGCCACATTAATTTACATGTTAGTTTTTATTCCAGCTGCTGTGGAAACCTCTCATTGTTCACCCACATGTTGCTGCTTGTGTGGAAAGTGACGTCTTGAGGCTAAGCAGTTAATCAGGTGACGTCACCAATGCACCAGTTAATGAAATACTGCTGTCCTACTTTGAACCTTCCAGAGTTTGGGAAGCAGATGCCCATGGTGCCTCCAAGGGAATCCCTATATAAATAACCAGCCTCAGTCTCCATTGGGAGGCGAAACAAGTAAGCCTCTCATTCTAGGGCAGGGAAAGGGCAGACCTTAGCTGTTGCCAACCCATCTGAAACTTGCCTACTTCTGGCACATCTGTAATGTGAGCTCTCCATCCTGGTTCAGGAAAATAACACAGAATTTATAGTGTGTGTGTGTGTGTGTGCGCGCAATTAAATTACATATGTATTAAGATAACCTATATTTTCCAAATAGGGAATAAACCACATGGATATTCTGTGTAATGTACACACACACACACACACACACACACACACACACATATGTATATGTATATAT
Source organism: Zootoca vivipara (assembly GCF_965207765.1). Taxonomy (NCBI): domain Eukaryota; kingdom Metazoa; phylum Chordata; class Lepidosauria; order Squamata; family Lacertidae; genus Zootoca; species Zootoca vivipara. Next base: position 37,251,208 of record NC_142594.1, read on the forward strand.
ATGTATACATACAGGCAGCCTAAAATGGGATTCCAAACTATTTCAACTGCTGTGCCTCCAGTTATAAATGAAAAACTGGTCACAGAGTGAACAGAGGTTTCCAATGCAACAAATGACTTTTTACAAATTACCTGAATATCTTTAAAAGCTTTTTACAAAAAAAGGAGGGGTGGGAAGAGTATTATTATTATTTATTAAATTTATATACCTTTCTTCATCCGTAGATCTCAGAGTATGGGGACTGAATAAAGAGAAAATATCAATCTAGATGCTCTTGCAACACACACACATACACCAAATGTATTTAAACAATGTTTTTGCATAAACTCTATGTAGGAAGATATGATCATCAGGACATGCTGGAGAAATCAGCGCCACATGCTATTATCATAAAGAAGGCAGCAATAAAACAGGACGTTTGCATGAAACTGTAGTTTCCAGATACTTGGATGCCAAAATTAAGTACAGAATAAGAACAAGGGGAGTAAGAGTTAATACAATGGAGGGGGAGAGCCTGTTTCTTCAGTTCAAGCCTCTCTTGAGTTTTTCATAGTAAAAATTGGATGCAAATATCCTAAAAAGACTAATGACATTTCACAGGTAATGCAATTTAGAAAGAAACACTTCCATGTTTTCTTTTCCAACAATGTGCATTTTTGTAAACTGCTATAAATTGCAATTCAAAAGCACTGATCTCGCCATCCCCAATCATTTTTTATACTGATCAAATGAATGCAGATACTCCCCTTTGGGAGGGGCGACATGACATTTCACTTGGCAGTTCTAAACAGGTCACAGACCTTTCACAGACCCTAAGGCAGTGGGAGGGAGCGCTTTAGGAAACCGTGTAACCAAATCAAACCAATGGTTACCCCCTTTCAATACCATTGGAATGGTTTGCACAATGCTTATTCACATAGCAGCAGAGGAACTGAAAGGATGGTCATCCAATGGAAATGTCTTTTCCTTTGTTTGAACTTAACAGAGCTCCAAAAAAATACTAGAAAACAATTATATTTGGGAACAGCAAAACCAGAGGCAAACTCAGTGCATATCTGCAAAGCCAGTACATTAGAGACCGAGGTGTGCTTAGATGTTTAAAAGTAGCTATGCTGCCAATATGGAATTGTATGTGGACATTTATTGGAGATGTTGCTTTGTTTGAAGCCATAGGCACAAAGACACAACATGGCTGCCCTGGAGATGACCTATTGCTTTCAAGTTGCTTGAACACATCAGAATTTCCATTGTTAAGGTTGATTAATTGAAACTGATAAGTTACCATGAATAAAGATTGTTTTTCTGTTTAATGTGGTGGGCCTGATTTGGTAAATGCTTCATTCATGTAGCCTTGCAGCGCAGCATATGGGCAAGATTCATTCAGTATCGCAAACATACACAATTTATTATGCTTGTATGGTCACAGCCAAAAGGCTTTTCTAGTTTAATGTCAAAGTCTGAATGAAAAATTCCATTTAAAGAGTCACTAGTAATGTTACGTGTGAGGGTTTTTGGGATTTTTTTTTCCATTTGGCCTGGCTTTTATCTCTCAGCAAATTCAAAACGCTGGAAATATATATATATATATATATATAGATAGATAGATAGATAGATAGATAGAAAAAAGTTAAAGAGATAAGCAGACGAGAGAGCCAAAGGGACATTGGATGTTTTTTCCCCCTCCAGACCAAAGAAACAATTTATCTGAAATGCTTGTAGATACCTATGACAAAGGCACATGTTGTGGCCTGGAGTCACCCTGTGTCACACACTGCTGATAAAGTTATCACTATAATGTTTCAATAAGATACTGTCACTGCAGCTCCAGGATCTGACATTCCTGTGCTGGAATAAAGAGATCAGTTTATGTAATAAATAAGCTGTTTTCAGAAAGAAAACCCAGAAGCCAAAGCATTATCAGTCTTTCAGTCTCAATGGTACTGGCATGTCCAGAGTCACATGTGCCCTTTTTCAAGTCCCACTACTTTCATTAGAGCCTTTAGCAAGTAAATGTTGTTTGATTTTGATTTCATTTTTACTAGCCAATTGGTTACACTATTGAATTTTATATATATTGTTCTTAGGTGTTCAGAAAACTTTGACAAATATTCAAGGATTTATTTTGACACAGATTAAATAGAGAAAGTTGTTCTCTTTGTTTCCTGTTTTTAAAGCATATGTTGAGCTGATATTGTTGGCGAACGGAAACCATGGACAAATGGATTAGGAGGTAGGGGCTGCTGGGGAAAGGAGGAATTTTTGCCAAGTCTTTTAAGAGTACACACCCACTGGTCAGTGCAGCTTAGCTACCCCTGTTAGAATCACTCCACAATCAGAGTTGTTAGGGTGGCTGTGCCCCCCCCAAAATACAGAGGTGACTGCTGCCCATTGGGACTGTGGGGGGGGGGCAAAAGATAAGGAAGCCAAAGGTAGGTGGAGCAAGCGCCAATCACAGGTGTAGCCAACTAATTTTAGGTTTGCTCCCATCCTCCTCTCTGCTGAGTCCCCCAAGGACAATACTGAGACTAAAGAAGAGGAATCTGACAGCCAGGGGTACCTCCTGGACTGGATGCCAGTAAGAAGACAGGCAGTTGGGGGCTGGCAGACTGACCAGTCTCTACTGCCTACATATCCAGTCCATTTATATCAATGAGCTTAACACAAACTAATGACTGAATGACTGAACTGAAAAAGCTTTTCAGTCATTACCGGTAGTTTGTGTTAAGCTCATTGATATAAATGACTGAACTGAAAAAGCTTTTGACAATGTGTCCTGGGATTTCATGAAAAAATTGCTTGAAGAAATTAATTGTGGAGATAGATTTTTAAAAGGAATACAAGCAATATATTCAGAACAGAATGCGAAATTAATTGTAAATCAGGTGATAACGAAGGAATGTAAAATACAAAAAGGAACTAGGCAAGGATGTCCGTTATCACCGCTGTTATTCATCTGGAATCCTGGAAGTACTTGCAAGAAATATAACAGCAGAAAAAGAAATTATAGGGATAAAAACTGGTAAGAGTGAATTTAAATTGAAAGCCTTTGCTGATGATTTAGTAATTATGGTAGAAGACCCGAAAAATTCTCTCCCTAAGGTGATAGAGAAAGTTCAAGAATTTGGGGAAGTGGCAGGATTTAAATTAAATAGAAATAAAACCAAATTATTAGTTAATTTTTTTAAAGACGAAGAGAACAAAAACTTGGTGCAAAGTATTGAGATAGAAATCCATAAAAAAGTAAAATATCTAGGGATATGGTTAACAACAAGAAATACAAATGTGTATAAAGATAATTATGAAAAAGTATGGTGTGAGATAAAAAGGAATTTAGAAATATGGAGAATGAACCTTTCTCTGTTAGGAAGAATTGCAGCACTAAAAAGGAATGTGCTGCCGAAAATGCTCTTACTTTTTCAGACAGTCCCAGTAATGGTTAAGGATGATTGCCCCAGAAGATGGCAAAAGGATATTTCCAAATTTGTCTGGGGTGGGGGCAAAAGGCCAAGGATTAAACATAAGATACTTACAGATACAAAAGAAAGAGTAGGCTTCGCCCTCCCAGACTTTAAATTGTACTATGAGGCTGCATGTTTGGTGTGGATTAGGGACTGGATAAAACAGGAAAAAGAAGAAGCATTAGATTTGGAAGGTCACAATAACAGATATGGATGGGATGCATACTTATGGTACGGGAAAGGGAAAGTACATAAAGGATTCTACAATCATATAATCAGGAAATCACTAATGAGAGTGTGGGAGAGGTACAAAGACTTAATAGAACAAAAAACACCTTGGTGGTTATCACCAATTGAAGCTTCGTTACTCAAACCGCTTGGTAAAAAGGGAAAGTGGCCTACATATAGAGACCTATTGAGAGAACAAGAAGGAAAATGGAAATTAAAAGAGTATGATGAAATTAAAGAACATTTTCAGAGTTGGTTACAGTACAATTAAATGAGATGTATAAGGAGGATAATAAAAAAGGATTTAGCTATACAATCTCTAGATTCCAAAAGGAGGTTATAGAAGAAGATGTGAAGCTACTGAAGAAAGCATATAGTATTCTGCTAGAATGGGAAACGAAAGATGAGGAAGTAAAATCAGTCATGTTCAAATGGGCGGAAGATATACGACACAACATACAATTTGAGGATTAGGAAAAATTGTGGAAGGTAGATTTGAAATTTGCAGATTTTAGGTTTTTTAAATTAAGCAGTTTATACATCTTTCTAAATAGATAAAAATAATTTTTCTTATGGATATCATTAAAACTCTAAGCGATAGCCTAACTTTGGTTAAATAATATATTTCGCTCCCCACAAGCTTGCAGTGTTGCATTTCTCCCCTTACTGACACCTGCTGAAAACATTCCTTTGAGAAGATCAGTTGGGAATCCATGTGAATGATTTAATACTTTAAAGGTTTATACTTCAAAGGGGTTAAAAGAATGACTGAGATATGGATTTCAAATTTATTAGAAACTCCTTGTCATTCCCTTCACTGTGACTGTCTGTTAAAAGTGACCTTCCTCTTAACCCCTTCTTCTTGCACTGACAAAGTAATTTGAAATAGAAACAAACAGTGTAATCTATCAGGAAAAAACTGGAGTTGCTTCTGTGCATAAGATATTTCTGTTTGAGCTCTCCCCTACTGACAAGCCACGGAAAGAGTCGCTGTTCCTCAGTGGTTTTATCTTAGGGGTTCGTGTCTTTCTTGCTCATTAAGACTGTCTCTAAAGATTACAGTGCAAATAGTGCCTCTCTACCAGACTGTGAGAAAAGTCTCCTTGAGTACATAAAACAAAACTGAGCTTTCTATCACACAATGAAGAGCTCAGATGCTCACTGCTATCCCATTTTCACCACTGCTCAATTACATAGAGCAAAGGCCCAGGAAGGAAGAAATGGAGCTAAGTCTGCAATCCTGTGTACACGTTTATTTGGGAGTGAGCACACTGAACACAGAAGCTTACTCCCAGGTAAGTGTGTATTGGTCAGGGATAGATAATGTAGCATCCTTCAGATGGTGTTGGACTATAAGTCCCATCTTCCCTGACCACTGGCCATGCTGGCTGGGGCTGATGAGAATGGCAGTCCCACAACATCTGGAAGGCACTACAATGGCTACCCTGACACAGGCCACAGTTCAGGGGAAGAGTGCAAACAGGAGGTCTCAGGTTCAATTCCAGCAGCTTGTGATATGAAATGCCTTCAGCCTGAGGACACCAGAGAGCCACCGCCAGTAAAAGTAGACAATGCTTGGGCAGATGGATAAATAATATGGCCTGATGTAAGATAGTTTCATATATTCCTAATGAGATTTGCTTGCAAGTAAAGACAGTTGTTTGCATCCATCTGTCTCAAGAGACAATGGAGTGTGCCTAGAGGGGGTGAACTCAAACTGCTCTGTTAGCAGCATCAAAGTGACCTCCCCTGGGTGCAAGCCGGGGCAGTGTGTATGGAGGTTCTGGGCTGCCCAGATGACAAGACCCCCCTCTTAGCCCCGTTGATGTGGTCCAAGGGAAAGCAGAGCAATACATTCGGCAGCAGCTTGGCTGCAGGAGACATTCAAGGCACCACCTAAGCCAGTGTTTCTCAACCTTTTTTGGGCCACGGCACACTTGTTCCGTGAAAAAAATCATGAGGCACACCACCATTAAAAAAGTTAAAAAATTTAACTCTGTGCCGCCCTATATTGACTATAATTATGACTGTAAGAAACACTTGCCAATTGCTGTGTTGGTTGCAATCTCCTGTAATAAGGCTTCACAAGCCGTCCGGCGGGTCAGCATTGTGTATTGGTGGCCGCCAGGCTCGTTTGCACTGAGCTTTGGGAAAGAGGAGGAGAAATATTGCTTTCCAGCGGGTCAGTGGTTTTATTGGCGGCCGCCAGGCACGTGACAATGCAAATCGCCCTTCTCGTCGCCGCACGTCACGGCACACCAGCCAGCATCTCGCGGCACACTAGTGTGCCGCGGAACAGTGGTTGAGAAACGCTGACCTAAGCATCTTAGGGACTCCACTCTAGATTTCTGTAGGGTTTACTCCTTAGCCTTTTCTTCTCTCGAAGTAATCCTGCAAGGCAGGAAATTTCCTTCTTCTAGATGCGCTACCTTCCCAGGTTGATGAGCCCCAAATGTCCCTCACTTCCCTTGACAGCAAATGCAGAAACTGCCCGCTTGACCCACTATTAGGCTCATCTGCTCAATCTGCCGGAGCTTGTCTTTACATGCAGGGGAAGTCCCTAACTCACTGAGGGTTTGAGACCTACTGGCTACCCTCACCTGGTTTAGCAGCCCAGTCCAAGTCATTCCCAGGTGTGGCTGCTGTTGGATGCTGACAGCTTCCAGGAGCCACAGGTTAGAGCTGAGTTCAGGGTGGGGACCAAAGGTGGGCAAAGTACCCCAGAAGGAGCACAAACGTTCCTCACCAGAGCTATTGCCCCACCTCATACACCCCAGTAAAGGAAATGTGCTTCTCAACACCAGTTGCTGGAAACAGCAAGAGAGGAAGAGTGCTATTGTGCTCAGTTCCGACTTGAAACTTCCTGCAGACATCTGGTTAGCCACTGTAAGAGCAGGATACTGGACAAAATCCATCAGGCTCTTCTTATGTTTATAGAATCTGGGTTTTAGCTTGTCGCCTGCCAATGGGAACACAACCTGTGTGATGTGACCTGTCAGGTGTTAACTCAGCAGTGGGAACCTTTGGTCCTCCCTCTACTTGCTGCTGAACTACTTCTGAAATAAAATTGAACTGAACTCTTCTGACTCAGTCTCTGGTGCCTACTTATTGTCTGAAATCTCTGACTTTGTTTCCATACCTTTTACAACACTTTCTTTTAGTCTTATGCAGGTCTATCATATGCAGGTCTACTCGGAAGCAAGCTGCACAGATCTCAGTGGTGCTTACTCCCACATAGATGTGGATGGTAGCTTTAATTGTTATATATATTTTAACATGTTCTGGCATGGCTATGATACTAGCTTTCGCACACAGCCTTCTGTACAGGGGCGTAGGAAGATAGGGGTGGTGGGGGAGGGCTGCCCCGAGTAGCGTGATCCCAGGGGTGCCATCGCGGCTGCCCGCCCCTCCCCCAAAATGCCTGCCCCTCCCCTGCACACGATGCGCCCCGCCCCCAAACGCATGCCCCACCCCACATGCATGCCCCGCCGCTGCGCACCCTGCCCCCAAAACGTGCGCCACATCCCTGGGGGCAGCGCGCCTGCTCTCTGCCCTCGGTGGCGGAGCATGAAGCTCCGCTGCTGCTTCTGTACTATTTTGAAAGGGCAGGATAAAAGTTTTAAACAAATAAAGCTTATTGGTTCCATTGTTTATATAATTTTGGACACATTTCCACCTTCAGACGAAGGAACCATAATCCAGTTTTGATAGCAAGAGAAACGACAGAAAAAATGTAGTGTTTAACTGAAGACAAACAGCTTCTGCAACATATAATTATGTCATTACTCACCAGGTTCAAAAGCGCTAGGGATTTTAATTAGAACTGGCATTTTCTCAGTATCCATGCCTTCTTCGTCTTCATTTGAACCTGAATCTGGCTGAGAACCTATCTTGGGCTGAACATGGAATATTTATTTTTAAAGTCACTCAAAAGCCATTGCACAGTTAAATTAAAGGAACCTTTCAATTAAACTGCATCTTGTGGTTGACCAAGATGGTAACTAAACATCTTAAGCATCATAAAGTATGGCAGTTATGAATAATATGAATTGTGATACCATTCTTTACACAAAAATTTCTTTCTTGCACAGAGGAACATTCTGAGAAATCTCACGCTAGAAAGACCCAGACTTAGCTTACACTACAAAGACACTGACTCCTCCTATATTGCAGAAATTTCTATTAAAATAATGAGTTTGGTATCAGCAAATTTATAAACACAACCTGATTATGGGAAGGGACTTGGCTCAGTGGGTTAAGTCATTGGCATCTCCAGGATTAAGGAGATGGGAAAGACCTCCTCTGCCTGACAGCCTGGATAGTTGCTGCCAGTCAGAGTAGACAATGCTGGGCGGACCTAAAATAAGGTAGTTTCCTATAAGCACATAGCTTGGAGGGCAGCACACACATTTTACAGGTCGAAAGTGCCTGGTTCACACCTGGACATCTCTACTTAAAAGGAGCTTAGTGGGTGCTTGAATGATGGAAGGGGAAAGTAATAGGTGTGTGTTAATGAAATCCACAGGTCCTACTCACACCAAATCATGACCTCCTAAAGGCAGTAACTAAGTGGGGGACATTACAAAGGCCAGGGCTCCCCTGTAACGTTAGCATCAATGTTTGGGCAGCAGGCTTGGAAAATACTTCTGTTTGATACCTGACAGTGCTGTGGTACTAAGCTAGGCTATGTACATTATTGCAGATATTAATATTGCTCAACACGAAGCAACTGGATGCATAAAAGCTGACTCCTTTTGGAAGGCCTGATTCAAAGTTTTACTAACTAGAACCTCTGCAAAACATGTACAAAAACGATGAATGATACACCAAGATAATTCCATAAAGCATATGCTTATCTAAGTATAGGTACTTCTTCTAAAATATATAACATAATTAGGACCAGAGCAAAAATCAAAGCTCTCTCTCCCATAGCTTGCATTAGCCTGCATCAAGGCTAAGGCTATGCAGCTCCTGGAGAGGCTTCATTATCACAAGGTTTCTCTGACTGTGCCTGGGAACAAAAGGCAAAGGCAACTCCCTTTCAGAATGGAGATTTGCAATCAAATGCCTTAATCACATGATCTAAGGTTAAACACTCATTTGTAAGCTAGCAGAGAACATCAATACTGTAGTTAATTATCAACCTGTTACAGCTCAGAGATCTTCAGTAAGCTTCTTAGGGTTGCCATATGTCCGGATTTTCCCGGAGTTGTCCTCTTTTTCAGGCTTAAAAATTCTGTCTGGGTGGATTTTTAGAATTCGACAAAAATTTGCGGGTTTTTTTTGGTTTGGTCCTCCTTCCCTTCCTTGTGCTCTGGTTGCTGAGTGATGTGAAGTGAGGAGGCTCCCGCTTTGCCTGGCTTGCCTGGCTTGCCTCTCTCTCTGTCTCTCCTCCTTCCTAGCATTTTACCCCACCCTGTCCCCTCCTCTGCTGGAGCATCTGCCTGGCAATGAGGGGCTGCTGGTGAGATGGCGGTGGTGGCTGGGGTTAGGCTGGGGAGGGGAGGGGAAGGAAGCAAGGTGAATCGAGGCCAAGGACTGAAGCAATGGCTCCCTCCAGATTGCACTCCTGATTTCCTCCCTCCTGCTCCCTCCCTCCTTCTTTTCCTCCTTCCCTTCTTTTTTTTAATATGATACCTCTCCTCTGCATCCAATCCCCCCCCAGCACTTTTAATTTTCATGGAGTCTTTTTCTCTTGGGTGTCCTTTTTTTGTTTTTCAAAATATGGCAACCCTAGCTTCAATGGAATATACATACATACAGGTATTCTCAATTTCAGTGTTAACTAAACAACTATACTTAACACACACACATCCTACATTTAAAGCACCCTGTCACCTTGATAATTCTGGGAACTATCATTTACCCTTCAATTCCCAGCACCTTTATGAAACTAGTTTCCAGGATTCCTGTGTGTGTGCGCGCTTTAAATGCACTTTAAATATATGATGTATATCAGGCTTCCTCAACCTCGGCCCTCCAGATGTTTCGAGACTACAATTCCCATCACCCTTGACCACTGGTCCTGCTAGCTAGGGATCATGGGAGTTGTAGGCCAAAAACATCTGGAGGGTTGAGGAAGCCTGGTGTATATGCAGCCCTAGTTGGACCAATGTTGTGATTCAGTAACAACATATTTTGCTCACATAAAAAAGGACAGTGTGTGTTCATTTGTGTGTGCCGGCAGGCATCTATCAATGCTTATGATGCACACAAACAGTCCAAAGGAACCAGCAGTTTTGTTCACCATCTTATATATACACAACTAATAAAATTATAAATACAGTTATCTTTCAAGTTATGTGCCCATGTTCAGAATCCCCTCCTGGATCAGGAGCTCCGTGGGCAAAGAGGGGTTGTGCATAGGCTGCTGCCAAAGCCATATCACCTTTGAGAGGGCCTGTTTACCTGTTTGGAATGTGTGGGCAGGTGTGAGGAGAAGGACACTGAAGCGAAGCAACATATATTATAGACACACATCAAACTACATACCAGAGGAGCATACTGCATATACAAGGTGCTCGAAAATGAAGCCAATTTGCCTGTAGGGTGCTGGATGTGCAGAGGAGAAGCTGTCTGGAAGGAGCATAGGAGACAGGGTAAGCATTTCTGTTATTTATAAACCATGGTCAGTGCTGATCACAGTACTTTCAATGTTATGGTTTGACATAGCTGCCAAGTACCCCCTTTCCCCCGGGAAACCCCCATTTTTTTTTACCATTTCCCGGCAGTCCCCCGTATTGGTTCCTCTCCCGTTATTCTCCCTTACTCCGTTCCTGCCGGCGGCCTTTTTTTGCTGCTTTGCCCATCTATGGGCACTGAAAATGGCTGGCGCTGGCACCAGAAGTCACGTGTACACATGTCCAGAAGTGCGTAGACGCGACTTCTGGCGCCGGCCATTTTCAGTGCCCATAGATGGGCAAAGCGACACCAGAAGTAGCGTCTACGCACTTCCGGACATGCGTAGACGTGACTTCCGTTGCTGGCGCCGGCCATTTTTGGTGCCCATAGATGGGCACAGCGACACCGGAGGTTGCGTCTACGCAACCTCCGGTGTCACGCAGCTGCCGATCCCGGATTTTGCAGTCCAGGACTTGGAAGGTATGTGGTTTGCCAACCCAGTTCAGAAATCATGGTTTCATGAGCACTTATGGCTCTGGCCCTACCCACGACTCACATCTGATTCCCCACCCTGCCCAGATCACCCACAAGTAAATGCAGTCCTTAACAGAAAAAAAAATTCCTCACCCCTGCCAACACTAGATGTTTGAAAGAGGGGATTCCCTCCATTAACCATTTTTTTAAAAAAACAAGTTCCTTACAGGGCAGCAGGAGAGGCCTCAGCCAACCGTCAACTTAATTTCCCAGAGGGATCTGAACATGCTAATTAGCATATGCAAAATTTCTGCCCATGTCTGAAGTTTTTAAGTACCTAACAATGTGTCTGCCCTTAGTGGCTGCTTATCTGAACATACCTTATCAGCCAGCGAAGGGCGTCTAAATTTTGCTGATTGACGCAATGATTGTCTAAGAAACATCTCATCCTTAATGGCATGTAGGCTAGAAGATAAATGGGAATGTTTAAACTGTATTTCTTAAATTAAAGGCAGTTTCCAAAAAAACTAAATAAAAAACAAAACAAAACCCCAGACATTAATTCTCAAACAAGGATAAAGCTGGGACCCAATGAGCTACAGAAGCCTTAATGTACCCAATGGGAATTTTGACTCCCTTTAACCAGCAGGCGCTTCCTAATGTCGGTTATGCAATACGGATGATGTACAACAGCTTTTTCATTATCTTCTTGTGGAAGCTTCATTTACATGAATTAAGGTTATACAGTGGAACCTCAGTTTAAGAACAGTCATGTTTACGAACAATTTGGTTTATGAACTCCGCAAAATGGGAAGTACTGTCCCGGTTTGCAAACTTTACCTCAGTCTAAGAACAGAATCTGAATGGTGGAAGGGCACCGGCAGCGGGAGGCCTCATTAGGGAATAATAATAATAATAATAATAATAATAATACCATATATTATTTATACCCCGCCCATCTGGCTGGTTTTCCCCAGCCACTCTGGGCGGCTTCCAACCGAATATTAAAAACAGTACAGCATCAAACATTAAAAACTTCCCTAAACAGGGCCGCCTTCAGTTGTCTTCTAAAACTAAAATAATTGCTTATTGTCTTGACATCTGCTGGGAGGGCATTCCACAGAGCGGGTGCCACTACTGAGAAGGCCCTCTGTCTGGTTCCCTGCAACCTCACCTCTCGCAATGAGGGAACTGCCAGAAGGCCCTCGGTGCTGGATCTCAGTGTCCGGGCTGAATGATGGGGGTGGAGACGCTCCTTCAGGTATACTGGACCGAGGCCGTTTAGGGCTTTAAAGGTCAGTACCAACACTTTGAACTGTGCTTGGAAACGTACTGGGAGCCAGTGTAGATCTCTCAGGACCGGTGTTATGTGGTTCCGGCGGCCACTCCCAGTCACTAGTCTAGCTGCTGCATTCTGGATTAATTGCAGTTTCCGGGCCACCTTCAAAGGTAGTCCCACGTAGAGAGCATTGCAGTAGTCCAAGCAGGAAATAACCAGTGCATGCACCACTCTGGCGAGACACTCCGCGGGCTGATGGAGCTGGTAGACAGCCGCCCTGGACACAGAATTAACCTGTGCCTCCATGGACAGCTGTGAGTTCAAAATGACTCCCAGGCTGCGCACCTTCAGGGGTACAGTTACCCCATTCAGGACCAGGGAATCCTCTACACCTGCCCACCTCCTGTCCCCCCAAAACAGTACTTCTGTCTTGTCAGGATTCAACCTCAATCCGTTAGCCACCATCCATCCTCCAACCGCCTCTAGGCACTCACACAGGACCTTCACCGCCTTCACTGGTTCTGATTTGAGAGAGGTATCTGCATACTGATGAACACCCAGCCCAAACCCCCTGATGATCTCTCCCAGCGGCTTCATATAGATATTAAAAAGCATGGGGGAGAGAACGGAACCCTGAGGCACCCCACAAGTGAGTGCCCAGGGGTCTGAACACTCATCCCCCAGCACCACTTTCTGAACACGGCCCAGGAGGAAGGAGCGGAACCACTGTATGATAGTGCCCCCAGCTCCCAGCCCCTCTAGACGGTCCAGAAGGATGTTATGGTCAATAGTGTCAAAGGCCGCTGAGAGATCCAGCAGAACCAGGAAACAGCTCTCACCTTTGTCCCTAGCTCGTCGGAGATCATCGACCAGCGCGACCAAGGCAGTTGCAGTCCCATGGTGAGGCCTGAATCCCGATTGGAAGGGATCCAAATGGTCCGCTTCTTCCAGGCGTGCTTGGAGTTGTTCAGCAACCACCCGCTCAATCACCTTGCCCAAGAATGGTAGATTTGAGACTGGGCAGTAGTTGGCCATATTGGCCGGGTCTAAAGATGTTTTTTAAAGAAGCGGTTTAATGACTGCCTCTTTCAGTGGGTCTGGGAAGGCTCCCTCATAGAGGGAAGTATTCACCACCCCACAGAGCACATCGCCCAGCCCTTCCCGGCTCGTTTTTATTAGCCAGGATGGGCAAGGATCAAGGATCTGAGTGACTTTATCTGCAAAAAACTTTGCAAAAGCATTGCAGGAGATCTTGGGGTCCCTACCAGGCCCCAATGATGAAGGTGGTTCCGATAGATTACGAACCACCTGAAAAAGTCTCCTGCTGCTGTTTTCTGCAGATGCAATAGAAACGGTGAAGAAGGTCCTCTTCGCCGTCGTCATTGCCACTTGGTAGGCTCCATGTTGAGCTCTAACCCGTGTCTGGTCTGATTCAGAATGAGTTTTCTGCCACCGGCGCTCTAGCCGTCTCAGCGATTGTTTCATCACCCTCAGCTCCGTGGAAAACCACAGGGCTGTCTGGGCTCCATGCAATCGGAGAGGTTGCTTCGGAGCCAGACAGTCAATAGCCCTGGTTAACTCCACATTCCAGCGGGCCACCAGGGAATCAGCTGAAAGGCCATCAACATGGGATAAAACATCCCCTACCACTCTCTGGAAGCCAATTGGATCCATTAAGTGGCGGGGCGGACCATCTGAATCGGTCCCACCTCCCTGCAGGGTCGCGGAGAAGTCCAGTTGCACCAGGAAGTGATCTGACCATGACACTTCTTTAGTTTCACTTTTACTTAATGTCAGATCACCAACATCCGTAGAGGTAAACACCAGGTCTAAGGCATGTCCATGGCTATGAGTTGGGCCAAACTTATTCAGGGACAGCCCCATGGCAGCCATGCTTTCCACGAAGTCCCGAGCGGCCCCTTGTAGGTTCGTGTCGGCATGGATGTTAAAATCCCCTAGGACAACCAAACTAGGTGTCTCTAGGATAACATCTGCCACGACCTGAAGCAGCTCGGGCAGGGAATCCTTGGTGCAGCGGGGAGGTCGGTATACTGCCCAACTTCCAGAACATGCACTCAGAAAACTGGGTCTTTCCAATAGGACACCTGGTGCAAACTAATGACTTCCTAAAAATCACTGCAAACCCCCCCTCCCCGCCCACATGCCCTGGGTTGCTGTGCATAAGAGAAACCTGGTGGACAAGCAGAGGCAAGGACAGGCCCATCTGCGTCGTCCAACCAGGTCTCTGTCACACATGCCAGGTCAAATCCTCCATCCACAATCAGATCGTGGATGGCAGTGGTTTTATTCATCATTGACCTGGCATTACACAGCAACACTTTCAGGTCATGTGGGTATCCCT